>NC_140274.1:282200-544700 GCF_964030765.1 Micromesistius poutassou | reverse complement strand
CGTGACACACAGGGAAAGGTCAAGAGGGGGGAAGAGATCATAGAAGCAAAAGATGGCAGAAAAGAAGAAAAAAGTAAAAAAGAAATACAGAAGTATGAAAAGGTTTGATAATAGGGAGAAAGAGGGGGACATAAGATTAACCAAAATAATAGAGGAAAAATGGGGGGGAGGGGGATTCTCTCTCTCTCTCTCTCTCTCTCTCTCTCTCTCTCTCTCTCTCTCTCTCTCTCTCTCTCTCTCTCTCTCTCTCTCTCTCTCTCTCTCTCTCTCTCTCTCTCTCTCTCTCTCTCTCTCTCTCTCTCTCTCTCTCTCTCTCTCTCTCTCTCTCTCTCTCTCTCTCTCTCTCTCTCTCTCTCTCTCTCTCACCTGTCCTGCGACTCGATGTAGACGTAGAGGTGGGGCTCAAAGCACTTGGACACGATGCCGTGGAAGGGGTTGTCCGGGGCTTTGGGCTTCCTGGGCTGGGGGTGGGGGGGAGAAGGCCCGCGGGTTAAACAATGTGCATTGTTTCGTCTGCTGTGTAAACTCATTCACGGATTGCTGCTCACTCTCCCTCTGGCAGTGGGACAGAGAAAAGGTCATGAGAGATGGAAGAGGTGTTGAGCCCAGAGACGGTGTAAGAGGACAAGGGAGGATTCTAATTTAGAATGGGATGGAATCTGTCGCCCATTGGACTGCAACTGGAACCGGATGACCTCATCGGATCTCACTCAATCTAGTTCAATCTTGCACAACCAAATCTAACCTTACTTGACCTCACCTGACCTATCCTAACCTAATGAAACCAAATAGAATCGAATCAAATTCATCCTGATCTAATAAAATCAAACCTAATGTATTTGAATCTAATCTGACCTAGATCGGATGTAACCTAATCTAATTGAACCTATTATAATCAAATGTATCTATTTTAATCTAATCAAATGTGATCTAAAATAATCATCTCGTCTGCACTGATTGCCTACAGATTGGTTCTTGTTAATGCTGAATAAAAAGAGTGAACAAAGCTTTACTATAAATCAATAGATGTACCGTAATTTCCCGCATATAGGCCGCATCGTGGATAAACTGCAAGCCTTTAATTTATGCATAAAAAAAAACTGAATTGTGCATAAGCCGCACCCATATATAGGACGCACAAGTTTCAAATGGGCTAATTATATAATGAATAGGCATATAAACCCCTTCAGCCAAGTGGTCACTGCAAATCGATGTTAAACTTGAACTTGCTTTCCCCCTCAACGTTAAGACCGACTAGGCCTACTGCTTGACACGTGCACATTTTTGTGCAGGAGAGCAGCGAGAGCACATAAAACGCGCGTAGCAGCTACAGGACCTGTCTTTCTTTACTGTCTCCGAGTGCGTGTCGCTGTTAAACACCTGACAATGAGCTAGTTCACCATGATAAGACCGAGAATGCAGGGAGTTCAGCAAGGCTACAGTTGAAGATCAAGGTAAATGTGTGCTGATTTATTTTTAACGTCAGCATTAGAGGAATTGACACGTTCCCTGATGGACATCAGGGACATTTAACTCACAACTGTTTATGCTGACACGGTTTTGCTTTTTGCTACCTGTCTGTGTGCGGGCTTTGCGCACCGTCAAGGGAAAGAGGCGGTGGTTGAAAAAAGTATTTCGACCACTTATTAAGTTCACTCGTTGCTTATAATGGTTTATTCGTTTCCCAGTATCATTTCCTTAATTTAGAAGACCGTTTTGTTAATTTTTGAATTGTAAAATAAATACAGTAATTTTTTGCGAGTTTTTGAAATTATTGGAAGCGTGTCGAGCTGAGCTTGCCTGCTGTACCGTATATGTAGGCCTACTGTACTGTATATTGGTGAAACACAACACTGCCAATGTGGCAGTTCCATGCACAATGGGGATTTCTAAAGGTTACTGTACAGTGGCAGAGACCAGCGTCTGGAGCTGAACCATCACTACGGTAGAGCTAAGAAGGTTCTACGAGCGCTTCAGACCAACCTTACCAACGAACGACGTACAAAATAAATTCGTAGCAAAGAATGAATAACCTAATTAACTGAAAATGGATTTTTAGAAATCGTTCTCCCATGTATTGGCCTCACCCATGCATAAGCCGCATAGCTTACGGAATTTTGGAAAATTTGTGTATAAACCGCGGCTTATAGTCGGGAAATGACGGTATTGATCTGGCTGGAACACAAAAAGGATTCAAAGCTTATTGTAAATCAGTGTGTCGTCGTATTGCTTTGGGCCAATTGGCGATGACCCCGTCTTCCACTGAAACAACAGACGATGCATCACATGACGCACAAGGCAGTAGGAGATGAGATGGTCGTTGTTAAAGAGTTGCGGCTATTAAAGGTCAGGGGGGGTCAGGGGGGGTCAGGGGGGGGCAGGGGGGGTCCACTCACCCGGTCCAGGTCCTCCTCCTTCTCGGAGCCCGGGTCCTCCGCCGCCTCATCCTCCAGGAAGGGGTTGGTGGACTGCAGGGGGCTGTCGGCCTTCTTCTGCTGTCCACACCAACAAGGGGATGGTCAGAACGACGGCCTCAACCAGTGGACGGTCAACTGACTGCATTTATACGGCGCTTGTCTAACCAGTGGCCACTCAAAGCGCTTTACAATACTGCTTCACATTCACCCAGTCTCGCACACATTCACACACTGACGGCGGTTTCGTCGGGAGCAGTTAGGGTGAGGTGCCTTGCTCAGGGACACCTCGACACTCTCTGGGATTGAACTAGCAACCTTCCAGTTACCAGCCAACCCGCTGTACCTCCTGAGCCACATGCCACAGGCCGTGGGATGAGCACTGCTCAGTGTTAACCATTGGACTCGAGTGCAAGGTGCAGGGTAACCTAATGGTGCAGCCACTAACATGGGACCCCTGTAATGATGTGAGTTAAGAACACGACATGTGGAGGACGGGGAGCCCTCTGTTGAAGCCGGGACTCAGCGCACAGAGCTGAGCTTTCCTTAATATGAACCCACCTTGACCTTAATGGCATTTGGCACGCTTTTATCCAAAGCGACACCGCTTCATAGAAACGAGACGCGAGTCAACCATGCCAGCTGGTAGGAAGCCGTTAGGGTGAGGTGTCTCACTCAGGGACACCTCAACGCTCAACTAGGAGGAGCCGGGGATCGAACGAAGACAAGTCAACCTGCTCTACCTCCCGACCTAAGCCGGCCAACTTTTATACAACACAGCGTGATCAGATCTTCTGTGCCATGTGGGTATCACTGTAAATAAAGATTTCCTAACAATTTGGTTGCATTAGGGGATAGGTATATACATGTGTGTGTGTTCTCACCCCCGGGACGTCGGTCAGGGTGCATCCGGTGAAGCGCTTGGCCAGCAGACCCTCAAAGTTGGTGGTCCTCTGGATGGCGAAGAGCAGCAGCTTCACCTCGATCTCTTTAGCCCGCGTCCGCATCACTTTGGCCAGCTCCACCCTGTAGGAACACACACACACACACACACACAAGTGCAAGAGTGATTCGAATGTTGTATTTTCTTTGTATATACTGTATGCATACTATTTGTGAACAACTATTCCCAAATGCCCCATCTTTGATGAATAAGGTACATCTTATCTTTATTATTACTTCATTCATACACAGGGGATATGGATCAACCACATTTGATTCTTATGCGGCGTATGACAGAACTGCTTACAGATCATCAAGTCAGCCGCAGATCACTAATGAGTATCACCAGAGAATGTCTAATATGAAGAGAACTGGGACTCTCTGGTGACTTATGGTTTCTGAACTGACACTCGCCAGTGAGAGCAGAATGAATGGGAGTCGACGGGGTTTCACCCTCAAATTACACTTTTCTCAGGGTGTCATTTTTTGTCAAGTAATTTGAGAGTCACATTCAAAAGGGGGGGCTAAAAGAATACACTCAGATGAATATAAGTTTTTTAAGTTCACTTAAACTGTTCTAAAAATCGGTTCAAAAAGATGATGACGTCACTGCCAGAGGTCCTGCTTTACTCTAAGTTCTGAGTCACTTTGGCACTTCCGCATATATAATATATTTATTTATATATATATATACATATAATATATAACAATTAACTTAGACTGAAAGTCCTCCTTAAGATAATGTTTCTGATTGTGCTTCAGCTTCAGATGCCATCAAGAGGGTCTCTGGTCGTAATCAGTCGCAAGTCCGTCCCTGACCAATCAGCATTCATTAGCAGAATGCTAGCGTGTACGGCCAACAACGGCCCAAACTGTAAGAAATCCAAAGGACATAAGTACTCATTCATTCGACTTTTGAACTATAATCTATATTGAACATGCAGAATCTACAATACAATCTGCGATATTTCAACGACAACCAGGTGAAAGAGATACATTTAGCCGTCTAACCCCATAGACCCCCATTCAATCTGCACTCATTCGATCACCCCCAGTGGAATTCTAATGGAACTGCAACCAGGTTGGATACAATGGGGCTCAAGAGAGTGCCAAGGCTCTCCGTAGACGGGCACTATTTCTGTGTCCATTGTGATTGAGCGAGAGTGAGAGCGAGAGCACACCTGGTGATGTGGCAGGTCATGCACCACTCCTCGGGGAACATGTGGCCGTACTTCTCCTCATAGTCCACCAGCTGCCGCTTGAGCCACGCGTAGCGACGGTCGATCTTGTCCAGCCATGCCACCTGCACCCCCGCCCCATGGGAGAGGGGAGAGAGACAGAGACTCTAATGGAGCTGTAGTCAGCAGGCCGGCTGCTAGAGGAAGGGGATTTATAATGGCTATGTAACGGAGCTTGCCCCCTTCAGACATATTATATATTGTGATGATGGTTCATTTTTCTGGACTTGGATGGTACATGACATGTTCTTTGTATAATCACATAGTAAGATTCATACTATTCAACCTTCTAAGTAAGAATCAATTAGCTAATTATAGTCAGATCTTGGAAAATGTTTTCCAATAAAAAGTCTATCTAGACATGTCCCTTGCGGAGACGACTTGAATCAAATGACTCCTACAGTTTCCTCCAGTTCCAACAATCGATTGTGTTATCTGCCCATCGGCCTGGTCCAGCACACGTCTCCCCTGGTCTGCCCTGTACTCACGTCCTGGTTCTCCTGGAAGAGCACCAGGTACTCTGAGAGGTGTTGCCGGATGAACTTCTTGATGATCTCCTGTCGAATGCGGGGGTCCAGCACGTTAGCCACGAGACAGGCGTCCCTCAGCACGTTACTGGGACCGCCGCTTCTCTGTCCAGAGGGGAGGAACGCGGTAGACGGCGGGTTGAGATCACAGCTCTCTACTACACAATGCTGGGCTTTTTGTGATGGCTTCCCAGATGCGATAGTGCATCAAATCCAACCGGTAAAGCAGTAGTATACAGGGGGAAAGCACAACATGAATACAATTATTGTGATGTTTGCAGATGGCACATCTATTTGTTTACCTTGGACCCTTGGGAGGGGAAAGCCTCTTCAAAATCAGCCAGGATTTGTGTTCCCAGCTCACTCTGTGCTGCCTTCACTCTGAACAGAACAGAACAGAACCATCAGACACTCTGAACAGAACCATCAGACACTCTGAACAGAACCATCAGACACTCTGAACAGAACCATCAGACACTCTGAACAGAACCATCAGACACTCTGAACAGAACAGAACCATCAGACACTCTGAACAGAACAGAAACATCAGACACTCTGAACAGAACAGGGACACAATGATCAGACACACTGGCGCCCTTCCCACGAAACCACACCGCGGCAAAAGCGCCAGTTAGGATGTGCTGGTCTACGATGTGCTGGTCTACGATGTGCTGGTCTATGATGTGCTGGTCTACGATGTGCTGGTCTATGATGTGCTGGTCTACGATGTGCTGGTCTACGATGTGCTGGTCTACGATGTGCTGGTCTATGAAGTGCATCCAGTGCACGCACACAATAGCGCCACCACTCATCTCAACACAACTGGGGTTATGTGGACCCCAGGAACAGTAGCTGTTGCCTGGTGTAATGGCTAATGGGGATCCTAATAAACTAAACAACCACTACAGGAGTCATTAGATTTGTGCCCCCTTGTGTGTGTGTGTGTATGCGTGCGTGTGTATGACGATGCCCACGGCTCTGGCTGTTAGAGACAGGGAGTCCTTTATGTGAAGCGAGGGCTCTTGTCTATGTCCTGGTGTGCCAGTCCTGGGCCGGGGGCCCGGTGTGTGGCTCCAGACGGCTGGGCGGCCCCCAGTACAGCCAGGGCCAGCGGGAACATGACTAGAGTAAACACACGGTGAAGGAGCCCTGGTGGGAGGGGAGCCTGATGTGGAGACAGATGCCAACGGCCTGGCAGAGCCCCCTGGCCTCTCCCTCTCTCTGCCCCTCTCTCGGTGAGGGCTCTCAGGGCCTGCGTTGGGTCCATTATCTCGTTAGTGTGCCTGTGCGTTATGAGACGTTGAGGAGGCTTCTTATTATCCAGGGCTAATGTATTGTGTCTAATAGCCGGTCTGGTGTGGCTAATACACACACTAACATCCAGGCCGGTTAACGTACGCGCTAAACGGCTGCTCCCTCTGCGGACGGCTCGGCTGATCGATGCTCATTAACTCTAAGCACTCATCACTGTGTGTACTGTGGGGGACTGTGTGTTTAGCACTGTAAGTGACTGTGGGTGCTTATCTCACTGTAAGTGACTTGGTGTGTATGTGTGTGTCCGTGTGCATGCGTGCGTATCTCACTCAGTATGCATGTGTGTGTGTCTCTCACTAAGTGACTCAGTGTGCGTATCTCACTCTAAGTGACTCAGAGTGTGTGTGTGTGTGTGTGTGTGTGTGTGTGTGTGTGTGTGTGTGTGTGTGTGTGTGTGTGTGTGTGTGTGTGTCTTATACCGGGTTGGGTCTAAGAGCCTGATGGCAGAACGGCCCGACACACTCCTGACTGATTACTTATTGGGAGGGGGAGGAAATAACAAGCACAAACAACACTGAGGAAGTGGTCCGAGCCTTGGAAAAGCCTGGTGGACCAAAGCTAATATTCTCAGGTTTATTCCTTCCTCAGTGGAAAACATAACTCAATGCTGAAATATATCCTGGTAGATACTGAGGCAACGCGCCAAGTACAAACTGCAATCTACGACAATCATCTGCACACATTCTTAGTACTCACATAAACTCAAAGTGATACGTTTACATCACATTAGTGGGCTCCCTGAAGGGAACCAAGTCTAGACCATTCCTTCCATTCACGTATTTGTATGCACGTACTTATGTGTGTGTGTGTGTGTGTGTGTGTGTGTGTGTGTGTGTGTGTGTGTGTGTGTGTGTGTAAAGAGGAAGTAAGTGCAAATATAAACAGGAAGCAATTTTCAAAATAACTCTTGATTCCCTGCCATATAATAGGTCTGGGAGGACCACCTGAGGAGGAGCCTATTATATCATTTGTGAAACCACATTTTGTGAAAACATTGTGCATGGGGAGGAACCTCGGCGGCCCACCAACAGGCTGCTTGCACGGAGACAGCAAACTAAAATGTTCCACCTTGTATAGCGTGTAGATTTAGTTAATTTTGCCAACCTTAGGCATTGAGCTCAATCCAAAAACTGTAGTTGTATGTCATATATGTATATATATATATATATATATATGTATATGTGTGTGTGTGTGTGTGTGTGTGTGTGTGTGTGTGTGTGTGTGTGTGTGTGTGTGTGTGTGTGTGTGTGTGTGTCCAGATGCTTTGCAGAAACGTCTGTGTTCTCTAATTTAAATGCCATCAGGCCTGATATTACAATCCTTGATAAGAACAATAGAAATGTTTTCATTCTGGAAGTAGGATGCTGTTTTGAGTCATGTCTAGAGGAGGCTTACTTAACAAAGCTAACAAAATATTACCCTCTTGTACAACAGAAATATATGGCCTTGGCTACAAAAGCCAATATCTGGTACCCATTGCCAAATACTGCTCAATATCCATTATTGGAAGTCACCACATTTGGAGGAGAAGGTGTTGTATCAATAATCTGCAGTTTGAACTGTCATCAGACCCACATTGCTGGATCATGCCTGAGCAATGTTTTGTATCTGTAACATTTACACAGACACACACGTGTGTGTGTGTGTGTGTGTGTGTGTGTGTGTGTGTGTGTGTGTGTGTGTGTGTGTGTGTGTGTGTGTGTGTGTGTGTGTGTGTGTGTGTGTGTGTGTGTGTGTGTACCTCTCAGACAGCTGTCTGATCTGGGGTATTCCCATGTACTTGTGGAAGTGTTCCAGCACGTTGACCACTCCTTGCAGAAGGTTGGCCACCTCGCCGTACTGCCGCTTCCTGGTCATCGCCCTGGAGGACCCACCCACACACACACACACACACACACACACACACACACACACACACACACACACACACACACACACACACACACACACACACACACACACACACACACACACCTTACAGAGTGTGGTGGTAGGTCCACACCTTACAGAGTGTGGTGGTAGGTCCACCTTGATTGCAGAGCAAATCCCCCGCCTTGGAAACTAAATGGCTGCCTCTTCTAATTTCCAAGAAGGGATGGTGGAAATGACAGAGGAGGAGAGCCTGTCTACGCCTGTTTACATGCACACAGCTTCAAAAGAATAACACTAATGAGGCTTGAAGAAAACTAATTGAAAAAGTAAAAATATTTGAGCATTTATTTTTCCCAGGCGTGTGTGTCATTTCTAGGAAGGAGCTTGTGGCAGACTTCTATTGGCTGTTGAACTGGCCAATACGTCCCACTGGGACGCTGTTCCCCCAAGACCAAAACAGCACATTTCAACCAGCTCGCTACTGTTGCGGGCTGCAAGGTATGATCCGTATGTGTGTATTTGTGCGTGTGTGTGTGCTCACTCTAAGGAGTCCACACCCCCGGCCAGCATGTGCAGGTGGTTGAGTGTGGTGATAGAGGTGGTGAGATGGCGCTTGGCATGGTCCAGCTGTTTGATGTCCCTGGTAATCTCTTTGACCTACACACACACAAGCAAGCAAATGCACACACAATGGGCCACAGGACGCATTGTTGGGGGGGGGGGGGGGGGGGGAGAGAGAGAGAGAGAGAGAGAGAGAGAGAGAGAGAGAGAGAAAATCAGAAACACAACAAAAACAACGAGTTAGAGAGCAGAAAGACATACCCGTTTGTTGGTGAGATAATGAGTTAAACATGCCAGTTGAGGATGTGCCCGCTACTGTTCGCTACAATCACTCAACCAAAACGGCCTTCATGGAAGGCCACACACACACACACACACACACACACTGTAAACCAAAGTGCGTTGTTTGTGACTTCCTTCAACCATCACGGACATGTCATTACTTGGGCGCTGGCATGGGCACACACAATGAAACAAACACACGTGCACCCACACACACTCACTCATGTACATCCACTCAAGAGATGAAGGCTCTCCACTATTGGAAAGGTTTCACAAGGTTTTCTAGGTGGCAGAATGTTTGCGTTCACCATTTGTTCAGACTTCTCTGCCTTGTCCTTGATGTCTTTGATTTTGCCAAATAGTTGCTGGATGGCATTCTGGGCCTCCTCCAGAGCCTGAGAGAGAGAGACAGAGACAGAGAGAGAGAGAGAGACACACAGAGACAGAGACAGAGACAGAGAGAGAGACAGAGAGAGAGAGAGAGACAGAGACAGAGACAGAGAGAGAGACAGAGACAGAGAGAGAGACAGAGAGAGAGAGAGAGACAGAGACAGAGAGAGAGAGAGAGAGACAGAGAGAGAGAGAGACAGAGAGAGAGAGAGAGAGAGACAGAGAGACAGAGAGAGAGACAGAGACAGAGAGAGAGACAGAGAGAGCGAGACAGAGACAGAGACAGAGAGAGAGAGACAGAGACACAGGAACAGAAGGGAGGAGAACAGCCAAGTGTTAGATGAGAAAATGAGATGAACAGAGCACCTATACTAATACCTCAGAGCATAGGTACATGTATTAATTACAGGTCATTACTGTGAAGTTGGCATCAATATACATTTGTATTATATCAGTTTGATTTTAACTATGAGGACGATACAATTAAAGATAATTTCAGATGAAATGGAAAAACATGTTATTTATGCCCTCAGCTCC
The DNA here is from genome assembly GCF_964030765.1 of Micromesistius poutassou. Taxonomy (NCBI): domain Eukaryota; kingdom Metazoa; phylum Chordata; class Actinopteri; order Gadiformes; family Gadidae; genus Micromesistius; species Micromesistius poutassou. The sequence continues at coordinate 534,623 of NC_140274.1, read as the reverse complement.
GACTTCACAACAGATTAACATGTTGATGTTTACAGCCGATGCACCATGGATACCTCTACTCAATCTCCAACAACTACCCAAGACTCTCCAGAACGCACACGGCGAGAGTAAACCAAGTCCCTGGGTGGCAGGCCGACATGACACAACTGTTTTATGCTCGCAGCCCATGGGGTGATAGTGAGGTGCGTTAGTGACTCGGCCAACGCCTCGCGACGGAAACGGGAGCCTGTCCACTTGTAACGCATTAGATGGACTTATGAAGTATACTGCTGGATACTTGATATTGTCAAGCCGTAAATTGGCATTTAAGCCATCAGTGTTGAGCTCCAACATAGTCTATGGAATAACCAGTCCGTTTGAACCAACATGTGGACTAAGGCGGCCCCGGTGAGATGCCACTGAAGTCCTCCATAATGATATGGTAAATGTGTTGTTCAACAGTCCCCCCACCGCCCGACCTGACAGCTGTTTGCTTGATGGTGCCGGCTAAAGCTTTTGCACTGTCATCCGATGCCAGGGTAATTGGCGAACAAAGTTGTGGCAGCACAGACACAAGTTTGGCTCCTTGCCTTTTCCATGGAGACACTCACACACGCAAGCTTGAGTGCGTGCGTGCGTGCGTGCGTGCGTGCGTGCGTGCGTGCGCACACACACACACACATGCCCACAGAATGCTAACAGCCGGCACCAGCTGTGCGAGGTATTTACCACATTTACAAGCTTCTTCTAGACCATGGTCACAAGAGAAACACACCGGCGAACACACACACACACACACACATACTGGATTCCGACACTGGTTGCCTAGCAATCTCTATAGGATACACTGGTTCAAAGTGTTTACAGGCTGATCTACTGTGATCAATGCCAATGGAGGTGTCGCTTCTAGTGCTCCATGGTGCAGGGACAATATAATACCACCGATGCCATACTAAGTTTTGCTAGCACTGGACAACACTATCCATGGTCATCCATAGCCACCAGAGACCAGAGTGAGGTGGCATCTCATACACACGAGCCACAGGTGCACAGGTGCATTTGTCTCACCAAGGTCTATAGTAGGCAGTGGTACCCGAGTGTTTTGGCGTTAAAACTGTGTCTTTAAGCAGGGGACTAAACAACATGAAGGTGGAATACCTTTTAGTCCTTCAAGAGAAGACCCTGAGCAGAGTTTTACACAAGGACGGCAGCTCTGCACGTCGCTCTGGAGGATAGCGCTGCTCCTAAAGAGGCGGTGTGGATGGGAAGCTCCATCCAGCCTTCAGGAGCTGCTCCACACACGCCACAGCGGCCCCCGTGCTATCTGTTCACTATTCCCCCATTTCCATCCCTTCTTTCTCTTACACGCGGGCACTGACACACACACACACACACACACACACACACACACACACACACACACACACACACACACACACACACACACACACACACACACACACACACACACACACACACACACACACACACACACCCCTCTAATTTCAGGGTGTTTTAAGTTCCTCTTGAAAAGCTGTGATAAGATCAGATAAATTTCTGGATGCCCTCGGCACTGTGCAATGCCTGTGCAATCAAACCCTTGCCCCCTGAGCTCCCCTATGACCAGGGTGTGACTGCAGTGTTGGGCACAACAATACAGAGCACACGGACCGGGTGCTCCAGGGTGCTATGATGATGAGCTCTAGTTAATGAGGATGGCGATGTATTGATCAGTGACGGGACTGATCAATACATCGTCTCCTGTACTTCTTTGTAGCGGCTAAAATCAAGACTGTAGAGTCGCTCACCAGCTTCCGCAAAAGACTCAAGACTCACTTCAGTTTACCTAGACTCTGAATAGCCACCCACTCCCACCCACTTATTGTAGGTCGTACGTCCTGGCACTCAAAAAAAGAAAAGAAAAAAGTACTTAGTTGTGTAGCATTTTATCCTAGCTATCTTTGTTGTGTACAGGGAATGGTGTGATTGTTAGTTGTGTACAGGGAATGGTGTGATTGTTAGTGCTTGGTACTTCTATCAATATATTGTTGTTTCTCCTTCTTCTGACTAATGTACTTATTGCAAGTCACTTTGGATGAAAGTGTTTTCTAAATCCCCTAAATGTAAATGTAAGACAGAGGGCCAAGTAGAGTAGTAACGTTTGGACTACCCTACATGATAATAAAAAATGCAAATCCATTATCACCGCTCCATGTTACAGCTCTTCAATTTATCTATAAGCATTATTTGCCATGGTGTCCTTGTAACTATGGTAATAGGGTTGCCCATGGAGAACACACTGGTTGAAAGGTCCGTTGGCAGATCACAGCTGTCAGCCATGCATATTTACTGAGAGTGTGTGCAAATGTGTTACAACACACATTTCCGAAGACACCCAATCTACACCTGACCCTCTGTTTTCTGGTTCTGTCTCTACAGCTCCCTCCTTCTCTCCCACCGTCCATCTCTCTCTCTTACCTTCTGTCCTTTAATCTCATCTCACCAACTCTGTGTTTTAATAAACGTTTCACTTTCCACCTCCCAAAAAAATACAAACAAGAACTTTTACCGCAGAGAAGAGTTTGTAATAGCTCGGGTTTTTGTGGAGGAAACGGAAAATGAATGTGTGATGAGTGTGTGTGTGACTGCATAATGTCCGCCGTCTGTGGGGGATTAAGTCAGTCTCAGCAGCCAAACAGTAGCTAAGACTGTGACAACATGTAGCCAGCCCTCCTCTCCATTCATAAACACTCTGGGCTCTCATCCCTCCCTGGACCCTGCCCCATCAGGTGTCGCATTACCCTCGGAACCGCCGCTCCCTTCTGACACACCAGCACCGAGGAAAAGAGGCGAGACGCTGTGAGGCCCTGATTTAAAAAGGGATTCTCTGTATGTTTACGGCAGGGAATTCGGTTCCCCGCCCGTGATTTCCATTCACAGGGGCGGCCTGACATGTTGGCATATATCTGAGTCATCTTATCCTTTTCCATGGCACTGGTGTGCAAGACGGAAAGAGATTATGCAGGAGAAAGAGCGAGTGTTGTCTGGGTCAAAGGAAACCGTTGACGCTGTTTGTTTTCAACCGTCACGCAAATACAAGGTTTGTTCTGTGAGGCACAGACAGCGAGTCTGGTGGCGTGCGTCTATGTGGACGCAACAATCATTTTCATTGTCATTAATAGGTTTATTATTTCGTTCAACAGATCTTTGAGTCTATAAAATGTCATGAATAGGTAAAACATATTATTATATTATATATATATATATATATTATATATATATATATATATATATATATATATTATATATATATATATATATATTATATAGGCAAATGTTACAAGTTTGTGATAAGCTGAGCCTAATGTGGCGTCTTAAGTTGGCTTGTTTGGTCTGAGGTCACATATTAATCATCCAAAACAGAGGAAAGCAATCAAATATATTTTATTTATGAAGCCAATAACAGCTTATTCTACTTGATGAACTTATTCGACCTGATAAGGGACGAAAGTTATTGAGTATTATAAAAATGATAACCACAATTTAAATTTTTTTTTTGCATCACTAATATCAACGAAAGAAAATCATTGCAGAGGAACTATTTATCTCCATGATGTATGAGGAAATCGTTATATAAGTTGATATTAAGTTTCCAGTACAAAAACAAGAAACCAGCAGGCTATAATGTTAGCCTGCCTAATTAGTGATGTTTGGCTAATTAGCGACTTGCAGCTGAGCTCACCTGTCTTCCATCTTGTCCCACGTTGGTCTGGCCTCTCACCACTGTCCTGATGTTGTCATCTAGACGTCTACCAAGTTCAAAATAAAAAGAATATCACACAACATGCTGTCTAAAATACCAGATCCAGGCATGGATAATAATCAGGGATAAAGACTCACCGAATTTTGAGACGAATTTTGTTCACTATATCGTCAATATTAGCAAGGGACTGTGGAGAGATAGATAGATGATTATCAGAAAACAAACTCAGACAGAGGTACCTGATCTTTCCTCTTAAATCTGCCCTGAAAGCTTGGAGACACCCTGCCAAGGTGGTCTATCACACTGTTAATAGATATTACCACATCATACAGAAGCACATAATGTGTGCTTCTGTATGATGAAAGGCAAAATGTAAATGTAATGTATCATATTATGACTATACATTACATTTACATTTAGCTGATGCCTTTATCCAAAGTAACTTACAACCATTCATTCACACATTGACACACCGACGGTGGAGTCAACCACGCAGGACGACAGCCAGCTTAAAGAGCAGTGAGGGTGAGGTGTCTTGCTCGACACGCTAGGAGGAGCCGAGGATCGAACTAGCAACCTTCCAGTTACCAGCCAACCCGCGCTCCCTCCTGATCCACCGCCACCCCACTTTAAATATTACATTATTATTTCTTTGTTGTAATGAATGATAGAAAATAGGGCTGGACTGGACTCTATTGAAAATTGTTTTATGATGATAATTATGGGGAATTTACACAATATCATTACGTTCTAAACCGTCTGACTGAGGTTCAGTACGTTGAAGTTTGCCTATATGTATGCATTGAATTATTCCCACGCCCTAATAATAATAACAACAAGTCAAAAGGTTGAGAATCCTCGACAACTTTGATTCTGTCAGTAGGATGAAAGCAGCGCCCCCTCGTGTTGGTCAGGCACATCAGCATGTTTTGGTGAGCAGCAACAAGGTCATGAGCATCAGTCTTTATTTCAGTTCACGACAAATCACAATGTTTAAAGTAATTAGAGTGACTTGCAAACCTGAACTACAAAAAAAAAGACAAACATACCAGCATCAATTTATATCACATGACGATTAAACAATAGTTCTGAATATCATTAGATATCTGTTGAACACTATTAGATCTAGGGTTCAGCTATTGGCTAATGGAGAAAAACCTGCTTCCAAACACAACCAGGGCTGTGACTGTGTGTGACTCACAGCTGAAAGGTACTCGGTTTGATTCCGCAGTACCTGTAGTCATCCCTGAGCACCTCACCTGTCCACTAACCACCTACATGTCTTAATGAGGAGAACGCTGAGTTGTTTGGTGTCTAATAACTAGATAGTAAACAGTACTGGAAAGATTGTATATTGTAGTGACGCTTTAGTAGTGATAGCAATAGTGAAGTAGTAGTAGTAATAGTGTAGTACTACACTATTACTACTGCTTCTACTACTACTTCTACTACTAGTAATACTACTTTGCACTAGTATTACTGCCTCTTCTACTAAGTAGTAGTAGAGGCAGTACTTGAAGTAGTGAAGTAGTAGTATGGGAAGCAGTAATAAAATTGTAGTAGCAGAAGTAATAGTGAAGTAGTAGTAGCAGCAGCAGTAGTAGAAGTGTTTCCCATACATAGACCAATGTGTGGCGCAGCGCCACAGAATCAACGCAGAGCGCCACAAATTGATTCAGTTATATAAATATTGTTCCCTTCATTCATCTCCGCATAACACTCTTTCTCCCTGTCATTCTCGTTCATCACACACACACACACACACACACACACACACACACACACACACACACACACACACACACACACACACACACACACACACACACACACACACACCCCCCAGTGGTGCGCGGGTACACTTATAAACGACCTGCCCAACGTTTTCAACCAACCCAACCGCAACTCAGACAAAAAGTATTAATATTAAAATAATGTACCGACCCAGTTATTTTAAAAGGTACAGGCCATGCTCTTGATTAGCTTAATCATAGCCTTATTGGCTTACGTAAAACTGACATCCCTGAGTCATATGTATTTAAAACAAAGTATTACGTTGATGCATAGCAGTTTAATGTGATGAACCTGCATTATTGCATTAGCCTATTTTATTCCGCTTCAGCATTCATTCAAAAGTTAATAATAATAGCTTAACATTCACAATAAATAAGGATTTCCCACTTGCCTACATAAAATGTTGTTTGAACAGTTATGCCACGTTTTTTTTTCTAGGCCTACTTATATTTACTATGCTGTTGGTATTATCTGTTATATGGAGCAATCTTGCATATTTATGAAATTCCCAGATCAATAAAGTTATATCTCTTTTTATTTGAACTGCCTGTATGTCCCTTGATTATAGTATTACGGTGTGTACCTTTAAAGATCACATAAAGAATCATCGGGGGGCTTAGTAACTTATAGCTAGCTTAGACCTCTCGCTAACAATGCTAGAGAACAACAATATTTCTACATCCGGAATGTCACGTACACTGCGTTTCATGCACTAGGGCGTGGCTAGGCTCCCATGATGCGGAAGAAATTCTATCCTTGATGTTGCCCTTGAGATTCCCAGATTCCCTTGTCGCCAATGAGCAGTTTTCATAGGAATGAATGGGCGCCATGTTTTAATCCTTTTCTTTATAGGTCCATGGTCTGAAGGTCCAATGGTTGAAGGACTATCCAATTGCGTACAGAGTCATTTGAACTACGCCCGTTGATCACGCCTCTTGTGCTGAAGAAAATGACAGCAGTATATGCCCATAATCAACTCAACAATAATATTATATTCCTTAGTATATTTCTTGAAGTAATGGACATTTTAGTGCTTTATTGATAATTGTATTTTATTTTATCCCCAGATAAAAACAGACCTCAGGAACAGGCTTCAAGGGGAACACCAGAACCCAGGAGGTCTCTTATGATAGGAAGAACCCAGGAGGTCTCTTATGATAGGAAGAACCCAGGAGGTCTGTTATGATAGGAAGAACCCAGGAGGTCTCTTATGATAGGAAGAACCCAGGAGGTCTCTTATGATAGGAAGAACCCAGGAGGTCTCTTATGATAGGAAGAACCCAGGAGGTCTCTTATGATAGGAAGAACCCAGGAGGTCTCTTATGATAGGAAGAACCCAGGAGGTCTCTTATGATAGGAAGAACCCAGGAGGTCTCTTATGATAGGAAGAACCCAGGAGGTCTCTTATGATAGGGCACTTGTGTTATTTTTCAGGAAGCCACATAAAATGAGGTGTTCTGATAGGGCATGCAAGCTTTGCACCAAATAGGCTTTAATTATTTTAGTTAGTTGCCTTGTTGTACCTTTAGTAGTTTATTACATGTAATTATAGTATTTTATTTATTTATTTTTATTGTTATATTTATATTGTTACATTATACAATGTATTTTGTTTGACCAAAAGAGTTAAATACAGTTCGATATTGGTTGAGGTAGGTCTTGAGTTCTGTATTTGAAATAAAAACCTCCAGCTTAAGTTGTTTTTTGCAATTCATTCCTTGAATGTCATAGAATCTAAGATTGCCACTAAAATAGGCAAACATTTAGGTACTAAATTAACTAAACTAAATGTTAACAAATTTCTACCTGCCCTGTAATGTATGGAGTTGGGGCAAGGAATGAAACCAGGCAGGGTTCTGCTAAAAAAGTTTTAGTTGTCTTCTCTTAAAGAACTTACTTTAAAGAATTAAGATTGAGTTGAATAATTTCAAATGCTTCTTGTAGCTTTAAAATGGTCTCAGCAGGTGACAATAGTTAGGTGTAGGTGTAGGGTTAGGGTTAGGACCGCCACGGCACCCTGACACTCCCCCACCGGCGCCAGGGGGGCACCACACATTGCTACCTGGTCTGTGGGAAACACTGGAGCAGTAGCAGAAGCAGTAGTAGTGTAGCGTGTTTTAGCATTGTAGCATATTCTAGCATGCATCAGGCCAGATATGTCCTTGGCGACTAGGGAGGCATCCGTTCATGTGTAGAGCCATTCATACACCTATCAATTCTTGTGACATCAGCAGGCCAGGTGTCTGAGAAGCCCAGAGACCAAGGCCACGAAAACAAGTTGTAATACCTACACATCGCCACAAGGGACCAGCACCGAGCACACATACGGATATCCAAAAGGCGGGAGCTCAGCACCATGCTTAGCTAATCAGAGCGCATTACGGAGGCCACGCCCACCCATTCATAAAGTCACAACACATAGTCCAAGGGGTGAGAACGCTCCAGGTAACGCATTTTATCAAATGCCCTACTAAGTGTATCTCCACGCGTGCTTGTACAATTCCCCTCCTTTTGCTTCATATACATCATACCGGACCTTTAACCAAATAAAGTGAGTTAAAAGCGATCCTGACTCTGATCCTGATTTTCCAAAGAACACGGCAGTAGTAGTCACAGTAGTAGAAGCAGTATTAGTAGTAGCAGTAGCAGCAGCAGCAGCAGCAGCAGCAGTAGTAGTAGTAGTAGTAGTAGTAAGGTAAAGGTAAAAGTAGAAGCAGCAATAGTATTAGCATTCTAGTAGTAGTAGTAGCAGCAGTAGTAGTATAATAAATAGTAATAGTGTAGTAGTAGAAGTAGAGTGAGTAGTAATAGTGTATTAATACTAGTAGAAGTAGCAGCAGTAGTAATAGTGTAAGTAAAAATAATTTGAACATATTACACCAATTCTTAAATTGTTACATTGACTCCATGTATGTCAGAGAATGGATTTTAAAATCATGCTGCTAAACTATAAATCCCTACATGATTTCGGGCCAAAGTATAGAACTGATATGCTTCCACTACATAAGCCTTATAGACCAATTAGATCTTCTGAGACCAATTTGTTAATTATGCCCAAAGTTAACACGAAACATGGGAAAGCAGGATTTAGTTAGTATGCAACAAATAGCTGCAATAAACTCCCTGAGGATTTAAGACTTGCCCCAACTCTGACCACTTTTAAAACAGGACTGAACATTTATGTTTGCATTAGCTTTCTGCTAAATCTTAAATTAATTGCATTTTTTTTACTTTGCTGTTGTATTCATTTACTTATCGATTTTATTTTATTTTCTTATTTTATTTCATGAAAATGTTATAGCGTGAAGCACTTTGAGTCTGCCTCGTGTTTGAAAAGTACTATAAAAATAAAGTGGCCATGCCTTGCCTAGTAGTAGAAGTAGAGGCAGTAGTAATAGTGTAACAGTAGTAGTAGTAAAAGCAGAAGCAGCAATTGTATTAGCATTCTAGTAAAAGTAGTACTAGAAGTAGCAGCAGTAGTAGTAGTCTTACCTGTTCGGTAGGGAACAGTGTATTAATGTACTCCACAGCATTGAAGTCTGCCCTGTCCAGTGGGTCTTGGCTTGGAAAAACCTTTAAAAACAGACACAGTTGCTAATGTAAGAGCACTGATAGAATATGCGATAAGACTAGTCTGATGTGTAACAGGAAAGGGACACCATTAAATATGTGACATTTGACACCATCAGTGAATGACGTGGTTCTAGTCTGTGGTTCTAGTATATGGTCCTAGTGTGTGGTTCTAGTTATGGTCAGTCTCTTGTTCTAGTCTATGGTTCTAGTTATGGTTAAAGTCTGTGGTTCTAGTATATGGTCCTAGTGTGTGGTTCTAGTTATGGTCAGTCTCTTGTTCTAGTCTATGGTTCTAGGTATGTTTAAAGTCTGTGGTTCTAGTGAGGCCATCTGGTCAGTACTGGTGCTGGACACCACAACCACATAACAGTACAAGGAATGCATTGCTTGTACATTAATAAGGCTTCGGGTCGCTGTTATAACAGCTTGTTGAGAGATGGATCCACGGGGAACGCATCAGACACCAGGTGAGACGGGCGGTGGGCTGCTCTGGTCACGTCACTACACGGTGTGCATGTGACACACACACGGGTCGAAGATCACTCACTCACCTGTTCAATCGCTAATTGCACCTCAGGAGTAAGATGCAAAATAGCCTCAAGATCCTCAGCAAACTCTAATTCTTCTTCCTCCATCATCATCCTCAAAATAACACCAGACGGGTCGACATCCACTTCCTGATTCCCAGACTTCACAAAACAACGCGAGCGTAGGAACTGTCACGTGGGTGCGCAGACTGAACGTGAAGCGCGATACCGTCGCCTGCTGGCCTTTTTAGGCAATAGAAACTAGTTTCTATATAAAACATATAATATATTATTATAACAATATAATAATATCAATAATAATACAATACTTATATTATTTAAAAAATAATATACAAATATCTATATAAATATCTATATTTTCAAAAGATATATGTTTATGTTTTCTGATGTGAAGTTCATGAACATCCCACCACCTCATTCCGCCATTCTTTGGTCTCAACACTGAGAAATGATCACCATCTTACAGGAACAGGTAGCACAGGAACACCAGTTGCTTAGAATGTAAAAATGTGTAACTCAAAACTTCAAAAGATACATAAACTCTCTGGCTGTGTGTGTGTGTGTGTGTGTGTGTGTGTGTGTGTGTGTGTGTGTGTGTGTGTGTGTGTGTGTGTGTGTGTGTGTGTGTGTGTGTGTGAATGTGTTTGTGTGTCTGTGTGTGTGGGTGAGTGTGTGCCTGCGTGTGTTGGTGAGTGTGTATACGTGTAAATGTGTGCATGTGTTTTTTTGTAGTCATTAATCCAGTTGGCTGTTCAACAACAACATGCAATAGCCTTTAAAGATCTGTGGGAAACCCAAAAGTTAAGAAAGGAACAAATGTAATAGGGATGCAAACAAGAAAGGAAGGTTTTTATGTATATTATTATATATACAGTATATGGTAAGGTATTGATATTGATACTATATATTATATATATAGATAGAAAGGTATTGATATTGATACTATATTATTATATATAGATAGAAAGGTATTGATATTGATACTATATAATATATATATATAGATGGAAAGGTATTGATATTGATACTATATTATATATAGATAGAAAAGTATTGATATTGATACTATATATATTATATATATTGATGGAAAAGTATTGATATTGATACTATATAATATATATATTGATGGAAAGGTATTGATATTGATACAATATATTATAGATAGAAAGGTATTGATATCAATATTATATATAAAGGTATTGATATTAATAGGAAGGTATTAATATTGATATTATATATTATATATAGATATAAAGGTATTGATATTGAGATTATATATAAAGGTATTGATATTAATAGGAAGGTATTACTATTGATAGTATATATAGTATAATAGATAGCTATCAGAATCAACCTGAAGCCTGTTTATTGGAGGAAGGAGAGGAAGAGACAGAATAAGGAAAGGTAGGGAAATGGAGAAAGGGGGCAAAATAAGAACGTTAAATATGCAAAACAAACAAGCAGACATTATAATTTCCCAAAGGAGATTTATAAATGAATTCTCAAATAATTACAATGCATGACTGAGGCAAAATGTTAATGTTAGTGTGCATGTGTGTGTTGGGAACCCCATTATGAAGGGAAGGACTGAGGGCAGTCAGAATACAGCAGCAACTCTTACATTAGGGAGGTATTTAGAGGAAATAGCTTTGAAAATCGTTTTTATCTGGCCGGCACAAATGATGCAACGCTGCACAAAAATTTACTGTTGAATTAAGGGAATATGTGCAACAACACCACTTTATTAAATGAAACATATAAAACACCAATACAACAAACCTGGACCACCTTAACACTGCAACACAGACTAAACCAACGTTAACAGTTGATACACTTCTGAAATGTGATTTCTGCAATTATAATACTAACAGATTAGATTGGTTTTGCCTAGGCTGTTTAACTACTTTTCCCCAGAGGGTTTTTTGAGGGAATGTAGCATCTTAGCAACACGCTTTACACAGCATGCCATGATCTCAGCCAACAAGCTGTAAACACAGCCATCTGTCTGGCTCAGGGGAAGGTTAGCATGCTCACATGCTATAGAACGCTGTAGACAGCATCACTGGGTATTGGGCATCCTTCGACAACAGAGGAGCCCAACATCTGTTTGTCTGGCAACATAGGTACGGCTCTATCACCAGACTAGTAGACGTCTACTTCGACTTTACCCTTTCTGTAATTTCCCTGGAATGTTTGTGTGTTTGTTTGTGCGTGTGTGTGTTTTGGGAAACACATAGTTAAATAGTTTACATGAAATAATGGACATGGAATAAGTATGTGTCTGTGCGTGTGTGTGTTTGTGTGTGTGTGCATGTGTTTGTGTGATATAATGGACATAAAATAAGTTTAGTGTATGTGTTCATGTGTTTATAATGGATAATTGACTAAGTGTGTGTGTGTGTGTGTGTGTGTGCCTGTGTTTTTGTGAAATAAGGGACATCAAATAAGTGTGGATGTATGTATGTGAGAGGTGTGCGCAAGTTTGTGCATGTGTGCATGTGCGCATGCTTGCGTGAGTGAGGGCGTATATGTGTGTGTGTGTGTGTGTGTGTGTGTGTGTGTGTGTGTGTGTGTGTGTGTGTGTGTGTGTGTGTGTGTGTGTGCTTATGTATCCACGACTTGGATATAGATGGTCATTTTATAAACCTTAGCAATATGGTTTCCTTTAAACTTGGTGTGGGAGGGAATGAGAAGCTTGACCTTACGTACATAACCTCAAAGATACATCCTGTTGTATACCGGAGATAAAAATCCATTGACAGCATATGTTGTACACTCTCAATGAAGTCTCGAAGACGGCCAATATCACATTTACCATACGTTATCTTTGGCTAAATTAGCTAAGCAAAGATAACACATGGTAAGCATAGATAAACTAAGTAAGTACAGAAAGGCTACTGCCGTCCTTTGATTTTTCCTTCTGAGATGCATCTTCCTGATCCATAATTAAGCTCCAGTCCTCCCACATTTGTTTGTCATTTGTTTGTTTTGCAAGTACTGAAACATTCAATGCAAAACAGGGATTTGGTGCCTTTCAACCAATACTAAGATAAGGGCCTGGATATGAGCGTCTTGGATGACATGTATATGTTCTCAAACAGTCCGACTATACTCCTTCAGTGTTAGATGTTGACAAGAGTCCTCCTCCATCTTGGTGTTCAACCACATGGAGCTTAGTAGATCTCTTTCCTTGAAAGCAGAGCTCCAGGTCGTCATTAGTCATATACGGGTGCGTGGACCTTCTCCTCTGGCCCTCGTTATGGGCAGCTCATCTCCCAGCGTGCTGTTTCATTGGTGGAGCATAATTGCCTGGATCTGGTCCCCTCCAGCATGTTGACAGCAGGTCCTACGTCAGTCTCCATCTGTAGGCGGCTGTTTGTTCGAGCATTACTGCAACAGAATACTCCTGTGTTGAAGAAACCCGTTCTCTGTCTCACCCGCTCCTTCTCTCTCAGTCTTTCGATATTTATCATGTGTTACCCGGTCGCTGGTAACTCTGTGATTAGGTGTTAATATTGATGAGCACATCACAGGACTGGAATTGCCTCACTGGCCTAATCAGTTTCCTCTGCCTGGCAAATCTGCCCTCTGGCTGTTTTCAAGCACACACAATCACACACACACAAGCACACATGCACATACACACACACACTTACAAACATGCATGTTCACACAAATGTACGAAAAGCATACACACAGTACACTATGCGTTTGTGCACGCACACACACACACACACACACACACACACACGCACACACACACATGCATACAAATACACATTACAGTAATATTGCTAACTTTCATTTTAATGTAAAGTACTGATAGTACAGGCATATACTATGGTGTAGTACTGATAGTAAAGCGGCAAAGCTGGCTGAGGAATCATGCGGTGCCCTGTTGTTTTATCCCAACATACCTGAGACGTGGTTTCTAAGTTTTGCTCTGATCTGTGACATATATAAAACTCTTTCATCTCTCTCCTCGTTCGTCAATGTCCTCTATGTGGGCTATTAACCGGAGTACCAAGGGACTCGAGAGACAAAAGAAAATTTAAAAACACTTCATTCTTATTTCATATGATATGATAGAGTTGAACAGGAGTTTCGGTGTATCTAACGCTGTGATACGCAGCCCCGTACCCCGTGTTTATGCTGAGTGGTAATCAGGGTTTGTGTGGAACAACAGAATGTCAGTGGTTGCCAGATTACTGGCCGCCTGCGACTCAGCGATAATGATATGTGCGTGGAGAACTGTCTTTCTGCACTGTAAAAAATAAAAAGTGAATTAAACTTAAAATTTCAAGGCAACTGTCTGCACAGGATTTTGGGGTTTTCATGCCAACTCAAACTTCTACGTTTTGAAGAAAATATCACACAGTTGTGCCAACTTAATTCTTATAGTTGTACCAGCTAATTTCAAAGTTGAGACAACAAATGTTTTTGGTCCAAATAACTTCTTTCATAACAATGAAAGTTTCAGAAATCTTGTTGTACACACTAAGAATTCTAAGTCAATATTATATTGAATCATTCATGTATAAAAACATCAATTTTAAAAACATCCTATTAACAATTACACAAATGGACAATAAACCAGCTTTTTAATTTTAAACAATTTAGCATGTTTATTTTTCACCATGAGGGTAATAAATAGCTTTAAAACTTGCCATAGGATTCATAGGATCCCATATGTGACATGCTGGCTCTATGCATGCAACATAAACTGGGGAGACCACGCTATTTCAACAACAATAAAGAATTAATTTTGAAATAAATATAAGAAGTGTGGTGCAAGTCAGTATAAATGAAAGTAACCAAAAAGGTCATGCGAAGATCAGTCCATGTGTTACAAACAAAGGAAATCAAATGCCTGGAGGAGGGAGGAGCCAGGTCTGTTGTCTGGGCAGGCTCTATATACTGCGGTCCCGCTCCAACCCACACCTGCCCACAATCTCCTAATTAGTAGGGAGAGCAACACAGGCACAAACAGCAGGGGCGGGGTCAAAGACCCACCTGGGTCGTCACATCCCCCCCTTAAAACAGAATCCCACCTAGATGGGATTCTGTACCAAAGAAACAATCAAAATAAATCAATCAATAACCAATCAATAACCAATCAATCCAAAACAAGTAGAAACAACCAAAAACAACAAAAACTCAACCACCACCAGCTATCTCCAACCAACACTCATACACACTACCACTCCTCTCGCCAACCTCCACCACCACCTTGCTGTGGGACCTCCTGTCCCACAGCAAAACCGGGCCCAAGCACTTTAAGAGGGACAGGGGAGGAGTGAAATAATAACATGCATGAAATCAACCACCTATTCCACCACCTCCACATGGGAAATTGGAACCATAGGATTCAATTCGTATTTGTTTATTTTGCCAACTCAGTTTATGGAGTGAGATCAACTTTTAACCAGAAACGTTTGAAAGTCAGTTGAAACAGCTCAAATAAACAGTTTACAGTGCAACTTGTAGTTTTATGTTCACTCAATGTAAAAATCCTTTTAAGACCAGCAATTTCAAGTTATCGTTTTTACAGTGTGTGTGGTGGTATTGGCGGTCTAAGTGTGTGAGTTGTCTGTTTGTTGGGTGTTTGTATGGATAGGCGAGTGATTAAGAAAGACAATTTCTATTTCCCCCGCTCTTTGCATGATTGCCTTTTGAGTGTCAAGCATTTCATGGTGCATTTCCCCCGAGCGGTGTGGTACGGTTCTGTGAGCGGTGTGGGACGGTTCTGTGAGCGGTGTGGTACGGTTCTGTGAGCGGTGTGGTACGGTTCTGTGAGTGGTGTGGGACGGTTCTGTGCAGTAAGGGGCGGCGGGGTTCGCGTTTCCACTGCCAAAAGTGGGCGGGGTCCGGACTTGGGGCCATGATTAGCCGCACTTATCTCTCAGTGCTCCTCCGTTGGGGTGCCAAGACGTCTGAAAGGGTGCCAACAAGTTCGAGCTACGCACGCCGTCACTTCCGTGTGACAGGGGGATAATAAGAAACAATCACAGTACCCGCAAGGTATTTATGGACAACGGCGAAAGCTTTGTTTATTGAAGAAAATCTCACGAAAAAGTTTGCCGTCCTTCTTGGACGTCCTACATTGTTGCTCTTTGTTCATTGTGCTCGTTCTTCTTTTTCCTTGGATTTACTAGCAGGCTACACTGTGTTCGGCTGCTAGGAGGTCACAATGCTTACGTAGCTGCCGTGGCTATCGCCTTCTGGCTTAAACCCCGCCCTACCATAAGGGTACTGTTGGCGGTGGAAACGCGAGCCGTAACTGAGCTGGGCCAAACCGCATCTTCACTACTGGGCCAAGGCGTTCTGGGCCTAAGCCCACCTGACAGTGGAAATGCACCATTAGTCACTGTCTGACAAAGAGCATTTCTTGCTGAAATCAGTCACCATAAAGAAAGCATGGAGGAAGGACAGTGGGACAGAGAGAAGAAGGGATGGGAGGGGAGCTAAATGAAACAATACAGAAAGAAAGAAGGACAAAATGTTACGCCGCCTCCTGCTATGCCGTCCAATACCCCCATCTAGTGGTCGCTTGACTCTACTGGCCCTCATTCTCCCGACACACCTGCCATCAATCATCATCATCCAATCTCCACTCCCTACTTCAGCACACACTGTCTGTCCCACTGCCTGCGCTCCGCCCAGTCTCCTCGGGTGTCGGAGCCCGGGACCGCTTCCGCACCTCCTAAACTGTCCACTGTCCCGGAGGAGTACCACGACCTCGGGCGGTCTTCAGTAAATCCAACGCCCTGTCCTTGCCCCCCCACCGCCCTTATGACTGTGCTATTGACCTCCTTCCCGGGTCCCCCCTCCCTAGCAGCCGCCTGTTCAATCTCTCCCGCCCTGAACGTGAGTCCATGGAGGAGTATATCGGGGAATCCCTCGCCGCTGGAATCATCCATCCGTCCTCTTCACCTGTAGGAGCGGGATTCTTCTTTGTGAGCAAGAAGGACCGCTCTCTCTGTCCCTGTAATGACTACCATGGCCTGAACGACATCACCGTCAAAAATAAGTATCCCTTGCCCCTCATCAGTTCCGCCTTCGTCCCCCTCCACGGAGCCTCGGTTTTCTAAAAAATTGGACCTGCGCAACGCGTACCACCTGGTCCACTTCCGGGAGGGAGACGAGTGGAAGTCAAGGATGTCAAGGCGGAGAAGTGCGAGTTCCATGTCCCGTCCATCTCCTTCCTGGGCTACATAATTAGCCAAGGCCAGGTAAGGATGGATCCATCCAAGGTCTCTGCGGTGGCCGAGTGGCCCTCTGCCCCTACCCGCAAGAAACTGCAATTTTTACCCTCACGGCCCTGACTTCCACCAAGAGTCCCTTCAGGGTCTCAAGGAGCGGTTCATATCCACGCCCATCCTTGTTCAACCCGATCCCTCTCTCCAGTACGTGGTGGAGGTTGACGGCTCTGACACCGGAGTTGGTGCGGTTCTCTCCCAGCACTCCCCCTCCAACCACAAGCTCCACCCCTGTGCCTTCTTCTCCCGCCGGCTGTCCCTGCCGGAACGAAACTATGACGTCAGCAACCGCAAGCTCCTGGCCATCAAGCTTGCACTGGAGGAGTGGCTGGAGGGCGCGGAGCATCCGTTTATTGTTTGGACCGACCACCGAAACCTGGCCTATATCCAGTCCGCTAAGAGGTTAAACTCCCGACAGGCCAGATGGGCCTTATTCTTTGGCCATTTTAATTTCTCCCTTACCTACCGTCCTGGCTCCCAGAATGTTCAGCCGGACGCCCTGTCCCGCCTGTACTCCCCCGAGGACTGCCACCCGCTTGTCATATTGCCACACTCACCTGGGAGGTTGAGTCCACCGTACGCCTGGCGCAGAGGCAGCAGCCAGACCCCAGTACCGGCCCCCCCAACCGCTTGTTGGTTCCAGACGCTGTACGGTCCAGGGTACTGGTCTGGGCTCACTCCTCCAGGCTCACCTGCCACCCAGGATTCACCCGCACTTTGGACTTCATCTGCCGGCGATTCTGGTGGTCCACCATGGACGCAGACGTCTGCTCTTTCATTTTGGCGTGCGCAACCTGCTCCCGGAATAAAACCTCGACCCGTCCCCGTTCCGGTCTGCTAAGACCCCTACCCATTGTGACATATTTCAGCCGTAATATCCTCACATAGCCACAGGGAGCAGCACCGAGCACATACAATAATTAAGAGGTAATATTCTCACATAGCCACAGGGGGCAGCACCGAGCACATATAATAGTTAAGAGTTAATATCCTCACATAGCCACAGGGAGCAGCACCGAGCACATACAATAGTTAAGAGGTAATATTCTCACATAGTCCAAGGGGGCAGCACCGAGCACATGCAGTAAAGCTGCAACACTTGCACATAGTCAAGAGGGGGCAACAATGGACACACAGATGAAGTGAGCAGGTTTAAACATTGTAGAAGAAGCCTACCTTTACCTATCTATATAAGCACGACTTGGACTTTTAGAAAACAGAATCTCTTGGGCGGAGTATTGTAGATATTATGCTTAGAGATGCTCTGCGCGTGTTATACACAATTCCTCTCCTTTTGTTTCACAGACAATAGACCAAAACCTTTACCAAATAAAGTAAGTTAAAAGCGATCCTGTCTCGGTGGCCTTTCCTGGATTAAAAACAACATAACACCATCCCTAGCTGTCCTTGGTCACACATCGCCCTGGACTTCGTCACCGGCCTGCCCACGTCCGAGGGCAACACTACCATCCTCACCATGATCGACTGTTTCTCTACGGCCGTGCACTTCATCACACTCCCCAAGCTTCCCTCCTCAAGGGAGACCGCAGATCCCCTGGTTCGTGTTCCGCCTGCATGGCATTCCAGCGGACAACGTCTCTGACAGAAGCCCCCAGTTCACCTCTCAGGTTTGGCATGCGTTCTGCGCGGCTCTGGGTGCCACCCCCAGTCCAACGGACAATCTGAGCGGGCCAACCAGGAGATGGAGGCAGCACTCCGCTGTATCACCCATGCCAATCCCTCCTCCTGGAACACAACGCTCCCCTGGGTCGAGTATGCCCACAACACCCTAGTCAATGCATCCTCTAGTTTATCCCCTTTCATGGCGTCGCTGGGATACCATCCACCCCTGTTTCCTGAATTAGAGGACAAGATCGTGGTTCCATCGGTCCAGGCCCACCTGTGAAGGTGCCAGCGCACTTGGAAGAGCGCGCGCTGCTCTGCTCCACGCATCCTCCCGTTCTCAATTGCAGGCCAACAAGCGTCACCTTATCCTTAGCCGTATCCTGGATGCCTCTACCATGCGGGACTTCCACAGACATCACCCATCCGGTGTTGGGCGTCCGCTGAGAGGCGTCCGTAGAGGGGGGGGTACTGTTACGCCACCTCTTGCTACGCCGTCCAACACCCCCATCTAGTGGTCGCTTGACTCCACTGGCCCTCATCAATACCCCCATCTAGTGGTCGCTTGACTCCACTGGCCCTCATTCTCCTGACACACATGCCATCAATCTCCAATCTTCACCTACTTCAGCCAGGATCTCCATTCAGCCGGCGCCAGTTCGTTGTTTACAACTACCCAGTCAGTATCGGCTCTACCAGCATTTTGCAAAGCTCTGCTAGTTTTCCCTGTTCCTCCTAGTAACCCTCTCCCCTCTCCTTTAGTTCTCCGTCCGTCACCCAGCTTACCTGTTGCCGAACCCTTGCCTGCCTGACTACCCGCCTGTCACCGAGCCCTTGCCTGCCTGACTACCCGCCTGTCACCGAGCCCTTGCCTGCCTGACTACCCGCCTGTCACCGAGCCCTTGTCTGCCTAACTGCCCGCCTGCCGGTTAACAAACCGTTACCTGTCCGACCATCGCTTGCCTAGCCCTGGCTAGTCATTTACCCCTGTCCCAATAAACCCCACTTCCTTTTACTCCGTCTCCGCCTCCCTGTGTCAAGCGTTTGGGTCCCCTGGTTCTGCCCCCCTAACACAATATGAAGCAAGGAAGGCAGGAAGGAAGGAAAGAAAGGAAAGAAGGAAGGAAGGATGGAAGGAAGAACAGAAAGAAAGTGCTTAAAAAGATAGATAAGCAAGGATGAAATATTTTGGTGGATTATAATTGCAGTTAAAAAAAATTCTGTGGCTGTCCGCAGGATGGTAACGTTTGGACACCACATAAAAGCTAGAGCTCAATAAAGCCAAGCCACGGAGAAGTAGGTACTCTGGGCACAGAGTTTATTCTTCTGTCAAGAAAACCAAAAAGGAAAAAATCTATGTGTGAAATGAAAAAGAAAAACACCTACATAAAATAATTCACACACACAC
Organism: Micromesistius poutassou; assembly: GCF_964030765.1. Taxonomy (NCBI): domain Eukaryota; kingdom Metazoa; phylum Chordata; class Actinopteri; order Gadiformes; family Gadidae; genus Micromesistius; species Micromesistius poutassou. Next base: position 514,673 of record NC_140274.1, on the reverse strand, counting down.
ACACACACACAGCAGATAATACACAGACACAAATGTCATCTCATTAAATGCAGGGTTAATAGCCCTCAGAGCTAATTACAATGTTAGAGGCCTCAGGCTCAATAACAAGGTCAGATCCCCACTTCCTTCTCCTTGTTTCTGCTTTCCCTAACTTCCATCTGCTGTCCCCTACCTCCTAACTTTCCACTGTAGCACTCCCTGTTATCACCTCGGATCTCCTGCTCCTCACACACCGGCCCCTCCTTCTCTCCCCCCTCTCCCCCACAGCAGCTCTTCGTCTCCCTTCTACCTCATCAATTGTTTCATGTCTCCCCCATCTCGATCTGTCGTCATGGCTCCCCCTGCCATATCACAGCATATGACAAGACGAATTGTAAGGCGGAAGAATGGCAGCGTGTCCAACACTTTTGGTATGTGACATATCTTTTGTGTGTATTTTAAAGGATGTCTTTATGGTTCTATGAAACATTATGGTTTGTGTGGATGTATTGTATTGTACGATCTGTGGTTGAACAGTGGCAGTCTCATAGTTGTTCTTTCCAGCTAAAACTGCTTCTGTGGCAGTCTGTATAGGTCAAAGATTAGACAGCAAGAAATATCTCTCCCATTCTCTCTCTCACCCACGTGTCCGCACAGGCACACTCTCACTCACACACACACACGCACGCACACGTCCACACATATAATTAGACACACCCAGACTCACAGATAGATAGAGGGAGTAGAAAGAGATGGAGAGAGGGAGAATCACTTAGCTTCAGTATTTGACCTGATAATGTTGCCCACACACACACACACACACACCTGATGCCCCCCCCCCTACCCCCCCTGCGGCTGACTATATGAGCCTGATAAGCCTATATGCCATAGGTTATTATTTATCATGTAGCCTAATAACGGCTTAGTATTCATTTTAAATCAGTAGCCTGCTGTTGCAATACTCACCTACCGTACACGGCCTCATCATTTGAAAGTGTAGCCGATTGTCTGCTCTTCCTTTGGGTTGTTTGTTTTAGCAACGATAACGGAGTTAAGAATGGGGTTTCATCTTGTGTGTTTAAACGTTTGTGCTCACCTTTCTTAGAAAATAAGTTAGTCAGAACCTGACTTGACTTCCTTCCCTGTCTTTCTTCACCTTTCTCTTCTGAGAGCCAGACTTCAATTCATTTAACTGTGGCTGTGACATATTGCCGAATGACATTTAATTATGCTATTAAACTATTATACTATACAAAAAAAAAATATATATATATATATATATATATATTTATATATATTTATATATATATATATATTTATATATATATATATATTTTTTATTTCCCATGGGCCCCCCTCTGCCTCGGGCCCCCCCAAGCCTGTCCCACTTACACCTGCAGTCCGTCGGCCCTGCACACACACACACACACACACACACACACACACACACACACACACACACACACACAATGGATAGAGAGAAAACGAGAGAGAGAGAGAGAGAGAGAAAGAGAGAGAGATCACTTAGCACCACTCTTTAACCTGATCAAGTTCAGCTGTAACCCGTTTCGTTCTGCTCTGTCCAACTCTGCTGCGATCTATTGTACTCTGATTAAGTCTTGTTCTATTGTCTGCTGTTGTCCACTGCCTTGTTCCACTTGACGCCGGGCTGGCCTTCATGTGATGTACCTTGGCCTTTACCAAACGGTTACATGAAAGCGTTTGAAGGTTGTTTAGGAATGTTGATCGTAACAATTGATCAGTTGTTGCTTCATGATTATCTCCTTTCCTCCCTTTCCCCTTAGAGGTCTTCCTCCTCTAGTTAGTCGGGATCTCCACCTTCTAATCCTGACCATCGTGTTATACACCTCCTCCAACATGTATGACAGTCTTCAGTCCGCTTGTCTGTCTTCCTCCTGTCAGTCCGTCTTCTCTGTCCCACACCCCCTTCCCCCACTCTGTCTGTCAGTTTGTCCCCAGGGGCCCTATGGGCTCTGAAAGAAACCTTTTCAGACAACAGACAATAAGGCCACCAAATCAAGCCCAAGGCAAAGAGAGAGAGACAAAAACGAGACAGACAGAGAGACTAACGCAATAGCAGCAGCGGCGTTGTGAAGTTGTCAACGCCAAGTGAAAGCATCTCTTTATTTCCAGTGAACCGCTAATCTGCTTTAGCCTTGATGAGTGACTCTGATGGAATTAGTAACCCAAGTAGTGAGACATAAGGTGAGTCTCACTCCTGGGGTTAGTGTTTAAAGTGAACAGGACCCTGAGGTACCCCAGGAGTGAGACATAAGGTGAGTCTCACTCCTGGGGTTTAAAGTGAACAGGACCCAGAGGTACCCCAGGAGTGAGACATAAGGTGAGTCTCACTCCTGGGGTTTAAAGTGAACAGGACCCAGAGGTACCCCAGGAGTGAGACATAAGGTGAGTCTCACTCCTGGGGTTTAAAGTGAACAGGACCCAGAGGTACCCCAGGAGTGAGACATAAGGTGAGTCTCACTCCTGGGGTTTAAAGTGAACAGGACCCTGAGGTACCCCAGGAGTGAGACATAAGGTGAGTCTCATGGAGTCCAGTGACATTTGCCCTTTGTCTCTATCTGCCCTCGTGTCACACTCCCACTATCTTCTGCTATCCAAACAGTGATCCTGTGATTAAGCACTCCCTTCGAATTTGGACTCAATTTAGGAAGAATTCACTTCTCAGCCCAATTGGAGCTAATCATTTGTTTGCTCCCTCGAGAGTGGATGATGCATTAAAGATCTGGCATAAAAAAGGCTTAAAATGCATTGGCCAATTATTTATTAATGATCTATTTGCTAGTTTTTCTCAACTGACCAAAAACTTTGGTATCATAAAGACAAATCTTTTCTACAAATTTCTACAAATCAGGCATTATATATCGAAATTAATTCCCCAATTCCCTAATAAACCCGAGCCAATCCCGTCAATATGTTTCTTTCTGTTAACCCCACATTAAAAGGCACAATTTCTGTCTTTTACAACCTTATTTTGAAGTTGCATAGCCCCTCATTAGCAGCTACAAGAACCATGTGGGAGCAGGACCTAGGTTCTGCCTTCACAGATCAATGGGATTCAGTCCTGGATCGGACACACTCTACCTCCATGTGCGCCCGACATGCTCTTGTGAAATTTAAAGTAGTACATCGTATCCACATATCTAAACCCAAATTAGCTTGCGTGCGTCTCACTCCGGGGGTTAGGGTTTAAAGTGAACAGAACCCTGAGGTACCCCAGGATTTCTTTTTATTTATCTATTTTTTTTGATGTGCCTCAGGCATGACATTTGTGCTACATCTTACTGAGTAATTGATAGGGCAAGACACAATGTTTGACATGCTGCTAACATTGATAAATGTGCATGCCTTGGGGAACACATGGTTAAATTAATGTCTTGTGTTATTCAAGATCTGACAATAATTTAGAGGCAATGTCTGATGTCAATGTTCATTCAGCAATTAGCATAATTAGTTAATTAGGGAATATATGGGAGCCTTGCTGCTGGACAATTTGTCACAGATTTACATTAACTACGAGACTATATTCAACAATTGTGATATCTTCTTCTTGATAACTCCCCATACACCAATAAACTCCCCACACCCTGGGTCAGTGACACACTTAGATATATTGTTTAGTCCAGTGATGGACTAATGAGAAAACAACAACAGGGTCAATTAATAAATTAATTGTTCCTTTAATAACAAATAATAATAATTTGCATCAAAAAATACCCCCCACTATTACATGTCGTGTCTACAGCTGTGTGTCTCCACACTTCACCTGACCCCTGGGGGGATTACGGGGCCAGACGAGATGTACAACACACTGACACACATGACTGGCACATCTCGTACTCCCCCAGCCCAGTGTCACACGTGTTTGTGAAACAGTCACTGTGAAATGAATCGATGGACCTGCCACAGCAGACCGATGCTGAGGTGCAGCTAGATGACACACAGTTCACACGGGCAACCCCATGTCTGACCGGGAGACCTGCACTTCTCTACCGAGCCGTTGGAAAGCACAATATATAGAAAACAAACCTTCTCCCGAAGGTCTGGTTGCCAGAGCAACTGCCTGACTATTTTGAAATAGGATTAAAAATGAGAATGAAAGAAAATCTTTCTCAGGGTTGAACATCAATAACTAACATAGCTTGGATATCTTCTTAATACTAAACCCTGATCATGGTTTTGAATCTTTTGTCTTCGCCCAAAGCTACAGATACAGCCTGCGACACATCAAACCCACAGAGTTCACATGTGCACAGGTTTCCTAGTTTCAGCTCACCTGCACGCCTCTGTTTGGCTGTGGGAGGATTGGCGATATGTTGTGTGATTGTTATTAAATAAAGACAAGAATGTGTCTTTCAGTTCAGTTGTAGGCTTATAAGTATATCATAAGTAAGGATATAAGTACATCAGGTACATCAAGAGATTACTGGGCTATTGACTTTGTTTCTTTAATTTTTAGTTGCTATATCATTCAGAGAGCCCACATCACACATCATCAGATCTATTTAAGGGTTAAGGTTTAAATTGTACAGCCGGCAACATGTTTTAAAACATGTCATAGAACAAGGTTGTGGTGAAAGGAATAAAGCAAACCGAAGAGAAAACAGCTAAATCTAGTGCACAGATGCTAAAAATCTCCCCAATGAAAGAAGAACTGGATTGTGTAGCCTTTCTATTCAGTTCCTTATGTCTGCGATTTGTCTTACACTCAGCTCTTCATGGCCATGTCGTCAACTAACCAGATTACAGTCAAATATTTGACAGTTGTAATGCAATCTGAGGAGTAAATGTGCTTATGTTTTTCTCCCTTTTGTCATGATGTAGAAAACAGCGACAAATGTTGGATTTGTCTCTCTAAACAAACAAACCAACACAAAGCAAGGCAAACCACGCGCACACACACAAACACACGCTCAATGGATTGATGGAAGTCTGTTTTTTGAGGATCTGAATCAATGGATGATGGATGACTCTGTTGCTTCTTGTGTGCTTTGGTGCACATGTGTGTCTATACCTATCAGATTGTGTTTCCAAGTTTCAGGTATACGTTTGTGTGTGTGTGTGTGTGTGTGTGTGTGTGTGTGTGTGTGTGTGTGTGTCTAAGACACATTCAAGTCAATCTTCGGTGGCCAGAGATGCGTCACTCAAGACTGAAAACCCCAGAAGGCTGTTTTTAGAAACAACAACAGAATGACAGGCGTGGGATGCCTCTCTATTATTGTCCTCCATTATTCTTTCTCTCAATCTGTCTTCGCTCCCATTTTCTTTCCATGGGCTTTAACTCCCAATCTTGCTCTCATCTCAACTCCTCTGATGTGTGGCCACAGGCCCTCCTCTCTGCTTCTGTTTCCGTTTTTTAATTATTTTTTTGTATCCCATGGACAGATGCCATCTCACTTATCAGGCTTACACACCTCTTGTCTGTTCATCGCTTTTCCTCTCTCCTCATTTCTGTTCACATGGTTGAAAATGTAATCAGACATTGGTCAGTCGTTAATCCTTTCTTTTTCAAGTTGTTCACGGCGGGGTATGCTTTGAAGTAAACTGTTTCCCTAATCAACACCTGATAAGTCCTTTCAGGTGTTACCTTTAAATACCTCAAACCATACACTTGCTATTGTATTTTATTATTTTTTGAATTTATTTTATTGTATTTGAACACTACGGTCACGTGTCTTTCTGCTGCTGTGAACACCCAAATTCCCCGGCCTGGGGATCAATAAAGTGTTATTTTATCTGAATCTTAAACAGCACAATAAAGCTAATAACATAGCAACCAAACCGTTCCATCAAAATTTCAGAGAGATGAGGAATTAAAAAAACACCAATTACAGACTAGCAAGATTGATTTGGGACAGCGATAGAAAAACAGAAAATGTTTTTTCGCTAAAGAAGAAAACATCAGCCATGTCCTCTAGAGAAGAACCCATTTGCACATCCATGCGTTTGGCTCTGACAGACTGCTGCGGTTGACCCTGATCCAACGTGTAAGGCATTTGGCCTCCTCAGTCAACAACACACTCACTCCTCGGCTGGCTTGACAGCCTTGCTCATTGCTTCAGAGAACTCGGTGTATGACTGCAAAACAAAGTAGCCTTTTCTCAACAGAGCTATAGGAAACAAAATGGAACTCCAAGAAAGAGGTCTCATGCTCACAGGAGGGGGAATACTGGACTTCCATCTGTAGGCTAGTGGGTGGTGGGTCAATGGTTAGATGGTGTCATGGGTACGGGATTCTCCTCACCCAAGTCTGTAACAGTTTGTTTGTTTGGCAAAAGAAAACAGAAATGTATTTGCTGTATTTTTGTCTTTGTCTGCCTGTCTCTCTTTGCTAGATAGCTAGGATGTTTAGTTTCTTTTATCTATTCCCACATGCACACGGATACACACTTATGCACATACACACACTCTGTTTAATGAAGGTGAAACTGCTAGTTTGGGAAATGCTTTCTGTCCCATGTCTTCCTGCACCTTCCTCTTTGCAACACGCTTTGTGATCAGCAGCTGTGCTTTCATAACGACACAGTCCCAATTCTACTCAGACAACTATGGCCAAACTTCCAATAAAGTATGAGACACCTGAGATGAGAGATAGTGAGAGATCTTAAGATGGAGATATGCAGCGGCGGCTAAAAGGGATTTTAGATGACTTAAGACAAAAACAGAGACGGAAAACAAACAAAATAAACATGGGAATAGGATTGTCATTGAAGCACACCGAGACGAGATCAAATGAATGACTATAGAGACAGACATGGTTTGTCAAGCATTTTGTCAGACTGGGGGATGAAGTTGAAGGCATAAATACATAAATGCAAGAGAAGGCATCCTAAAAATGTAAAAAATAAAATAAGGAGAAAAGAATGTCACCTTTGTTGGATCTCTACAAGAGAAACTCATATCGTAGAGTACTTTTTCCCGAGGCTAGGAAGGCAGACACCAAGCAATCCAATATCTGTCCCCATCAGGATACAACACCTGTGCCAGCTTAACTGACGTGGCTGTCTGAATATCAATGTACAAAGATTTTCCGTGAACTCTCTGTTCTCTGAATACATCAGAGTGTGTTTAAAGGTTAAATTTGGTTGAATCAAATGAAAAACAACAAATCCATGATCATTCATGAACCAATTTAAATCAATGTAGGGACAATCATGGCCCTGCAGTCCCTAAAAGGCTTATCTGCTGTTCATAGTGAAGGCTTTTCGGTTCTTTGTGATGTTGTTTTGTTACTGTTGGTTGTCATGAGGGTTGGGTCATTCTGTTAAACACATCTTTTCTATTTCAGTACCCGGAATGCTATTTCTAGTGCAGATATAGGGGGGTTTTCTGCATCTATAGGGGAGTTTTGTGAATGTGTTAAAATAGGAAGGTTAGGTGTGTGCGATGGGTGCTTTAATCGGGATAAATATATCTCAACAGTATTATTTGCTGCGTGGAGCCTGATTGTGTACCGCCAAAATAAAATGAACTACGTAAAAACCTTCAGAAACCTCTTCAACAGTTTGCAGTGTAACAGTGTGTTTATTTTGCAAAACATTGCATAAAATAGACATATTTCTGATTCTGATTATACTTATTTTCCTGTGTTGCTGGGCATGAAAGAAAAGTGCATGCAAATTGATCGGTTTGGAATTTGTTTGACTTGCATCATGGCTTCTCCATGGATTTCTAAATTGTTGTTCACTGAAGTGTGTGTGTGTGTGTGTGTGTGTGTGTTTGTTTGTGTGTGTTTGTGTGTGTGTGTGTGTGTGTGCGTCACAGTTCTTTGAGGTGGTGTAGAAGAAGGAAAAAAAATCCCTTAATCCCTAGCCGGGCAGAATTACTGCCAGTCGTTATTTCAGCACTTTTACAGCTTTTTAGTTTGGATACAATTGGTTACACAAAAAACACACACCACCCCCTCACCTAATCTGAACCCACATCATTAGTGTTATTTAAATGGTGAAGAGGACACCTATTACACTGTTTGGGGGTGTATATTTACGTGTGTTTTGTGTGTGTTCTCATGTACCCAGGCTGATTGTGGAGGATGTTTCTAATCGCTATGGCCTCCACCTAAATGTTGTGCCTTCAGCTCGCTGAGCTGATACCAGTAGAAAAGCCCAAAGTCCTGATAAGTCTTTGGGATTGTAACTTGACAATTCTGTCAGGGTGCTTCTCGTGGTGCAGGTTTAAGGTATATTTCAGTCAAATTCTCTCGACCTCTTCTGATGGCATTAGACCTTCTCATTCAAGTTCAAGGTGCATTGAAACACCCCTCCCCCACCCAGTCACCTCACCCATGACCTTGTCTCACCCTTTATGATAATATTCTATGGGCAATCCAGTCAAAGGCGCAAAATAATTGCACCATGCACACAAGTTATTGGGATCGTATTGTATTGACTAAATGTGGCACTGTGTTTGTCAATGTATACCATAGACTTACACACATACATAACCCAATTAACTCAGGATGAGGAACCAAAAGGTATGAACTGCTGACTACGTGCCGCCATCCTGTCACACTGTCAACCACATGCAATGTGACCATTTCATTCCTTAATTAATTATTCACCCCACAGGGAACTAGGTCACATCTGATTTATCTCTGTTAATATGCATAGCATCAGTCCCAGGGGATGTATATTAGCAATGCTTAAACAGTGATGAACAGGTTGTAAGACCCAATACAAGTAAAAAGTAAAACCCTATTGCAGATTGGTGTTAAGATTCACGTATTGAACTATTTATATTGATTGAATAAGTGTGCTCATAAGTGTTGATACCCCGAGTGAATGTACTTTATAATGGAATGTAACCTTCCTGTAAATTGTGCCATCAAGGCTGTATATATGAGTGTAAGGAGGTAGAGCAGTATATCTAGTCTGTAGGGGGTAGAAGCAGTATATCTAGTCTGTTGAGAAGTAGAAGCAGTATATCTAGTCTGTAGGGAGGTAGAGCAGTTCATCTAGTCTGTAGGGGGTAGAAGCAGTATATCTAGTCTGTAGGGAGGTAGAGCAGTTCATCTAGTCTGTAGGGGGTAGAAGCAGTATATCTAGTCTGTAGGGGTTAGAAGCAGTATATCTAGTCTGTAGGGGGTAGAAGCAGTATATCTAGTCTGTAGGGGGTAGAAGCAGTATATCTAGTCTGTAGGGGGTAGAAGCAGTATATCTAGTCTGTTGAGAAGTAGAAGCAGTATATCTAGTCTGTAGGGAGGTAGAGCAGTTCATCTAGTCTGTAGGGGGTAGAAGCAGTATATCTAGTCTGTAGGGAGGTAGAGCAGTTCATCTAGTCTGTAGGGGGTAGAAGCAGTATATCTAGTCTGTAGGGGGTAGAAGCAGTATATCTAGTCTGTAGGGGGTAGAAGCAGTATATCTAGTCTGTAGGGGGTAGAAGCAGTATATCTAGTCTGTAGGGGGTAGAAGCAGTATATCTAGTCTGTAGGGGGTAGAAGCAGTATATCTAGTCTGTTGAGAAGTAGAAGCAGTATATCTAGTCTGTAGGGAGGTAGAGCAGTTCATCTAGTCTGTAGGGGGTAGAAGCAGTATATCTAGTCTGTAGGGGGTAGAAGCAGTATATCTAGTCTGTAGGGGGTAGAAGCAGTATATCTAGTCTGTAGGGGGTAGAAGCAGTATATCTAGTCTGTAGGGGGTAGAAGCAGTATATCTAGTCTGTTGAGAAGTAGAAGCAGTATATCTAGTCTGTAGGGAGGTAGAGCAGTTCATCTAGTCTGTAGGGGGTAGAAGCAGTATATCTAGTCTGTAGGGAGGTAGAGCAGTTCATCTAGTCTGTAGGGGGTAGAAGCAGTATATCTAGTCTGTAGGGGGTAGAAGCAGTATATCTAGTCTGTTGAGAAGTAGAAGCAGTATATCTAGTCTGTAGGGAGGTAGAGCAGTTCATCTAGTCTGTAGGGGGTAGAAGCAGTATATCTAGTCTGTAGGGAGGTAGAGCAGTTCATCTAGTCTGTAGGGGGTAGAAGCAGTATATCTAGTCTGTAGGGGGTAGAAGCAGTATATCTAGTCTGTAGGGGGTAGAAGCAGTATATCTAGTCTGTAGGGAGGTAGAGCAGTTCATCTAGTCTGTAGGGGGTAGAAGCAGTATATCTAGTCTGTAGGGGGTAGAAGCAGTATATCTAGTCTGTAGGGGGTAGAAGCAGTATATCTAGTCTGTAGGGGGTAGAAGCAGTATATCTAGTCTGTAGGGGGTAGAAGCAGTATATCTAGTCTGTAGGGGGTAGAAGCAGTATATCTAGTCTGTAGGGGGTAGAAGCGTATATCTAGTCTGTAGGGGGTAGAAGCAGTATATCTAGTCTGTAGGGGGTAGAAGCAGTATATCTAGTCTGTAGGGGGTAGAAGCAGTATATCTAGTTCAGGGGTTGGCAACCCGCGGCGTGTGGGCCACATGCGGCGCTCTGGCGCCGCGCTTGCAGCCTTTTTTTTTTAAACTAAATGAATATTTATTGGATCCATTTTCCTATGATTGTTGCTGCCTATGAGCGGGTAGCTTGCTCGCCTAGCTATGGATCCAAAGAAGAGAAAGATATAAACTGAAAACATCATACAGCCCTGATATTCAGAAGCTCTGCAAGGAAATTCAGAAACAAAAATCCCATTAAACTGGATGAGTTTGATTATCTCATTATAGCAAGTTGTTGTTCTTTTTCGTAGAAAAAAAGCTAAGCCTGAGCTAATATTGTTTTTTGCTCATGCAGGCCCCAAGTGTTGCTGGGAATCAATGCTGTTTCAAAAACAGGGTTAGGCTGATATTTTCTATGATGCAATGATATTCATTTCATTTGCACAAACATGGACTGAAACTGCAGAGCTAGGCCTACTCAATTTCAACAAAAATACCTGTTAGTTGTTAGTTGACCTGTTTTCCTGCTTTCCTCCATCATGTCTTGTTAGATATAACATCCACTAAAATAGTTTCTGTTGTTTATGCCTATACAGGCTATTTCATTTCTAAAGTAGCTAAATAGCCTATGTAAGAAAGTGAAAACCCTTCTCACTGTCTCTCCCATTCCAGCAAAAGGATTGTTGTATTTGTACTTCCGTCACAGTAGGGGGCAGCAGGTTAGTCCATCTAGCCTTGGCCAGGAAATGTTTCCCATGTAAATATACGGCCTAGCTGGCCTTGATTGGCCCACCTGGGACTGATTGCCTGCCTTATTTAAGGGGTGTCTCATTCCGTGTTGGCGGGGCTGAAGGTAGGGGCTCGCTTGATGTGAGGCCAGTACTAGGAACTACATGTTATGTTATGCAAAATCATGCTATGCTAAGCAGATAAATTGCTAAAAGCTATTATTTTTAAGACATTAATTTGTTTTGACTGATGGATTTATTTTTGTATATTTTTGGGCTTTTAAAATAAAAATAAAACAAAATAAAACGTCACTCTTTTTTTCCAAACGGACTTGCCCCTTGTTTTTGTCCACACTCTCCAGTCCAGTGAGTCCGTATCCCAAATACTCGGGATGACCACGTCGGTCCCTCACAGCCTAATCCAAAAAATAACATGCATCCCCAGATGGCTATCCACACCCCATTTCCAACCAAAAATGTCCCTTTACAAAGAAAAGGTTGCCGACCTCTGATCTAATCTGTCGGGAGGTAGAAGCAGTATATCTAGTCTCGAGGTTAGGAGCACTGTATCTAGTCTGTTGGGAGGTAGAGCAGCATTTCTAGTCCATATGGAGGTAGAAGCAGTATACCTAGTCTGTAGGGGGTAGAAGCGTATATCTAGTCTGTAGGGGGTAGAAGCGTATATCTAGTCTGTAGGGAGGTAGAAGCAGTATATCTAGTCTGTAGGGGGGTACAGCAGTATATCTAGTCTGTAGGGAGGTACAGCAGTATATCTAGTCTGTAGGGAGGTACAGCAGTATATCTAGTCTATAGGGGGTAGAAGCAGTATATCTAGTCTGTAGGGGGGTACAGCAGTATATCTAGTCTGTAGGGAGGTAGAAGCAGTATATCTAGTCTGTAGGGAGGTACAGCAGTATATCTAGTCTGTAGGGAGGTACAGCAGTATATCTAGTCTGTAGGGAGGTAGAAGCAGTATATCTAGTCTGTAGGGAGGTACAGCAGTATATCTAGTCTGTAGGGGGTAGAAGCAGTATATCTAGTCTGTAGGGGGTAGAAGCGTATATCTAGTCTGTAGGGGGTAGAAGCAGTATATCTAGTCTGTAGGGGGTAGAAGCAGTATATCTAGTCTGTAGGGGGTAGAAGCGTATATCTAGTCTGTAGGGGGTAGAAGCAGTATATCTAGTCTGTAGGGGGTAGAAGCAGTATATCTAGTCTGTAGGGAGGTACAGCAGTATATCTAGTCTGTAGGAAGGTAGAAGTAGAGTCTTTTGCGGAAGCTGGTGAGTGACTCTGCGTCCTGACATCGGCAGGGAGCTCGTTCCACCACTGCGGTGCCAAAACAAGAGTGGTGACTTTGATCGGCTTTTACTATACGGTTATTGCAGTAAGTGAGTGCCAATCACACTATTATTAATCATAATACTGAACATCTAAAGTATTTTATTCCATCATCATTCATTATCATTTAATGCGTAAGACATTGCTGTGAGCAAACTGATGGCAGCGGGCGGGAACGGATGCTGTAGGCTTGTAGTGTCACAGTAAGCTCTTGTGTCTCTGGAGGAAGAGTCAGGCCCTGATTATAAATCTAGCATGGGCAGAGGAATCCTGCTTCCTCCACAGAGCAGGCTATCAATAGAACACCCATACAAACGCTCTTGCCTTTTCCCAGCTGTTGCCAAATTCATCATAGGCCTAATTTTCTTTTGCTTATTAATCATGCACTAAGTCTGAGTAAATCCGACTTAGTGCATCATTCCACATGGTGTTAAATACACACAACAATAAAAACTGTAATGTAACCTTGACGATGAGCGTTTATAATTGGTCCAAATTCACAATATTGGAGACTTGTCTATGCCCTCTTCCATAGAAGACACTATCCTCTTGGTGAAGATAGAGGCTGGGTCATTACCCATTACCCTCACCATTTATTGAAATGTTGCTCTGCACATCTCTCTTCGTTCACAATTCTAACTGTGTTTCTATGTCCATGTGCATGCGCACTGGTGAGTAAACACAGATTGTTTGTGGGCACTATTGGAGAAAAACGACCTAGGTTGGGTGTTTTGTTACTTATGTTGGACAAACTAAGATACAGCTGTTAAAGCTGTTAATCAGTCAGATATATAATGGTATATCAGTAAACAATAACAGGAACGTAATTACAACGAGGGAGGGGGTGAATTGAACCACAATCCATCCTGCTCTACATCTGGCCGTAGAAAATGTCAACAATTGACCTGGGGTCTTAACAAACTGGCCAAATCACTTAATCTCTGATGATATATCATGGTCATAGGCTATAGTGCAGTACATTTGGGTACCTTTAAGAGCCCTTATTTTGAAAACTCTTAATTGATGGTCCCAGAGGTTTAAATTAGGGATATCAAATTAACGCGTTAATTTCGATGAATTAATCACAGAAAAAATAACGCGTTAAAAAAATGTACGCAGATTATTATAATATATTTTATTATTATTATTATTATTGTTTTTTGGCACATACAGTATTCAAGAAAAAATGTTAAAGTCAAAACAAAGTATTGTATATTTTTTGCCTGAAATGCATCTTGAGTGAGATGGAAATGTTATTAATTTGCTCTTAAAATGCACCGTATGTTAATGAAAGACATGTTTTAAATAGGAGAGACATTGAACTTTAAAGTATATTATGTCTATTATTCATTGAATCACTCATCTGCCATAATTTATTTGAATTAAATTATTTTTGAAATACTTTCTCGGCAAAATGTGAGTATGCGATTAATTTAGATTAATTAATCACAGAGCCTGTAATTAATTAGATTTTTTTTTTTAAATCACTTGACAGCCCTAGTTGAAATGTTTACCAATTTTCTAATCTATGGTTGAGATTTAAACCTTTTTTTTGAGGCTGCTGTTTTGATCCAGATTTAAAACAGATGCGTGTGCCTAATCCTAGCTCCAGGGAGCCCAACAGAAGGATGTTGATGCGCGGTATTTTGCGATAAGGTGATTTATCTGGCATACAAAAGAGGATGAGGAATAGTCAACAAAGTTTTAACCTAGATCTCATTCAATTGAGATGACAGCCAACCATCAACCTGTTCTCTAACTTCATCCAGCATTATGTGATTAATGTATTTGAACACACAAATAATCCCTATTTTTAGAGTTGCCAATATTTATGGATGGGTCACCTACCTTAATTATTTATTTTTATACTATTTATTGTGTGTGTGTTTGTGTGAGCATTGTTTTAGAGGCTGCATAAACAAATGTCATTGTATGGTTCTACTGCACAATGACAATTAAAGTATATTCTATATTATATTCTATTATTCTATTCTATCTATCAGTTATATTCAGAGGCCAGGAACAAACCCTTGTAGCACGTGGCTTCATTCGTGTATGGAATAATTACAGTACAATATAAATATGATGTACTATGATTAATAAGCTGTATGATGTACATACACAACGGAAATGGGTTATACAGTAATTGCATAAATGCCCATTAAATACAAATGCATGATGAAATGCAGTTGTTTGGATAAGGAAATTAGGAGTATGCAAACACATGAGCCTAAACAGAGAGTAAAGAGAGAAGAGAGAAGCAAATTAGTTCTGCTAATATGAATAACAATGGAAGCAGTGAATGTTTTATTATGCTTTCCCATTCACAACAATTATCATCTTGAAGAACGAAACCATCAAATTACCATTCATAGCACTTTGAGGTCATTGAGTTGATGTAAAGTGTATTATTATTATTATTATTGTTTATTTATATTATTGTTATTCAGGATAACTTGTTTCCTAGCAAGCTGACTTCTGGATAAAAACATGAGTCTGACGGAATTTTGCAGTCAAGTGTGAATGCCTGTGTATGTAGTATGCTCTGTTTTCCCTCTTTAATAATGAATAGATAATGAATAAATAATAAGGGATGAGAGGCTAAAACACGACCCAGAATCACATAACGCTGTTGAATGTTGGTGTTTACTCTAAACAAACTGACTAGGAGCTGATGGGACTCTGTGAGGGGCAGCCAGACTGAGAGTGTTTAATGCTGCTAGAAACTGTCTTAAATAAACAACACCCAAAACACTTATTTTTATGCACCACGTTCAAGTTGATATTGTTCATTGCTATCATATCGTTGCATGGCAACTGGTGACATCACTAGAAAGGTTGCCATTATTTTATTCTTGATAAATCTAAGCAGGAGATTATAACAGTTTTAGGGCATGCTTTGCTCTACGTCAAACCAGGGGCGTTGCTAGACCTAGAGCTTTACTGGGGCACAGGCCCCCAACTCCCAATACTCCTTTTTCTTTTTCATGTGCGCACAATATGAAATAGATGCCTACAGAAGAGTATGTACAAACTTCAAAATCATTACTGCCACTGTCATACTGTAGGCTATATTAAAGCACTGGTAAAGGTAAAGGTACACTGTCATACTGTAGGCTATATTAAAGCACTGGTAAAGGTACATTGTCATACTGTAGGCTATATTAAAGCACTGGTAAAGGTAAAGATACACTGTCATACTGTAGGCTATATTAAAGCACTGGTAAAGGTACACTGTCATACTGTAGGCTATATTAAAGCACTGGTAAAGGTACACTGTCATACTGTAGGCTATATTAAAGCACTGGTAAAGGTACACTGTCATACTGTAGGCTATATTAAAGCACTGGTAAAGGTACACTGTCATACTGTAGGCTATATTAAAGCACTGGTAAAGGTAAAGATACACTGTCATACTGTAGGCTATATTAAAGCATTGGTAAAGGTAAAGGTACACTGTCATACTGTAGGCTATATTAAAGCACTGGTAAAGGTACACTGTCATACTGTAGGCTATATTAAAGCACTGGTAAAGGTACACTGTCATACTGTAGGCTATATTAAAGCACTGGTAAAGGTAAAGGTACACTGTCATACTGTAGGCTATATTAAAGCACTGGTAAAGGTAAAGGTACACTGTCATACTGTAGGCTATATTAAAGCACTGGTAAAGGTACACTGTCATACTGTAGGCTATATTAAAGCACTGGTAAAGGTACACTGTCATACTGTAGGCTATATTAAAGCACTGGTAAAGGTAAAGGTACACTGTCATACTGTAGGCTATATTAAAGCACTGGTAAAGGTACACTGTCATACTGTAGGCTATATTAAAGCACTGGTAAAGGTACACTGTCATACTGTAGGCTATATTAAAGCACTGGTAAAGGTACACTGTCATACTGTAGGCTATATTAAAGCACTGGTAAAGGTAAAGGTACACTGTCATACTGTAGGCTATATTAAAGCACTGGTAAAGGTAAAGATACACTGTCATACTGTAGGCTATATTAAAGCACTGGTAAAGGTACACTGTCATACTGTAGGCTATATTAAAGCACTGGTAAAGGTAAAGATACACTGTCATACTGTAGGCTATATTAAAGCACTGGTAAAGGTACACTGTCATACTGCAGGCTATATTAAAGCACTGGTAAAGGTACACTGTCATACTGTAGGCTATTAATTAAAGCACTGGTAAAGGTAAAGGTACACTGTCATACTGTAGGCTATATTAAAGCACTGGTAAAGGTACACTGTCATACTGTAGGCTATTAATTAAAGCACTGGTAAAGGTAAAGGTACACTGTCATACTGTAGGCTATATTAAAGCACTGGTAAAGGTACACTGTCATACTGTAGGCTATATTAAAGCACTGGTAAAGGTAAAGGTACACTGTCATACTGTAGGCTATATTAAAGCACTGGTAAAGATAAACTGTCATACTGTAGGCTATATTAAAGCACTGGTAAAGGTAAAGATACACTGTCATACTGTAGGCTATATTAAAGCACTGGTAAAGATACACTGTCATACTGTAGGCTATATTAAAGCACTGGTAAAGATACACTGTCATACTGTAGGCTATATTAAAGCACTGGTAAAGGTAAAGATACACTGTCATACTGTAGGCTGTATTAAAGCACTGGTAAAGGTACACTGTCATACTGTAGGCTATATTAAAGCACTGGTAAAGGTAAAGATACACTGTCATACTGTAGGCTATATTAAAGCACTGGTAAAGGTACACTGTCATACTGTAGGCTATATTAAAGCACTGGTAAAGGTACACTGTCATACTGTAGGCTATATTAAAGCACTGGTAAAGATACACTGTCATACTGTAGGCTATATTAAAGCACTGGTAAAGGTAAAGATACACTGTCATACTGTAGGCTATATTAAAGCACTGGTAAAGATACACTGTCATACTGTAGGCTATATTAAAGCACTGGTAAAGATACACTGTCATACTGTAGGCTATATTAAAGCACTGGTAAAGGTACACTGTCATACTGTAGGCTATATTAAAGCACTGGTAAAGGTAAAGGTACACTGTCATACTGTAGGCTATATTAAAGCACTGGTAAAGGTAAAGGTACACTGTCATACTGTAGGCTATATTAAAGCACTGGTAAAGGTACACTGTCATACTGTAGGCTATATTAAAGCACTGGTAAAGGTAAAGATACACTGTCATACTGTAGGCTATATTAAAGCACTGGTAAAGATACACTGTCATACTGTAGGCTATATTAAAGCACTGGTAAAGGTACACTGTCATACTGTAGGCTATATTAAAGCACTGGTAAAGGTAAAGGTACACTGTCATACTGTAGGCTATATTAAAGCACTGGTAAAGGTAAAGGTACACTGTCATACTGTAGGCTATATTAAAGCACTGGTAAAGGTACACTGTCATACTGTAGGCTATATTAAAGCACTGGTAAAGGTAAAGATACACTGTCATACTGTAGGCTATATTAAAGCACTGGTAAAGATACACTGTCATACTGTAGGCTATATTAAAGCACTGGTAAAGGTACACTGTCATACTGTAGGCTATATTAAAGCACTGGTAAAGGTAAAGATACACTGTCATACTGTAGGCTATATTAAAGCACTGGTAAAGGTAAAGATACACTGTCATACTGTAGGCTATATTAAAGCACTGGTAAAGATACACTGTCATACTGTAGGCTATATTAAAGCACTGGTAAAGGTACACTGTCATACTGTAGGCTATATTAAAGATAGATAGATAGATAGATAGATAGATAGATAGTACTTTATTGATCCCTTTAGAGGTTACCCTCAGGGAAATTGAGGTTCCAGCAGCAGCACAACACCGATCATACATTAAAAAGGCACAGATGGATATAGAATATAAAAGTAAATATAGAAAATATAAAATATAAAGTGCAGTCAGGGCTAGAACAACAGTAATAAATACATATATATAAATACATCAATCTTAATCTAAATTAATCTAAATTTTTCTAAATGTTTTCCCCACCACCCCTCCCCCTTCCCCCCGGTGCAGAGTTATAGAGCTTGATTGCTCGGGGGACAAAAGAGTCCTTTAGTCTGTTTGTCTTGGTTCTGGGGAGAAGCAGCCTTCCACTGAACCGGCTTCTCTGTGAGCTGATGACAGTGTGCAGAGGGTGGCAGGCATCATCCATGATAGCCAGCAGTTTGTTCAGAGTTCTCCTCTCAGCAACTGTCACCAGGGAGTCCAGTTTGCTGCCGACCACAGAGCCAGCTCGCCTGATCAGCTTTTCCAGCCTGTTGGAATTCCTCTTTGATGCCCCCCCCCCCCCAGCACACCACAGCATAAAAGAGAACACTGGCAATCACAGTCTGATAAAACATGCCCAGGAGTTTCCTGCAGATGTTAAAAGAACGCAGCCTCCTCAGAAAGTACAGCTTGCTCTGGCCCCTTTTGTACAGGTGGTCTATGTTGCATGACCAGTCCAGCTTATTGTCCAGCCACACCCCAAGGTACTTGTAGTTGCCTACAATCTCCACCTCGTCGTCCCCGATCGACACTGGACGTGGACGTGGTCTGGACTTCCCAAAGTCTATGACCAGCTCCTTGGTCTTCGAGGTGTTGAGCTGTAGATGGTTTCTTCCGCTCCAGGCAACAAAGTCACTTATCAGGCTCCTGTACTCATCCTCTCCATCATCCCTAATACATCCCACAATGGCCGTGTCGTCGGCAAACTTCTGGATGTGACACAGCTCCGAGCTGTAGCCGAAGTCTGAGGTGTATAGGGTGTAGAGGAGAGGGGCCAGCACTGTCCCCTGTGGTGCTCCTGTGCTGCTGACCACAGTGTCAGATGTGATGTCCTTGTTGTTGACATAGATGATGAGCCCCCCACCTTTGCGTTTTCCGCAAGCGTTTGCGTCTCTGTCGGCTCTTACCGCAGTAAAACCCGGCAAGTCCGGCAAAGCACTGGTAAAGGTACACTGTCATACTGTAGGCTATATTAAAGCACTGGTAAAGGTACACTGTCATACTGTAGGCTATATTAAAGCACTGGTAAAGGTAAAGATACACTGTCATACTGTAGGCTGTATTAAAGCACTGGTAAAGGTACACTGTCATACTGTAGGCTATATTAAAGCACTGGTAAAGGTAAAGGTACACTGTCATACTGTAGGCTATATTAAAGCACTGGTAAAGGTAAAGGTACACTGTCATACTGTAGGCTATATTAAAGCACTGGTAAAGGTACACTGTCATACTGTAGGCTATATTAAAGCACTGGTAAAGGTAAAGGTACACTGTCATACTGTAGGCTATATTAAAGCACTGGTAAAGATACACTGTCATACTGTAGGCTATATTAAAGCACTGGTAAAGGTAAAGATACACTGTCATACTGTAGGCTATATTAAAGCACTGGTAAAGATACACTGTCATACTGTAGGCTATATTAAAGCACTGGTAAAGGTACACTGTCATACTGTAGGCTATATTAAAACACTGGTAAAGGTAAAGATACACTGTCATACTGTAGGCTATATTAAAGCACTGGTAAAGGTAAAGATACAAAGCTAGATTCATGAGGACCGTACAATGCTATTTATTTAAGGACATACACACCTCAAATATTTACAAACAATAACATCCTCTTACTGCAACCATTTAAGATAAGAAAGACTAAGATTCTTAGCTACCTCAACCTCAATGCACATTTAAAATAAGTATTTCAGGAAAATAAAGTAACTAACAAACAAATAAACAAAAAGTCTCTTTATGACCTTCACCTTTTTATCTAAAGCAGTATTATGCAGGATTCTCCCTTTTAAGGAGAAGTTGTGCCTTAGGCTAACAAACTAACAATATGGTAAAATCTAAAATGTACATGTATACTTATTTACAAGCTGTGTGGAAACAGCGTAAGTTTGGCAGAACGACATGGACTAAAAAGGCAAGAAACAAGGTTTAAAACAAGGTTTAAAACAAGGTTTAAAACAAATGTAATTTCTGACTTAAGTTGAGGTGGCTCACTGCCACCAATCAACCTGGAAAATGTTATGGAACCATCAAAGCTGTTAAATTAAACTAAATTATGCCATACACTACTGCATAGAGCCTTATTATATTATTATTTAAATGAAATGATTGCTCTTGTGTGGGAGGGCACTTTCGAGCTGCACTTGCTGTCTCCCTCTGATTTTAATTCAACCATCGTGGTTAAAATGTCCTCATATTGATCAATGACAGAAGACATAGGCTACTGTACTGTACTGAATTTGTGCGGTTGTTTTTTGTTGCAATTGTTTGCCATGAAGCACTGTAGGCACTTTGGTGAGGCTGTGATGAAGTTCACTATTTATTGGACCGTGTCTAGACAGTTACGAACATCCCTGACCTTAGTGGAGTGCACAATCGCCAAGTTGAGAGCGTGGTTTCTGCAGTGAACGTAGACTGCTGCGGGAAACTGTGCTGCGATGCGTGCCTTTCCCGCTTACATTGCCCGCACCATCATACCCCTGCCCAACAATATGGGCAGGATCTAGACCAGCAACAGCCGTGTCAATGCCTCTGCATTTGAATGATAATGAATGAATGGAACGTTGCATTTTTTATGTTTACAACAAAGATTCTAGACTAGAGAGTGTGTGGTGCTCTAATCAATTAAACTTTATGCAGAATCAGAGAAAGTCTGCTCTCTTTGCTGTGCAAAGCATGTTTCAGAGATCAGCACATTTAGATAAATGCTATAGTTGTCACACTATTTTTTATTTTTGTAATATGGAATTATTTCAGGGGGGGAAATGCCGTGAAAAAATGTACGCACGGTTCCTTTCCCGGGGCTAGAGTTAGGCTGTGCATGTGTGTGTGTGTGTGTGTGTGTGTGTGTGTGTGTGTGCGTGTGCGTGTGTTGGTCCGGCGGGGCTGGAGTCCGGCGGGGCTGGAGTCCGCAGACCCGCTCCCGAGGGGGACACAGACCAGCGGTTCGCCGTGCAGAGTGCAATGTGTGTGTGGGTCTGGCGGGGCTGGATCAAGATCGCCCAAATCAAACTAGAGATCTGGCAAAACAAAAAAAAGATCTCACAAATCAAAGTCAAGATCTCGCAAAATAAAGTCAAGATTTCGCAAAACTATAGTCAGTGTTTGTCCCCAGTACATGTTTTTTTTTTTTTTTTGTCCTTCATGTCACTTTGGTGACCAATCTTGAAACACTGAAACAGCAAAATACTAATACTAATCTTACTACCATAATAGCCTGTCGGACAAGTTTCTCCTCCACACTCGGTCAAGTGTGCATGTGCCAAGCAGCCCACAGCTCACACATATGCATGCACACGCCACACACACACACACACACGCACGCACGCGCGTGCGTGCAAACACACTGCACACATGCCCACGCTGACGCAGAAGTTGCCGAGATAACTACACTTTTTGGCTAAACATTATTTATTTTTAAATATTGCTTGCATCTTTGAGCATCCTGCAATGTCTTGCGATATTGATATCCCCCCTTCTGACTGTTCTAACGGCCCGCCGTCGACAAACTCTGTTCTGCTATAGACTGTAGAAATTGCGATAAAAGAAGTGAAGAGTCAATTTCTCACGTCGACAACTCAACAGCATGTCGTTTATTTTATCATATAAAAAACGTTAAATTCAAACATCGCACAGACTGGTGTTCTGCCAATTTATGCTCCCTTGTCAAATTTTGCTACCTAGTGGTTCTGCGCATGCGCCTGATGACACTATTGATCCGCGATGTAGTATTGGTGTAAAATACACATACTGTACCTCTGAAATCTCCAATAAAGAAGTTATTATACAGTGTCAGAGTCTATTGAATCATGCTACCCTATCAAAAAGTGCTACCTTATGGGTTCGGTAGCGTATTTAATCTGTTGACCAACTGCCTCTATCAAATAATGCTCCCACTACAGAAACGTGTTATTTTACACTACTACTCACCCCATGTACACTGTAACAGTGTACATATAACAGAACGAAAACATGTCAATAACACAGTATGGTGAATTATGTCTATTGAGTCCACCACAAGACTACACTTTGTTGCTAAAATGTAATATTACTCTCGTCCTTGAGTCTCCCGAAATGTCTTGCGATATTGATATCCCCCAATCAATATCAGAATGACAGCGGCCGCATCCCGCCTTTTGTGAACTTACTCCCTACATCATATCCCGCCCCTTGCAAGCCCACCCCCCTAAACCCCCATTGATTCTACTGATGTCTGAACGACATTGATGTCCACATATAAAGCATCAAGGGTGAATCATCCTCAGGGTCAATCTCCTGGTCTTTTTTCCCACCAAATCAAACACTTTCCAAAGTCAATGTTATTTCAATTGATGAGGAGGTGAATGCCTATAAATCTATTGACATACAGGCTGTGAATCCACCAGCAGATGCAGACACCTGGGGCAATTAACCACACTGTATAACTTTCACTGTCAAATTACAGTAAAGTACTGGCAGCAGTTTCGCCAGTAAGGTAAGTAAGGTTTATTACAGTGACATTCCTGTAAAACCTTAATACAGTAGATCACTGTTAGAATTTTGCTGTACATCAAAGTCTTACAGTGCAAGTACAACAAAAGAGCCCCATGGGAGTAATCAACCCATATTTTCTGATAATTCCATATATTCCATATAATTCCATATTAATATTCAACCCACCATCACAACATCAGGCTACAGTGCTTTACGTAAATGGGTCATTATACTCACCTTTGACTCACTCATTTCTTGGAAAAATATGCATGTTAGGTTGCTCTAAAATGTATGTTATAGTAGACCGCAGGGCTGGCATATTATAGTGATTTCATATGTCCATGCATCTGTATGAGATGCTGAAGATAGACGGGGGTACAGGAATAAAGGAGGATGAACAAATCAATGGCAGTGGCTTTTGGTTCAAGGAATGTTAGGTCAGCTTTATGCAATTATGGCTCAGGATGAGTCCAATGCCTGATCTCTGAAATGGTCCCCATAAGATCAGATGATAAGACGAGATACGATAAAACTTTATAAACCCGGGAAGGGAAACTCTTTTTTTTTTTTTATGTTTAAAAAGATACCGATGATATCACTTTTCAATCAGCATGGCTCTTGCTGGACTAATCTATGGATTCTTCTTATTTTTTCACTGCTACCCATTTTCTATCTTAACCATCTGCATCATTAAATCATGGCTTATTAATATCATAATTATTTAATCAAACAATTCTCTAAAACAAACCATTTTCATTCTAAATATCAGAAGGATTGGTTTACGTTGGAAAAAGTGGCTCCTCTTTTCACTCCCTGCTCCTCTCTATCACCTCACACACACAATCACTCACTCTCAGACACACACACTCACCAGAAACACACACTCACATAAACACACACTCACATAAACACACACTCAATCACTCTCTCTAACACACAAGCATACACTACCCCCACCCCCCACCCCCCCACACTCACACTCACATTAACACACACTCAATCACACACACACACACACACACACACACACACACACACACACCCCACCTACATTCACACTCACACAAACACACACTGCAGATAGGTTTTGTGGTCTGGGAGGCGTGGATCATTTCAGCTGAATGAGCATGGCCTCATGAAGGACTAAGGTCTCCACTAACCTGTTATCTGCACACAGCCACATCACTGTGGGCTAGAGCAGGCTGGTTTCATGGTCCACTGGGGGCTAGAGCAGGCTGGTTTCATGGTCCACTGGGGGCTAGAGCAGGCTGGTTTCATGGTCCACTGGGGGCTAGAGCAGGCTGGTTTCATGGTCCACTGGGGGCTAGAGGAGCCTCTCCAGAGACCCTTAACATCATTTGAGCAATCCTACGTTACTTTGGTACAAGCTATGTGGGGGGAGTTTGAGAGCAATAGTGAGTTGGGGGTACCCTTTACATTGTACACACACAGAGTTTAACCATGGGCTAGCGATATTAGTGCTATTAGTTATTTTGGTTGATGTCACACCCTGTTATATTTTTGATAGGACAGGTTGGTCTTTTTGTTGTTTATTTTGAGATATAGAAGAGAGCCAGGCCTTGTTTTGTTTTACTGATTCCTTTGTTTCGGCACGACCACAATTGTTCTGTCCTTACCCACATATTGCGATAAACCCTTATGTTTGTTATTTGGGAGAACCCCTTTAATTGTCACTTCTCTGATTCCTTCAATGTCTTTGGTTGTCGTGTTATGTCTCCTGTATTTCCACCAGGGGGACGTAACAACATCGTAGCAACAGGATGGATATGCGGCAGGTTTTTCAGAATGATGTTCTGCTTGACTTATCCAGCTAGAAGATAAAAACTCATGTGTGTGTTCACACACAATGTATTCCAAAAACCGTTCTATATTTACAAATCATTAATTTGACAACACAGAAGTTATGATGTGTTGATGATGAGTCAGCCCTTGATGCTTTCTTTACGCGCTGTGGGCACATTATCAATCAAATGAAGCAATTGTTTCCAACACAAACTAACACAAATACAAAGGTATTTCTCTGTAGAAATTAAATTCAGTAAGCATTAAAAAAATATATTTTTTTTAAAGGCCAGCCAATATAATCTGACATAAAAAGGTTTTCCATTTCCATAAAAATCAGTATAAAGTATGTTCCTTTAATACTGTTGATTTCAGCCTCTTCCTCATCGACGGGGCTAGAAAGGACCACAGAAGGCCATCACGCCGCTGCTTCCTTCTTCACCCCGCGTCCTGCAGCACATTGCGCCCAGTAGTGTAGCACCTGTTAGCTAATGTTCCACGCCTGACATCCTCAGGCAGTGTCGCTAAGGTGGGGCATTTGGGGGCTGTGCCCCCCCTAGCGGTCATTAATGCCCCTCCTACCACAGGTCATGGCGTGGCCAAACAAACCCTTTTATTTATTCTTTTAATATTAAATGTGCAAACTGTAACTTAAATGAAATAAAAGAAGTGAACGGGGAAATCGCATCATTTTCGTTGTGCAAAATGAGAATTGACAAAATGAGCGTTGGTTGTGCAATGAGCATTGACCAAGGTTTAGGCTTGGTCGATGCTCATTGGTTGCTGAGTAAACTTGTTACATTTGATTTCAACATAACTTTGAGCTGCAGCGCGCCGAATCCCGGTTTGAATCGAAAATAATATGGTAGACAGTTTGTTCGCATATATCACAGACAGTTAGCCTAATTATCGACAAAAAATGGATTTACGAAAATGGCTTGGCGGCAATACTCGTCGCCTGCAACTCTTCTGACGGTAAGTCGTTAGTTCATTCTACTTCTTGAAGCCAGCCCTGGCTTTTATTATAAGGCCTACTAAGCAGGTAAACTGTTGATTAATGTTTGCTGGGTCTATCTGCATTTGTGTTTTATAGGCGAGGTGGCTGCCTGTACATTGTGCGTGTACTGCCTGGTGCGTGGCTTACTGGTTTTTTGGAGGTGCATAAACTGTTGAGAGGTGAATAAACTATTTCTAACATATCAGAGGTTGGTAAACTGCATTTATTTGTGTTTAGCCTCCACGACAGCCCTCCGCCTTTTCTTATCGTCTTCGTGTGTGGCTGCGTAAACTGTGTGCGTAGGGCTACTACCACATAGCCTCGACAACAACAAGAACAACATATTGTTGCTAATAATAATTAATAATTAGAATAATAATAGTAAAGAAAAATGTGTTTCATTTTTGATAGCATTTCTGCTGTGTTTGACTATGAGGTCGCCACTGCATCACCTCCAGTAGATCTGCTCTGGCGCCGACTCTGTCCTCAGGGGACTTCGACATACTGAGCCCCCCCCCCACCACGGTTTATTTAGCATCTCATCTAGTGTGAGTGCTGTTCTTTCCTCAGTAAATATCCTCGTAAATGTTATCGCTCTGCATTGAGGGCTCTCAGCCAAATGAGCATACTATCATCAGGGTTTTAATAATCATCATCGCGCCTGGTTAACTATTCAGAGTCATTTAAAATTACAGGTGAACTGAGGGCAGATAGACGTGTGACAATGTTAAGTTAACAAAATACATCAATCTCAAATGTGGATAAAATGATGATGGATACACCTTGGATGATGACGATGAAGATTATGATGCTGATGAGTCCTCATGTGAAGCAGTGAGTGTGGACTCAATCACCTGATGGCACAGGGCCAATGAGAGACCTGAAGCTGAGCCAGAGGAAGACACAACATGATAAGCCTACAGGCTGTTATGGAATACAAGATAATGCAGCTAATGGCTGATGGCTTACACTAAGATACCGGTTCACGGCCCATCCATTTGGGCTACAGACCTCTGTGTGTGAGTGTGTTGTGTTGTTTTGTGAGTGAGTGAGCATTATTATTGAAATATATATATATATATATATATTCATAATTATCATTTATTCATTTTTTTGGGGTCAAATACAAAATATGAATATAAATATATTATATCTCAATTGAATCTACAGAATTAATACATGACATTGCTTGATTTAAAGACAATGGATATGATTATCAAATGTATCCTAATTTTGACATGAATGCAACTTAAGGGGTTTTATTAATTACTTTTTAATAATTTAATTGTTCAGTTAAATGAATCAAAAGCAATGTGCTATTTCATGTTGGAACGTTCAAGGTCTGACGTCCTCTGCTTTTGGTGCTAAAGCCTTAGCCAAGATTTCACCAGAGACTTGGGCGATGCAGATGTTGTTTTACACTGTTTCAGAGACACGAGACACTCCCACTAGGCTGCAGAGAGATTGTGTTCCCATCTACCAAACTGAAAGGGGTGAAGCACGGAAGGGATTCAGGAGAGATGCTGATTTGGTACAAAGCAAATCTTGTGTGTTAAATAGAAAATAAAAAGAGACTTGCCACAGACTTGCCAAGGATGTACTTATCTGTGCAGCATATTTGACAGTGAGATCAGTTACTACCAGGCCCAGGGAAACCTACATGTCTGTGGGGATCTTAATGCTATGAAGCCAGACTATTAACCCAATGAGACAAACACCTTCCTGACCAAATCAGCATTCCCCTCCACTCACACCCCACTGGAACAACTTTGATAAAACTGTTAACAAAATCTAAATTAGATTTCCATTTCTGTTCAACCTTGTATCCCCAGTGCTGACGGCCCATAACCAGGCTGTGCTGGATGTTAACAGCAGTTGTGAACTTATCTCATTTGAAAAAGTCTTTACATCAAATATCCAAAAGTTAGCTTATGAAAGGCGGTTTGATTCAGACTGTGGACATTTTTGTAAAACACTGAGAACCTGACTATCCTGAGGTTCACATCTGGAAACAAAGACAATACAGAATAACCCAAATTTGACAACTACCATTTGTCAGTAGTAACCCAGGATGACATTCTGCATTATCTTAAAGAACCGTACAGTCTTATCAAATCCGCCCTGTATCAGAGAAATTGTTGTGATTGTGTGCCAGAAATCTGTGTGAACGGGAGAGGCCCAGAGATTATTGGAACAAATCAGATAAAGCTGGTCTATCTGACACAGAAATCAAATGTCTGCTGTTTGCAGATGATCTAGTATTGCTAGCCCAACCTCAGGAGGCTAGGACATATATATAATCTGCAAACCTTCTGCCAGACCGGGGCCAGGTTCACCTGGAGAAGACTGTTTTTACTGGGCTCCGCTGACATTCAGCAAACACTGCTGTGTGTAATTGGGATACAAATATCATATACAGGGAACTTCAACATGTCCCATGAATGATCCCAGATACAAGAGAAGAAGCCATAACATATGCTAAATATTATTTACATGCATAAAAAAAGAAATGCTCTTGCAAATCAGGACTTTGAAAAATGGGACTGTGGAGTGTGTGTTGTTCATAACTTGTTTAAGCAGTCTCACCTGGCCCGAGTCAGACTGATAGACTCTGGGGCTGAGTGAGGCTGCACACCTGTGAGCAGTCAATGCACAAAATGCACACAGGTCCTGCCATAACCACACACACTCAGGAGATCTCTGATTTGGGCTAACTTACACAGATCCTGCTGGAGTTTACATGTTAATTTTCACAAATGATATTTGTGATTCGTCATATGGCTTAACAAAATAAACTAGAATAATGATGAATTGGTTTAATCTTTTTTGCTCAAATAGCTAAATGATTTATGTTAATCATTAGATCCACCTCTCTCTACTGGCTGCAACTTGTGTCTGTCCTCCAAACAGGTCGTTTATTTTGGCACATTTGGCGGCATCTTCCTCCAGACTTTTTCGGCTCCTCCTTGGCTTTTTCTGCCCTCCACAATCAACGACGAAGAATCAATGACGAAGAAAAGACACACCATGGACCAAACCAACTCAAATAATTGGGAGGGGTGAACTACCGTACATTGTATAATCCATATTATATGTACTGCGATGCTGGGGCTGAAATTTAAGATGAATTTAGAACGTCTACTTTAGGAGAAGATAAAATAATGGTCAAAGTATTTTTTTCTTTCACCCAAGCGGCCCAAAATACATTTGAAAGTCAACCGGCCCAACAGGAAACCTCCCGAACGTCCCGATGGCCGCTCCGGGCCTGCTCACCTCCTCTCACAGCACCAGGCCTCCGCCCTCACACTGGAGACTCACCTCCTCTCACAGCACCAGGCCTCCGCCCTCACACTGGAGACTCACCTCCTCTCACAGCACCAGGCCTCCGCCCTCACACTGGAGACTCACCTCCTCTCACAGCACCAGGCCTCCGCCCTCACACTGGAGACTCACCACGTTTTATCATTATATTGAGTCTGTTTTCTTGTTCTCCTGTAAACAATACCTGAATCATCTTTATTTATGTATGCTTTGATCATATAAGATATCATATAAAGCAAATTGGAATTTGAGGGGAGAGAGAGAAAGGGAAACAGACATACAGATCTGTCATTCATTCACTTCTGAGAGACAGAAACAGAGAGAGAAAGACACAAAGACAGAGGGATTACACATTGCTTTTGAAACTGCTTCAAAGTTGCGCATGTCATTTTTGGCTTCAGTTGGAATTATTCATGACGCATTATTAACACCGTGACAAGATGATGCAATTAAATGTTCTCACTTCAGTTTTTCCTAAACAATATTGTGGGGGTTTTGTTATGGGTCTTTTGTATTGGATTTATTTGAATACATTTAAGCGAGCCGTCGTTGGAATAAAGCCTTGCAATGATTGTATTATTTAAAATGTTTCTCTGTTTGCAAAACAGAATCATTGTCTCAGTGTGATGCAGACCCGGTTCAATAAAAGTAAAAGAATGGCCAGAATACTGCCAGGTTCAGAATTTATTTTGCGACCTGGTCTAAATATGAACAATATGCCCCTCTATATCTGGTTTTGGAACAACCTTTGTCTATTGTTGACCGTTAATTTGTTGCCGAGTTACACTATTGAACGCTTTACTAACCTTTTCCAAAATTGTTGGACATCAATGTGTGTGTTTGCTCTCGCTTTGGATCATTTTCAATAGGTTGAGTAGAGTTCAATCACCAGTCATGAAAATAAGCGACTGCAGACATGAACCGCCCAATGCTCCCGACAGATCAAAGTCACTGGCTGTTGATGCTCCTATTGTTGGTTGTGTTCCCTGCTTGTCGTCCCTAGAGACAATCTGTTTATTTCACTGCGTGTCGCCTGACGGTCTGGCATATTCCCGTTTACACTCCTCCCTCCCCTTTTTATAGCTACGCTTTCATCCACTCCTACTCAAGGAAATCTATTTGGAAATATTTCCATCCCTTTTTTTAAAGATTCTTGACTCCTGCTCTCTACACCCCTCTCCCCTTCCCACCTTCTTATTTTATTATTTTTATCCCAACCTTCTTTCTTTTTGTCTTTCTCTCCTTCTTCCTGCCTTCTTGTATGCAGGGGCAGAGCTAGTCACTCAGCAGTCGGTACACATCACAACTCTGCATTACCTCGCCAGGACCTGCAGACAAATGCAGGGCTGATCTGCCTGTTAATGAGTACAGGGAGCGGAGAGAGAGAGAGAGAGAGAAAGAGAGAGTGAGATTTCAACAGCTGAGGAAGAGAGGTAGAGTGAGTGTGAGGAGAGAAAGGTACAGAGAGAGAGATAGAGATATATAGATGCAGAGAGAGAAAGGAGAAATTGGGAGAGATATAGAGAAGAGAGAGACAGAGAGAAAGTAGTTGAGAGTTAGAGAGATAGGGGGAGTGAGACAGAGGGAGACATTCAGTACGTTTACATGCACAGCTTAATTTGATTAAAGCCATAGCTCGACTATGCTCCTCAATTGGACAACTGCAATTGTCCGCGTATACATGGTGAGTAAATCGATTTATTGGCCGAAGCGTGTCATGCCCCGGTACGATAGGTGGCGCTGTACCCATTTCAACTAGTGGTAATAGAGCCACCGGTTGACCTCTTTACGTCACCAGCAACAACAAACTCAGGCGGCATTCGAGAAAGATGTTTTCAGTAGACAGCTGTCAGCTCACTTCCATATCGGGTCCATATCATTTCTCCGACGCTCCATTGTTCCGACCTCTCGGTCGTATGCTTTCTTCTCCATGTTCGTTTCAATCTGGACTTCAGAGAGTCAAAGCCAAAGTTAATTTCCCCCAATTCCTTTTTCCCCATGGGCGAGTGTGAAAAAGAGTTTCTTTGATGTGCAATGTTGTTGGTAGAAAAACTTATTTTTACTTAACACAAACAGCACCACAACAGTCATTTCGCTTGCACAACTCAAGTGTCCCTCCAGTTTAGAACTCTGGCCATTTTAAGGAGCACCACAATGGGTGTGGCTCAATTAACGTATGAGCCCCAGCTGCAGACTATTACATCAACAGCCAAACTGGAACATGTGCATCTTTTAAATCATGGTTTAAAACAGTGAAGATGCCATTCACATCTTCACAGCGAAATAAACCAGACTAGGAGTCTTTACTTGTTGTGGAAGTACCAGAGAGTCGGAGAACCCAACGCAGTCTGTAAGATTCATAATATCAGAGAATACCCCGTCAGTTGAATGCCCCGCAATGAATGAATAAAGATTGTAGTTATTTTACAACCTTGTTGATGACCTCGTTGATTTAGAAAAACATGTACTTTTAATTCAGCCTTGGGTGAAATCGAAGCGTAGTGAATTGCATGTTGATGATGATACACTCCTTATAGGGGGTAACTACATTGGCACGTGCCAGCTTTTTAAATAAATCACCGACCCGAAGTGAGTTGACAGCTGTCTACTGAAAACATCTTTCTCCCACCGGAGCAGCCCCTCCGCCGCCCGTCCGTATATGGCATTCCCCGCCGCGGCGCAATTAATGAATAAAGATTGTAAACACGTCGGGAGAAAAAACATTTATTTTGACAGATGTGCCCGAAGTTACTACTTTACAACCTTGTTGATGACCCACATTTAGAAAAACATGTACTTTTAATTCAGCCATGGGTGAAATCGAAGCGTAGTGTCTGTGTGCTTCCACCTTTAATGAATGCATGCCATGGGACACAATTCTTATAGGGGTAACTACATTCACCGGCTTCCTCCATCTTCTGCACCACCTTTTTAAATAAATCGCCGTTTCTCATTTTCCGACGGCGACAACAACAACACTATCGTCTCCTTCTACTTCCGGCTCACGGCCCCGGGAAAAGATCTTGAGCATGTGCAGAACGCAATTCAACGCATAATCCAATTCGACTCCGTACATGCACGCTTAACTCGACTATGAATCGCATTATCTAGGGGTCTTAATTCGACTATGAGTAACCCAATTCGATTCAAGTTTAGCTCGACTAAGGTGTATACATGCATCTTAGTAATCCAATCATAGTTGGACTAAGCCAATAAGTCGGCTTTCTTGAGTGTCATGTAAATGCACTGAGAGAGAGAGAGAGAGAGAGAGAGAGAGAGAGAGAGAGAGAGAGAGAGAGAGAGAGAGAGAGAGAGAGAGAGAGAGAGAGAGAGAGAGAGAGAGAGAGAGAGAGAGAGAGAGAGAGAGAGAGAGAGAGAGAGAGAGAGAGATTCCAGCAGCAGAGGATGATAGACAGTGGGTCAGGGAGGGGATATCAGGAGCTATGAAGAGATACAGTTCCCAGACCGAGACGCGCACAATTGCCTTCCCGCTTTCTCCTCCTCCTTCTGACAGATTTGCACATGCCCGCACATGCTTGTGTCTCAGACCTCCCTGCATATTTCCTAAAGGGAGGAAATGATGTTCACAGTCAAAGGGAACAGGTGGAACTCTAAATTACACTTTATCATCAGGTTAAAGGTACCTTGATTGATTAAATTATTCTGTAACGATTGTATTAATCAAAATTCAGGGTAAGTTGCTTTGGACACTTCTCCAACAAGAATTCAGTTGAAGCTCAAACAGTCGTTCAGCCCTCAGACTGCAGAGTAGGCATAGGAATCTGAATAAAACCACTCATCATCTATCATCATCTATAGATTCAATGAAGTATACAGAGTGTGTGAGTGAGGAGAGGGAGGTTTTCTGTTACACAAGACACATGTGTTCCTTCCTCTGTGGGCTCTATCTGGGCTGTGTGTGTTGGCGGGTGTAGTCAGGTTACAAAGCCATGCATTTCACTGTTGTACAATTTTCATTCCAATCCAGATCTTGTATACTGCCAAGTGTGTCCAGCTCATCACATTAATCATTCATGTTGACAGATTTGCTTGGCTTTACTGTTGGACCGTTGCAATAATGGATTAGCCCACATGTCTCAATTCATTAGACAGCTTCGGTGCCTTGGAACACAAATTGCCACAAGTAAGATGTTCAAAGTATTCAATATAGAAATAAACAAGGGAAAGAAAGACATCATAAACATCTCATGGTTGTTGCCTGTTTTCCTTTTTGTTTGATCTGTTTCTGCGCTCCCTTTCTTCTCTGTGTTCCTCAATGTCAACACATTTCTTCCCATGTATATTTCCTCAATTTCAACGTGGCCATCTTTTTTTCTCTCTTCCCCCAGTTCCTTCCCCTCGACTTAAATTATATCACAATCTTGCTCTCCTGTGATTGGATGATACTTAACCTCTTAACCTGGTCCATGGAGGTTCTTGCAACGATTGTTAAATCAATAGTCATTACCCCCTCAAACCACTAGGGTCAATGCCCTATTCATCCAGGGTCAATAGTCCCATTCAACCATCTGTAATCTAAATAATGACATTCTAGCACCATTCAACAGTCCACCTTACAGCACCAAGCAGTCACGTGGGTGACCTGCTCCTCTTCGTATGAACACTTCTCGGAGGATAATGAAGTCCTCTCTGAATAGGTGAGTTAAAATATGCCTGGTCACTAAGCACACATTGTAGCTTTAGATCAAAGCTTTTCTGAATGTGTTCTTCTAGGGATCAGTAAAGTGTTATCCATTTTCATCAAATTTGATCCTATCTATTCTTAGTTGATATTTTTTAGCTAATCTTATCATATTTTATTCAGCAAATTATATCTCGTTAAATCTCTCTGCCGTATCCCATTCTTGTAATTTCTTCTTTTTTTCATCAATCAGACAGCACTCAACATAATCTCTGCAGAAACTATTGGGTTTGGCCACTTCACAGACCAGACAGCTAAAATATAGTTACAACCACTCAACACCAGGAAGGAAGCTTTTCAATCTTAGCACTTAGACTTTAATCTTCTGTGGAACATTTCCCCTACTGTCTGTGTACTCTCCCATACAGGAGGAGTACAGACTACAGACTGACTACAGACTACAGACTACAAGAGTAGTCACACACACATCATTAGACTTTCCCTGGGTCTCAATCCCACTACTTTGATAAGCCACACACCATAGTGACAAGGATTGCAATTACGATGAGAAGCCAAAGCCAATATTGATCTGATAAAGAATCTGAATTGTAGTAATAATAATAATAATAATAATAATAATAATAATAGAGTTACCTACACAGTTGTAATGTAAATATTACACTTTGGTGGCTTGCTAGATGGATGGTTTATGGGGGGATGGAGGTTGTATGAATGGATGACTGATGAATAGATGGATAATTGGATTGAGAGATGGATTGTTTGTGTGGAAACAATAGATGCATGGATTAGTAGATGGATCGATGGATCCAAATTTCCATCGCACCACACAATGCAGAAAATGCCTTGCTTAAACAACCATGTGTGTCCTCCGTGGCCAGCATGCTCAGACCATCACTGCACTGTAAAAACGATAACTGGAAATTGCTGGTCTTAAAAGGATTTTTACATTGAGTGAACATAAAACTACAAGTTGCACTGTAAACTGTTTATTTGAGCTGTTTCAACTGACTTCCAAACGTTTCTGGTTAAAAGTTGATCTCACTCCATAAACTGAGTTGGCAAAATAAACAAATACGAATTGAATCCTATGGTTCCAACTTCCCATGCGTTAGCGCCCGGAGGTGGTGGAATAGGTGGTTGATTTCATACATGTTATTATTTCACTCCTCCCCTGTCCCTCTTAAAGTGCTTGGGCCCGGTTTTGCTGTGGGACAGGAGGTCCGGAGACTGGTGGGCGAGAGGAGTGGTAGTGTGTATGAGTGTTGGTTGGAGATAGCTGGTGGTGGTTGAGTTTTTGTTGTTTTTGGTTGTTTCTACTTGTTTCTACTTGTTTTGGATTGATTGGTTATTGATTGATTTATTTTGATTGTTTCTTTGGTACAGAATCCCATCTAGGTGGGCTTCTGTTTTAAGGGGGGGATGTGACGACCCAGGTGGGTCTTTGACCCCGCCCCTGCTGTGTGTATGCCTGTGTTGCTCTCCCTACTAATTAGGAGATTGTGGGCAGGTGTGGGTTGGAGCGGGACCGCAGTATATGGGCCGTGTCCCAATTCAGGGGTTGCATCCTTCGTAGACCGCGAAGGCTGCATCGAAGGCCGAACGAGCGTTGTGGAATGGGACGGTCTAGCCTACGGAGCATTTCCAGATTGCGTAACCAGCCGTTAACGTCCTTTACCTTGCGTGACCACGCGCCGCTCCTGTCTCCTAGCAACCCTGACAGCTGCCGTTCAAACCGGACAGCGGAGGAGAAATATGGAGCCAGAAATCATAATTGTATTGGTTATGTTTTATGTTTTATTGGAGGAGTGGGAGAAGATTCACCGCCGGGTGAAGAGGAAGAGAGGACGTTGGCTTAACGTTAATTAGTTTAACGTTATATGTCTAGCGTTAATGTCATTGAACTTTGACAATAAAGTTACATATTTAAAATGGTCCCAACCTTACTTTTATATTTAAAAAAAAGTTTTGTCATTAAATATGTATTCGCTGCAGCTGCTGCTTCCGCTCTCTCCACGCCATTTCTGAAAAAATATCCAACGCGCAATGAATGTTGGGATACGTTGGGCCGTGAAGGATGCATCCGATGCGTCCTTCAAATCCGGGAGCAAAGGCTGCATATCTCGGCCGCATTCGAAGGACCCTTCGAAATGGGACAGCACTTGACGCGCCGCTGTGACGTATGCGGTCTTCAAATGCGTCCTTCGAAGGATGCAACCCCTGAATTGGGACACGGCCATAGAGCCTGCCCAGACAACAGACCTGGCTCCTCCCTCCTCCAGGCATTTGATTTCCTTTGTTTGTAACACATGGACTGATCTTCGCATGACCTTTTTGGTTACTTTCATTTATACTGACTTGCACCACACTTCTTATTATATTTATTTCAAAATAAATTCTTTATTGTTGTTGAAACAGTGTGGTCTCCCTAGTTTGTGTTGCATGCATAGAGCCAGCATGTCACATATCGTCACCCTCTTAAAGTAATGGCCTAAGTCATATTTTCAAGTTGTTCAGAAAACAGAAAAAACTGAACTATATATAGAGTATATTATACTCTATATATGATTCAGTTTTTTCTGAAAAAAATAACTATATAACTGAACTATATATAGAGTATAATATACTCTATATATGGTTCAGTTTTTTCTGTTTTCTGAACAACTTGAAAATATGACTTAGGCCATTACTTTAAGAGGGTGACGATATGGCATCCTATGAATCCTATGGCATCCTAAGATTTAAAGATATTTATTACCCTCATGGTGAAAAATAAACATGCAAAATTGTTTAAAATAAAAAGGCTGGTTTATTGTCCATTTGTGTAATTGTTAATAAGATTTCCTTTGTAATAAAAACTCAAAATGGATGTTTTTACACATGAATGATTCAATATAATATTGACTTAGAATTCTTAGTGTGTACAACTAGATTTCTGAAACTTTCATTGTTATGAAAGACAAGTTATTTGGACCAAAAAAACTTAGTTGTCTCAACTTTGAAATTAGTTGGTACAGCTATAAGAATTAAGTTGGCACAACTGTGTGATATTTTCTTCAAAACGTAGAAGTTTGAGTTGACATGAAAACCAAAAGATCCTGTGCAGACAGTTGCCTTGAAATTTCAAGTTCATTTATTGGATCTTTCAGTGTGTGGATCACTGATATTGACTGCAGTGGGCCAGTTAAACCTGGTTTAGATTCTTTGGCAGGCTTTGATGACAGAGACTCTATTTGTGTGTCCTTTGGAAGGCATTGGAAAGGTTTTAAAGGCTGTGAACACCTAAGTAAACACAAGTAAAACCAAACTGATGAAATATTTAAACCTAGTCACTGCAGCCATCACTTAGTTTAACATCAGACTTTCTGGCCTTTTCTCCACAGATCCAATGAATTGAGAGAGGAATGAAGTCATTGGGTTGATTGAGCTGTGGCTAGATGGATTTACTCATTAGTGCTTTTTCTTTTACAAACATAATGATTACATTAAAAAGGAACACTATAAAGAGTTTTATCAAAACATAGATTATGTTTAGATTTGTGTAGTGGGTTTTATTAAAACAGGAGTATATATTTAGATTTCTGTAATGAGTATGTAGTTTCACAGTTTCATCAACTGACCTTTCTCCAGGCACACTCATTAAAAAGACAGCCATAAATTGAATCATTTTAAATTCATTATACATTTTAATTTTGCATCTTACTCAATATTAAATCGATCCATTTTTTGGGATAAATATGGACAAAACACAAATACAGGCCAGCCTAAATGGCACACTTGTAAGGAACACAAAGTGTACTCCAGCAGGAAAATGCTGAAGATAGATATTCTATTTAAAAAAAAGTATCTGCTATAAATATTTATTCTAAGCCTACATGTTATTCTATACTATAGATATTATTTAACAATATAATAATGTATAAACGACAACATTTTAATAAATACCTGTAAATACTTGTAAATACCTGTAAAAAGTAAAAATGCAGACAGATAGTCAAAGAGAGACAGACATACAGACAGACAGACAGACAGACAGACAGATCAATCATCTGACCAAGAAGTAAATTGTCTGACTTTAAGTTAAGGTACTTGTGTGACCATAATCTATCCTAAAAAAAGGGAGCAGTTGAGAATCTTTGAAGACATCTTTAATCAGCACGAATTTGTGAACCTTTCTCTGGTGGACAGTGGATTGGATTGTCTTCCCATGAAAGGAAAACAACAGAACCTTGAGTCTTAGGCTCAGACATAGAAGTACACCACTACCTCTATCAGCCCTGGGTTCTGGCTAATGCTGATTACCGTGCTACCTTTCCAGCAGCCTGTTTCTCTGGCTCATGTCTCAATGACGTGGACATACATTAAGTCAAAACAAACGACACAACCTGCCAGTCTTTCTCTTTCTGCAATGGACGTTGTGAGCCATGGGCTTGGAGAGACACCAGTGCTCAAGTTGATTTGATTGACAGGCACGATGGATTTCTACAACCAATCATGAAAGTGATGCCATGATTTGTCAGAAATGAGCCGGAGCAATGTAAAATCGAAATAAGCAGGAGCAGTCAACACCTGTCAAGCAGTCAAATAATATCCTCACAGAACATTTCACTCACTTATAGCTGACGGATGGCTGTGCCATTTATTACAAATTATACCCAAATAGTATCTCTTCCATTTTATCTACATCATCTTTAATTATGGCAAATATTATTTTCTATAATATTTCACAACTTCGAGTAGATTCATTTTGAGACATATTCTCTGTTCACTCCAAATGTTCTGCAGACAACGGTTGTCTGTTGCCAGGCAACATGCTGCTGCACCCCATGTTGCCTGAAGTTCCCCCAGAAGAGCTTCATGAACACTGGACCATTGTTTGTAATAAGCTGTTGACTTGCCATGAGCCGTGTTGCCTCTTGACAGGAACAGGCTGCTTTGACTCCGTGACAGCACACATTTGTTTGGAAATGAAACCGAAAGTAGTTATGCTTTAATGGTCTCATCACAAAATAAACGCTCCCTCATTATTTGACAGCTAAGATATGAAGAATTAGAAAATATACACATTATGTCAGTGTTTTGATAGATACAAGTGCATACTTAGTATGAATAGTTGGGTCTAGTCAGCCAAGTGGAAGTGGGTTTAATTAAATAAATGTGCATTGATTCATGTCTGAAAACAATGCTTCACTGAAACAACATATTCTTCACATTGGCCTTCATCTTGTATGGGCACCTATATTTCAGCAGAAACATTTGGAAATTGCACGAAATTGAATCAATTAGGTAAATAGCATAAAAAAGTTGACATTTATTGACAGTTACTTGGTTCTCTTATATTTAGTTATATCCAGCCAGCATCCTGTCTCATGCTGTTCTATCCTCTCTCTCTATCCTCTATCTATATCCTCTCTTTTCATCTTCCCTCTAATATGCACTTGCTGCTCCTCCCCTCATCTTCCTTTCCTGTCTCTCTATGTTGGTCTCCTCTCCCCTCCTCTCAGGACCATTCAGGCCACTACCAGCATCCACATCACCTCATCTCAACTCCATTTTGCTCTTTGTCGTTTTAGCACTCGTGTTGTATGTGTTGTATGTGTTGTATGTGTTGTATGTGTCGTATATTACTTTGTTGCTTTAGAAAGCCTTTAACGTTGTCTCTCGCCTGTTATGCACTTGGCAACCGTTAGTAATAACAATGTCTGGAGTTACTCTGCACTCCATCCAGGTGTTCTGTCAGAAGAACGCTACTTCCTCCACTATAGAGGGTATTCGCACGCCCCTTTTTACGTCGCCACGGCCATTTTGTTGACATGACACTGATGGAGATTGAGTTGTCTGAACTGAGTGAAGTGAGCTGTCGTTCTGAGTTATCAATATTATGGCTTTGTTCGCACGTTATCAAGACAAACTGAGTTTAATCGGCGGTGTTGACCCTTATCAACTGGATTCTGACACTTTAAGCAAGGACCCGTCATTGTTACTGGACGTCACGTACATGGATTTATGTAATTACCTTGTAAATACAGCCCAGGAGTTCACAAGCAGTGTAAATAATGTTTATGTAATAAATGCATTACCTATCATCTACCTTACCAATACCTTTTAGGCTACCTTCCAATTCTAGACCTACAGCTGCCTTCATACGGAAGCTGCGCTGACAACTAGGCTACTGCACACGTTAACACTAGGCAGCAGAGGGAATTTCAAGACGCACCTCTCTTATGCCGGTAAAGTGATCTTCACTGTCTGATGGAAACCATCCATCGTAACGTTACAACTTACTCCCTGTGATAAAATAATGTATAGACTATGTGAGCTAGACCGATCTAACTCTAACGTTACCTGTGGTGAAATGTTGGGAACAGACTTTGCTATGAGTAGTCGGCTGAAAGTCTCGCCTATTAATTCGAGCCAGCCATAAATCTCTCCTTCGCTGGCTCAAATCCTCAGTTTCTTTCCCTTCCCGTGCTGAATTGTTATTGCTGTTGTTGGAACAGCCGTAGATAACACAACAAACCTTTGTGGAAAAAAAGGTGCAGGGAAAGTAGTGAAGTGTTAACATCGACATATATACATCCTTCGATTTTCCACCGAACACTTAAGTCACTACTTCTCCATTACTCTGGGGTGAACTATTTTGTCTACTGTCAAATGAAGGACGCTCTCCAGATGGACTGCAGTGGGCTGGCTGAGTGTATGCATGTGTGAGCGCATGTGCCACTGCACATGGTGTCTAGGTCTGTGCTTGAGGAGAACAGTCGATTGTGAGTGATAGCTGTGAGAGAGAGAGAGAGAGAGAGCGAGAGAGAGAGAGAGAGAGAGAGAGAGAGAGAGAGAGAGAGTGGGGTGTGTGGGGGTCACAAAAGTAAGTAAATTAGATTGAGTGAGAGAAACTGTGGAGGGAGGGAGGGAGAGATGGAGGGAGGGAGAGCTGGAGGGAGGGAGGGATGGAGGGAGGGAGTGTGTCAGTGAGATTCAAGGCATTTTGTTTTTTCTGCTGCATATGTTAGGACTGTATGGTATATTTTTTGTATGAATTCTGTGTTTTTGTTGATGAAAGAGGAGGAAATCTTTTGACTCCCGGTTCTCCCTGAGTACGAGGGGAAGTTTGGCGGTGTACGGCATCGATTAGACGGTTTTATGGAGACCCTGCGAACAGAAAGAAAAGTATGCCAGGAGAAAATAATTGGGGAAAATAAATACCCTGATCTCTGGAGCGATCCGGCGGGAGGGACATGGAGAGACAGAGGAAGAACGATTGGGAAGAAGGGGTAGGAAGGGTGGGAGGAATCAAGGATAGGAATAAAGGGAAGGTTGAGGGAGGGGAGAGCAGCGGTGGCAGATGGAGATGAATGAGGAAAGGTGGATGAGGAGTGGAGCAGGAATGAGAACGAATTGCATTAGACCACGCATGGAATTAGAATTGCAATGATGGAAGGTCATTCATCAAGTGGGTGAGAGCGGAGGGTGGAACAGCTACAAACCGACCCTCCACCGTGAGGTTCTTGGTTTAATCCCCAATGTCCGACTGCCTAGCCGCAGGCAATAAAAAGGATGTGTTTAGTTTCTATTTCTGACCATGGTTCTTATTTGGAAATGAAAACTGCTTCTCTGATTAATAGGTTGGGCCAAGATTATTACTGAAAACATCATTGTAAAATCCTCGTCAGGAAATCATTTCAATACATTTGTTACCTTCTCAAAC
The DNA here is from genome assembly GCF_964030765.1 of Micromesistius poutassou. Classification (NCBI taxonomy): domain Eukaryota; kingdom Metazoa; phylum Chordata; class Actinopteri; order Gadiformes; family Gadidae; genus Micromesistius; species Micromesistius poutassou. Next base: position 473,263 of record NC_140274.1, on the reverse strand, counting down.
CTTTTCTGTATAGATAAAAACATGAATAATGTTGTATTGCATTGTGGGCATTTCCCTTGTGTCAAATAACCATTAGGGAAGTCTAAAGCATTTTTTAAACCAGAGAACCTTCACCAAATGCAACCCATGCAGCAAAAAGTCATGAGTGAACCATGTGTGTGTGAGTGTGCGTAACAGTGACTGCATATGGCAATCTCCCACTGCAGACCTTCACAGGTGTAGAGGTTTGTGTTGAATTATCCTCTTCAAGGTCTCCTCCCTCCTTGTGGTGTTCCTGCTCTGTCCCCTCCCATCTCCCCTCTGTCTCTCTCCTCTCCCCTCTGTCTCTCTCCCCTCTGTCTCTCTCTCCCCTCTGTCCCCTCCCGTCTCCCCTCTGTCTCTCTCCCCTCTGACTCTCTCCTCTCCCCTCTGTCTCTCTCCTCTCCCCTCTGTCTCTCTCCCCTCTGACTCTCTCCTCTCCCCTCTGTCTCTCTCTCCTGTCTCTCTCCTCTCCCCTCTGTCTCTCTCCCCTCTGTCTCTCTCTCCCCTCTGTCTCTCTCCCCTCTGTCTCTCTCCTCTCCCCTCTGTCTCTCTCCTCTCCCCTCTGTCTCTCTCCCCTCTGTCTCTCTCTCCCCTGTCTCTCTCCCCTCTGTCTCTCTCCTCTCCCCTCTGTCTCTCTCCCCTCTGTCTCTCTCTCCCCTCTGTCTCTCTCCTCTCCCCTCTGTCTCTCTCCCCTCTGTCTCTCTCTCCTGTCTCTCTCTCCCCTCTGTCTCTCTCCTCTCCCCTCTGTCTCTCTCCCCTCTGTCTCTCTCTCCCCTCTGTCTCTCTCCTCTCCCCTGTCTCTCTCCCCTCTGTCTCTCTCTCCCCTCTGTCTCTCTCTCCCCTCTGTCTCTCTCCTCTCCCCTCTGTCTCTCTCCTCTCCCCTCTGTCTCTCTCCCCTCTGTCTCTCTCTCCTGTCTCTCTCTCCCCTCTGACTCTCTCCTCTCCCCTCTGTCTCTCTCCCCTCTGTCTCTCTCCTCTCCCCTCTGTCTCTCTCCCCTCTGTCTCTCTCTCCCCTCTGTCTCTCTCCCCTCTGTCTCTCTCCTCTCCCCTCTGTCTCTCTCCCCTCTGTCTCTCTCTCCTGTCTCTCTCTCCCCTCTGTCTCTCTCCTCTCCCCTCTGTCTCTCTCCTCTCCCCTCTGTCTCTCTCCCCTCTGTCTCTCTCTCCCCTCTGTCTCTCTCCTCTCCCCTCTGTCTCTCTCCTCTCCCCTCTGTCTCTCTCCCCTCTGTCTCTCTCTCCTGTCTCTCTCTCCCCTCTGACTCTCTCCTCTCCCCTCTGTCTCTCTCTCCCCTCTGTCTCTCTCCTCTCCCCTCTGTCTCTCTCCCCTCTGTCTCTCTCTCCTGTCTCTCTCTCCCCTCTGACTCTCTCCTCTCCCCTCTGTCTCTCTCTCCTGTCTCTCTCCCCTCTGTCTCTCTCTCCCCTCTGACTCTCCTCTCCCCTCTGTCTCTCTCTCCTGTCTCTCTCTCCCCTGTCTCTCTCCTCTCCCCTCTCTCTCTCTCCCCTCTGTCCCTCTCCCCTCTGTCTCTCTCTCCCCTCTGACTCTCTCCTCTCCCCTCTGACTCTCTCCTCTCCCCTCTGTCTCTCTCCCCTCTGTCTCTCTCTCCCCTCTGACTCTCTCCTCTCCCCTCTGTTTCTCTCCCCCCTGTCTCTCTCTCCCCTCCCCTCTACCCTCTGTCTCTCTCTCTCCCCTCCCCTCTGTCTCTCTCCCTTCTCCTATCCCCTCTGTCTCTCTCCCCTCCCCTCTCCCCTCTGTCTCTCTCTCCCCTCCCCTCTGTCTCTCTCCCTTCTCCTATCCCCTCTGTCTCTCTCCCCTCCCCTCTCCCCTCTGTCTCTCTCCCCTGCCCCTCGCTCCCCACTCACTTTTCCTCCCCACTTTTGTTTTTAATTTCACTTCTTAGGTTGAGACCTTGACATCTAATCCATGAATATGACAAAATACAATTCTACTCATGAATATTCGTCTCACACACACCTATCTCACACACACACACACACACACACACACACACACACACACACACACACACATACACACACCTATCTCACACACACACACACACACACACACACACGTGTGTGTGATAGGTGTGTGTGTGTGTGTGTGTGTGTGTGTGCGCACACACACACACACACACACACACACACACACACATTCAATAAGGGATCAACTTGCCTGGTACTGTGAACAATCCCATTACAGTACAACACATTCACATCCAGCCCATAACCTGCCTTAACATGGAGGCCCATGCATTGGGCTTTCTCCCTCCAAAGGATTGAATTGAGCATTGATGGACTGTGACAGATTCCATGTGTGATGCGTACCTTCTGAGGGGTTAACTGGAGCGTAGCCGGCGCCACTCTGATCTGGTCTCATGTGGCGTTGTTAAGATCAACATTGAGGCAGCCATCCTCCTCCTCCTCTATGTCTCCTCCTCCTCCTCCTCCTCCTCCTCGTCTCCACAACCACCAACACTTTCCCTCCACTCGTCCATCTGCTCCTCTTCTTCTTCAGGAATATTTGAATCACTCTTCCCTTCTGCAACAAACAAACTAATTTAGTCTCCCTCAAGATGCATTATTTAGATTTTTTATCACTTTTTGGGCATTTCCTCCTTTTTATTTATTAATTTTAACCCTGCGCGCCCAACACTCGTGCATTCCTCCGTACCCCCCCCCCCCCCCCCCATGTTTCTAGCTAATTGGAATCCCTCCTCCGGCCCCCGTGAGATCGGCAGAGAAAGGCTTTAACCTTGTAGGAGGGTCAACTGGAAGGGAAACGCGCCCGGAATGGAGAAGTACAGAGAAATAAATAATAACGGAATACATTCAGTCCGTTTCTTCATCCACCACTTCATTATTAAATAACATTTACCCTGGGGTTGGGCTCCTCTGGAAGGAGAAACGAGAGGGCTTTTCATGACTTTGAATGAGATAAGAATGCATGTGGCAAGTTCCCCTCCTGCACACACAGGATCGGATCGGGAGGGATTTTGAAAGGATTTTCTGATTTAAAAAAAAGGCAAACTCTTGACTCTTTTATTTAGTTTTCCCCTTTCAACCAGTAAATAATATGCTGATTGACATACGTTTTTTTCAAAGCACAACATGAAAATATACGCTCTGTTCTAATAAATTAGTATTATCTGTAGATAATAATACACTAAGGAATGTATTATATACATAATAATACAAACATAAGTGTCCTTACATTTCAAAAAACATTTATTTTTCAAATACTTGTTTATTCTCTCAAAACCATTACCTTAGATTTCTAGTTTGATATTTAAACCTTTCACAGAATCAGCATGTTTAATTTTCCTCAACAATTAGACCTAAAAGAATCAGAGACATTAATGTTGAGGACGGGCTCAGAGGCTGTGAGACGGGGCCAACGGGATGATGGGAAACAAGACATAAGACTGAGTTGAGTTAGATAATGCTGCTACTCTGTCTAAAGGAGATTGTTAGCGTTGTTTTGACAACAATGACATGAAATATATGTCTGCATGATACACTAAAACATCACACACTGCCTGCAGAAACCAACAACACTAGTTATTATTGTTATTGTTGTTATTGTTAGGCAAACAAGATACCAATGTTTGTTTAAGCAAGTTTAAGCAAGCACTCCGATTGGTCAATTCCCATTCTCGAGCGTGTTTAAATGCCTGGTGAAAGAACGGACAAAAAGATTGTGCCTAATTACAGAAAGTATCGCTACGCTAACTAGTCAAAACTACTTTCATGAGCCTAGATTCCATAACAACGTTCAACTGACCAAGAGTCGGCTATCGTTACTATAGGAACTATTTTCTGATGGAGACTTGAAGCACAGGACTTCTGAACTCGTTGCTACGGCTGTGCTTAGTGTGTAATGACATTCAAGAACGCCATCTCGTGTAAGATTGCGTAATTCCAAAACTCATCTCAAACCCTCATTTCCTTTAATCAACTCCAACTGTGTACAGAAGAAACAGCAAACACTTGTAAACACCTGTGCTTCCTGTATGGACGTGCTGCATTCTCTGCTATTGAACTTATTTGTCCTATTATCCTGTGCTGCCTGTCGTGACATTTGATCTATGAAAGATAATTACATGACTAGACACACAAGTAGAACGAGACACGGACACTTGTTTATCACATTTCCCAGATTCGTGTCAGTCCGCTTCATGTGAGTACTCACAGTGAGTACTCACAGCCGCCACAGAGATGTTTGAGTCACACTCGCGCACACGCATGTGCTGGGGCACACAAACACTTTCCTCTCTGAAAAAGGTTTTGAAGGGTGAACTTATTTGATCTGCTTCTTCAGAGGTTACTGTAACTTTCTTTGGAAGCCTGCTGTCACACAGCCCCAACTTCTGGGTCTGGTTGAGTTAACTGAATCTTCCCTGAGAGTCGGTTGCCTGACAGCGCTGTAATGACAAATATGATGCAGTTTAAATATGTGTCAAAACATTTGCAAAGTATTAAGCAAATGTTATCTGTGTTTTTGACATGCTTATTTGACAGTGGCATTCAACTTAGTCCTCCTTGTTAGATCATTATCATTTAATTTCCTATCATTTTAAGTTCCTAAAATATAAACATACATATTGTAATGTCTGCAAAGGAACCACACAGAAGCAGGTTTAACCCCGAGCTACAGCTCTCGCTCCCCTCACACCGCACGACTGCCAGAACCGCCTTTTTATTGACATCCCCAACTGGACACAGAAACATAACACACTTAAAGGGGTGATATCATGCTTTTTCGACTTTGCTTTCCCCTTGACTTTTCCATTTGCCAACACACGCGCAAAACGTTCGACCAATCGCTACTCAGGAGGGGGCTTTAAAGCGACATGATACAAAACAGAAAGTTTTTGAAAGATGCTGAAATTGGTTTTGCAGAAATTATTGTGAGAATAATAAGGGGTATTTCTAACATACAGACATGTAACCCTATTCTAGTAGTTCCCCAGAATGCAATTATGAACCCTAAAACAGCTTGATGCAGGATCTTTGACCAATCAACAGGACCTCCTGGTGGCGGTGGCGGATTTCCCCACTACACAACTCTACACAACTCTACACAACACAACTCTACACAACTCTACACAACACAACACAACTCTACACAACTCTACACAACTCTACACAACACAACTCTACACAACACAACACAACTCTACACAACACAACACTACACAACACTACACAACTCTACACAACACAACACTACACAACTCTACACAACACAACACTACACAACTCCCTGCCACCGAGACTTACCCCAACCCGTGCACGTGTATATATACATATATATATATATATACGTATATATATATATATATATACATGTATATATACACATATATATATGTATATATACATATATATATGTATATATACATATATATATGTATATATACATATATATATGTATATATATATATATATGTATACATATATATGTATATATACATATATATATATATATACATATATATATGTATATGTACGAATTGTTATTATTTTGGTACTTACTCTATGAGCACCTGTCCGTCTGTGACCATCGGTCTCTGTGCTATTACCCTTTAATAGGTTAATAATAAGTTAATAGGTTAGGTTAATAGGTTAATAGGTCTTTATATCTCTTTATACATTTACAGTTCAGCATACCTCACTGTCAGAATGGGCTAATTTCACCGGAACAAGCGGCTCTATTGGTTTGATTCAGTTAAAAAGCACATGTGCTTCACAGTGTTGAGTCAAGAGCCTTTTTAATGGCGTGTTTTTATGTCAAATGTCAGAGACGCCCACAAATGAGACGCAGTAGTCGTTGTATAAGCCGTCTGTTTGCTTTGTTTCCTTCATCCTTCATTCTCTGACAAATGTATTTCGGTGAGAAATTAAATGAATGTATGTATGTAAAGCTGTGTGTAAAGCTGTGTCAGACATATGTAATCTGAACAGATGTCAGGGACACTGAATGGGATGATAAGAAAAGTTTTTTTATTATTATAAATGCAAGTAAGGTACGCAGAGGTATGCAAAGGTGTGCAAATGAATGCAAATGTTGACCAATACACACACACATGCACATACACCCACAGCAGACAAAGAGCAGGATCAATGCTATTCTCTAATTCACAATATTGTCCGTCTGTTGCTATAAGCAAACGTAGATATACTTAAATCGTTCTTACTGCTTGAGTAGTGTAGTCACACAGTAATTTAGATGATTCATTTGGCAGATTTCAGCCATACGATTAGTTTGGTCATCATCTATTTTTGCTTCCCCTCATGCCGGTCTCATCAATTAGACCCTCTAGAAGGTCTCAGTGGCTCCTCATCCGTCTTCTGTTGCACTTACAAATAGTACTTAGCATTGTGTAGCATCTTATCCTAGCTATCTTTGTTGTGTACGGGGAATGGGTTAACCCAGCGATTGTTAGTGCTTGGCACTTGGTTCTATGAACCAAGTATATCCTTACTGTACCGACAACAGTGATATATTGTTGTTTCTCTTTCTTCTGACAAATGTACTTATTGTAAGTTGCTTTGGATAAAAGCATCTGCTGAACACGCAAAATTTAAATGGAGCTACGCAAGCCCATATCTAGGAGACAGTGAGGAGCTGTGAGGTTGTAAGTCTTCTCCTGACCCGCTCTCCTATGGGGTCAGAACAGTCTCATTAATAATTAATGCACAGAGAAGGATTCACAGATGTATTTTGTGATTTATATATAAATTACTCTCTTCTCACAAATACATTTCAATGCACACACAAATGGATATCGGCATGTATAAATGTAAAATAAATCCATAAACAAAAATAAGTTTCACAAACACATTTCTGATCCACACACAAATGTGTCTTGTTTAAAATAAATGTAATATAAATCCATAAATATATAAATTAAAAAAATATTTGCAATTTTCATCAAAAATGTATTTGCATGTTGTTACATTTATATACAAACTGTTAAACTTGAATTTACAAGACGCTTTTCATTTGTGAACTTGTTTGCGTTTGTGTGTGAACTGGTCTGTATTTATATGTGGATTTTTGAGACTCCCCTGACACGGCTGGATTCACAAATGCATTTTTTTCAACAAGGAACTCTCTGTAGCCAATCAGATGCCTGCCTCGTTTTCAGCCAATCACATGGCTCCCGTGTCTCTCGGTCAAATGATCGTCCATAACAAACTCTGTAGGTGGCGAAGAAGCAAAAGCTGCGTCACGTTTTCAACTACAACCTTTTCCCATCTGGTTTCCACTTGGGTTTTGGATTGTCGGGCCGTTAAAGTAGTAAACTATTATGAAGAAGTATTATGCTAACGCAGATCTGCGCAGACTTAGGACGTCACGACTCTCCCAGTCAAGGTTGCATAGCAACGGCAATGTTTATTTTTTTGTCTTCACCGAAATGGAGTTCAGTGGCACCAGAGCCCGCCTACGGAGGGGGCGCCAACGCGGCTCGTTCATGTGTGAAATCGATCACGGTCAAACCAAAAAGTCAAGTCGTGGAGAAAAGAGGCTGAACCTCGCCAGTGAATAAGTTTTATACACACACTGAAATCGCGTGTGGAATGACCATCATGTTAGGTTGTATGACGTATGAAGTCTGCGCAGATTGTAACTAGCTCCCGGTTAGCATTAATAATAGTTTACTACTTTAATGGCCCGACAATCCAAAACCCAGTGGAAACCAGATGGAAAAAGGTTGTAGTTGAAAACGTGACGCAGCTTTTACTTCTTCGCCACCTACAGAGTTCGTTATGGACGATCATTCAAAAACTTCTTCAGTTCCCGACAACTTCTTCAGAGGTCTATGCTGAGGTACCCCTCGTGGGATTGCAGTCATGCGATTGGCTGAAAACTAAGGAGGCATCTGATTGGCTACAGAGAGTTCCTTGGTGAAAAAAATGCATTTGTGAATCCAGCCGTGTCAGGGGAGTCTCAAAAATCCACATATAAATACAGACCAGTTCACACACAAATGCAAACAAGTTCACAAATGAAAAGCGTCTTGTAAATTCAAGTTTAACAGTTTGTATATAAATGTAACAACATCCAAATACATTTTTGATGAAAATTGCAACAAAAAAAAAAATTAATATATTTATGGATTTATATTACATTTATTTAAAACAAGACACATTTGTGTGTGGATCAGAAATGTGTTTGTGAAACTTATTTTTGTTTATGTGTATTGAAATGTATTTGTGAGAAGAGAGTAATTTATATATAAATCACAAAATACATTTGTGAATCCTTCTCTGTGCATTCATTATTGAGACTGTTCTGACCCCATACTCTCCAGGTGGACGACATCAGAGCCGTCCTAGGTACCCCATCGCCGGCGATACCAGCTCCACCCCCTGCCTGCCGCAGAGCTTCAAAAGTTATTTTTTTCAATTTACAAATTTCAAACGCGGCCGTTGAATAAATAAAATGTGAACAAATAAAACCCACGAGTGAATATGCACGTGTGTGCTGTTTGGAGAGCAGTAACGTGTGTGATGTTTCCTGGTTTCTCTTTCTGTTTGGTGCTCGATAGTTTGTTTATTTCGGCGAAGCTATTGAAAAGCACAGAAAGCGTTTAACTTCTTCCCTAATGGCGGGGTCAAACACAGAAGGATGTGTTCCGAGGAATAAATCCATCCTGGTGAGTTGTTCTCTGCCTCCCGACGTGACTGATATGGCTGGCCCTTCGCCCTGGTCCTGTGGGTTATCACTCAGGCTTTGGGCTTTGGTCCATTTATTTTTCAACAACGCAAAAAAAAAATCAATGTTTGGCCTGCTTCTTGCGTCAGACACGCAGTGTTTGTGTTCTCCATGCTGATGGTGTTATTATGGGCTGGGTGCTCACTGACCACAGCCCCGGTTCTGCGCCGTAGCAGACGTGACAGCAGACGTGACGTAGCGTGAAAGCATCCAGTGTGTGTATTAATAGCTTGGTTGGTACAAGCTCATGCTATGTTAATCTGACCAGGCTGTGTGTAGGTGTGTGTTTGTCTGTGTGTGTGTTCTTCTGTGTGTGAATGTGTGTTTTTCTGTGTGTTTGTGTGTGTGTCTGTTTGTGTGTGTGTGTGGTGTGTATAGGTACCTGAGTGTATGTGTCTGTCTGGTGTGCAGGGGTTTATTTGTGTGTGTGTTTGTTCCTGTGTGTCTGCGTATGTGCATACATATGTGTGTAAGCGTGTTTGTTTACCTGTCTGTGTGTGAGTGTGTGTGTGTGTGTCTGCATATATGTGTGTGTTCACGGTTGTTTTTATTTGTGTCTGCAAGGTGCCTGAAGCCGGCTGACAGGAGCTATTACCGACCAAGACTCACAGCTCCCAGGAGGGAGGGAGGGAGGGAGACTGAGGGGGAGAGAGAGACGTGTGTCTCTAGTGTGTGTGTGTGTGTGTGGTCACAACAGAGCTGAGAAAATAAATACGATTGAGTAAGAGAAAAATGTGGGGTGAGGGAGAGACGGAGGGAGGGAGGGAGGGAGGGAGGGAGAGACAGATAGGGGCCCTGCTGAATGAATAATACTTTCACAACGAGTGCGGAGCAGCGGCTCCTCCTCCGCAGCCCGTCTCTAGTCGGGGGTCCAGTGCCTAAAGTCTCCCAGCGCTGCTGACCTGGCAGAGGGCTTTAGTACAGGACACCATGATGGGCCCAAGCCTCCAACTCTTGGGCAAATGGTCTCCATCTGAGGTGATACATCATGCGGGCTGCGCTCTCCTCCTGGGGCCGGCAGAGAGGGGGTGGGGGGCACGCACACTTCACAGAGCATTTCAGACCAGCAGCGTAAAGGTTAACGACGAGGAAGTCCTGTTGCCGAGGGGGGGGGGGGGGGGTGGGGTGGTTCCCTAATAGCTCTCTAATGTTCATCCGGGGACACGGGGCCACCGAGCTCACACCTCAGCCCAGAGCCACGCCCCCTCCTGATTGTGGTGGGGCTCTGTTCAGGGTGGGGCTCTGTTCAGGGTGGGGCAGGGTGGGGCTCTGTTCAGGGTGGGGCTCTGTTCAGGGTGGGGCTCTGTTCAGGGTGGGGCAGGGTGGGGCTCTGTTCAGGGTGGGGCTCTGTTCAGGGTGGGGCAGGGTGGGGCTCTGTTCAGGGTGGGGCTCTGTTCAGGGTGGGGCTCTGTTCAGGGTGGGGCTCTGTTCAGGGTGGGGCTCTGTTCAGGGTGGGACTCTGTTCAGGGTGGGGCTCTGTTCAGGGTGGGGCTCTGTTCAGGGTGGGACTCTGTTCAGGGTGGGGCTCTGTTCAGGGTGGGGCTCTGTTCAGGGTGGGGCAGGGTCACGCAGCACGTTTTGTGGAAGTTCGAAGTTCCAATTTTCCAACAAGTGGCTTTTGATACAGTGACTAAATGAAGAGATGTAAATGGACAAACAGGACTTCTATATACAGCTGTATATATATATATATATATATATACAGCTGTATATTAGTGTTGTAGTGGTGCGTTCCAGGCAACCCGTAACTCGTGTTTTGACCTTCTACCGGTGAAAGTGCCCTGAACGGCAGTCCAACCTGTAGCTCACTGCCCGTGAACTCGTACCAGGTCGATTCACGCCTACATAAACAACAATGGCGGCCACTGTTGGTACTATCTTTAAAATCAAATAAATCGGTTAAACGCAAGTGAGCGATGGAGGACGTTAAGAAGAAATTGGCATCGGGAGAGTTTAAAACAATCGAAAATCAAGGAAGGAGGGGTCCACTCTGAAGGAGGGTCCCCCACTCTGAAGGAGGGGTCCCCCCCCACTCTGAAGGAGGGGTCCCCCCCCACTCTGAAGGAGGGACCCCCACTCTGAAGGAGAGGTCCACTCTGAAGGAGGGACCCCCACTCTGAAGGAGAGGTCCCCCACTCTGAAGGAGGGGTCCCCCACTCTGAAGGAGAGGTCCCCCCCCACTCTGAAGGAGAGGTCCCCCACTCTGAAGGAGGGGTCCCCCACTCTGAAGGAGAGGTCCCCCCCCACTCTGAAGGAGGGACCCCCACTCTGAAGGAGGGGTCCCCCCCCACTCTGAAGGAGGGGTCCACTCTGAAGGAGGGTCCCCCCCCACTCTGAAGGAGAGGTCCACTCTGAAGGAGGGTCCCCCACTCTGAAGGAGGGTCCCCCCCCACTCTGAAGGAGGGTCCCCCCCCACTCTGAAGGAGGGGTCCACTCTGAAGGAGGGACCCCCACTCTGAAGGAGAGGTCCCCCCCCACTCTGAAGGAGGGTCCCCCCCCACTCTGAAGGAGAGGTCCACTCTGAAGGAGGGTCCCCCCCCACTCTGAAGGAGAGGTCCCCCCCCACTCTGAAGGAGGGTCCCCCCCCACTCTGAAGGAGGGTCCCCCACTCTGAAGGAGGGGTCCACTCTGAAGGAGAGGTCCCCCCCCACTCTGAAGGAGGGACCCCCACTCTGAAGGAGAGGTCCACTCTGAAGGAGAGGTCCACTCTGAAGGAGGGACCCCCACTCTGAAGGAGAGGTCCACTCTGAAGGAGAGTCCCCCACTCTGAAGGAGGGGTCCCCCACTCTGAAGGAGGGTCCCCCCCCACTCTGAAGGAGAGGTCCCCCCCCACTCTGAAGGAGGGTCCCCCCCCACTCTGAAGGAGAGGTCCCCCCCCACTCTGAAGGAGGGTCCCCCACTCTGAAGGAGGGTCTCCCCCCACTCTGAAGGAGGGTCCCCCCCCACTCTGAAGGAGGGTCTCCCACTCTGAAGCGGGATCCCCCACTCTGTGCGTTCCTTCTCAAGATTCCTTCGTTGCTGATCGAGGGAGTCTTTTCTTAACCTCTTAGGGGCTAGGGTCAGGGGGTGTCATAAATATATGGCCTGTTAAGCCCTTTGAAACTCTACCTGTGATTAATAAATTTAAATTTTACAAATAAAAATTAATTGAATCGAACTGTTTGCCCGCCATAAAACCACAGCACACACACACCACTCATCCTACTCTCCTTTTTTACACAAACCATAGAAACTGATTGTTGCATTCTTCATTCTATTACTGTGCATTTCTTTGTTCATTCATGTACATTTTTATCTTCTCTTTGCCTCCTGTGTGGACTGGTTGGTGCTGTGTTCACAGACCCTGGTACTTTTTATAGTGAAAGATAGTTCAGACAATTCTCGGTGTTATAAGTCACGGTACCGTCGTGTCCCCGCCAGGTCCAACCTCCTTCAGCCCCCCTCTGTCAGCCTATTAAAGAGAAGAGAGGAATGGCGGGGCAAATGAGAGAGCGAGGGGGGGCGGGGACACCCGTGGAGAGGGGAAATTAGCACAGGTGGAGGGGAGGTAAAACGGCGTGTCATCAGCTGCCTGGGAGTGTGAAATATGATTGTGTGTGTGTGATACGGGGACCTCATTAACCCTCATTAACCATGAGGGTTAATGCACACAATGAGGACTCAAGATGGGGGAGCAAGTGGACGATCGAGGACTGTCGGATGAGCCAGAGGAGAAGGGGCCTAGGGAGAGAGAGAGAGAGAGAGAGAGAGAGAGAGAGAGAGAGAGAGAGAGATATGATTTTGGGAGAAAAATCGAGGGAGGGAGGGCGGGAGGGATTGGAAAGGAAGAGGGCGAGAGAGAGAGAGCAAGGTTGACTGGTTATAATGGTAGCCATTCTGCAAACATGGTGGAGAAAAAAGGGAGAAAGTTGCAAATGAACAGTGTGTGACAGCCACAGGTGCAGCGTTGCTAAATTAGGTGTGACAGCGGGACAAGAGGCTGGTGGTTTGTGTGTGTGTGTGTGTGTGTATGTGTGTGTGTGAGCGTGCGTGTGTGTGTAAGCGTGTGTGTGTGTGTGTGCGTGTGTGGGTGTGTGAGCGTGTGTGTGTGTGGGTGTGTGTGGGTGTGTTGGGAGAATGGAGAAGAAAGGGACGCATGAGAGACAACGGAGAGAAAGAGAGAGGGAGAGGTAGAAAAGGAAGCCAAGAACAGTAATGTTGAGCGGTGAGGAAGGGACCGGGATGATCTAATGACAGATCTCTTCCAAAGATCTCAGGATGACACATTCAGAAGACGGCATGAGGCCCAGCGAGTCGTAAATAGACAGCCCTGCACAGTCGCCGTGACAGCAGCATCATTCGCACATCATCGTCATCGGAAGTATCAGCTGCATGTATCACCAACTGTCTGTGTTTTATAAGCTTTATTTGTATAGCACTATAGCATTAGTGATTAGTGATTACATAAAGAGTGTGGTGCTCCCCAGGAGGCACCTGAGAACGCACTCTGCTATCCAGATCATGTGCCCCTTTTGATGCACACTCACTGCGTTTACATGCTGGAGCATAATCGTGTAATGAACGTATTGAATAAAGATTGGATTCATGTAAACAGGTTTATTTGATCTGCTTCGCCAAAAGGATCGTCTCAGGACCGGATTTGCGAAGTCGATAGGATAGCTGGGCTTGAGCCGGTCATAGGCGGCTATCTACCTGCATGTGTACTCCATCGTATCGTATTGCCGGGAGTTTGCATCCTGCGCATGCTCGAGAATTTCGGCCGGGGATTTCACCCGGGAGTTCTATTGCCGCCGCAGTTACAATACATGAGTTGTAACATATTTCAGCCATAATATTCTCCCATAGCCACAATACTGAGTAAACATAACATAAGCCTTAAGACTGCTGCACAACCAGGCATCGTACATCATCATACTTAGATGAAAGGGGGCGGGCTTTTAAAGCCACAGAACACACCCACCTCTACCTTCTTATTTAACTCGGACTCCGCCATTTTAGGTCAGAATCTCTTGGGCGGCGTATCGATTAGATGTTAAGCTTAGAGACGCTCCACGCGTGTTATATACGATCCCTCTCCTTTTGTTTCATAGACGATAGACAATAGACCAATAACCTTAACCAAATAAAGTGAGTTAAAAGCGATCCTGTCTCGGCGGCCTTTCCTGGACTAAAATTCATAACAAGGTAGAAGAACATTTCACGTTCAACATGCATATGCAACTCCAAGTGACCTATCGTATTTCAAAAGGAACTAAGCCGTACTAAATGGTGTCTCTGGGAATGAGACCTTTAACATTTTAGCAAGCACACTCTCGCAGTTCATTAGGACGAAACGCATTCTAGTTACAGTAGTACACCCGAATGCAATTATTAACTCTAAAAAAGCATGATATGCGATCTGTAAGCAATGAAGCTGGCTGAAGGCGAGGCACGGGCCACCGCAGGTCAGGAAGCTGACGGGAACCGAGACAGTCTCTGGGGCTCAAACATGAGTGTGAGCGTGTGTGGATCTGTGTGTGTGTTTCTGTGTGTGTGAGGGGAGGTTTGTGTGTGTGGGGGGAGTTATGTGTGTGTGTGGGGGGGTGTTAAGGGACACTTGATGGCCAATGGCCTAGAGGAAGGTCAGTGAACAGTTCTGGGAGATGTTCAGAATACTTAAAACACTCGCACCCACACACACACACACAGACCAACACACTCACACAAACACACACACAGACCAACACACTCACACAAACACACACACACACACACACACACACACACACACACACACACACACACACACACACTGGGGAAAATACTCCTCAGTGCAGCCATAACCTACATTTTCAAGTCAAAGTCACAGATGTCAGCAGAGAGATCCATATAGAGCAGCTGGAGGGAAACAGAAAGGGTGGTTTTAGAGAGAGCGAGTTTCTCTGTCTGTTTTTGTCTGAAGATGGAAGAACAGAAGCGACGGAATGACATGGTGCACCGTGGGTGGACTCCCCTCTCACTCATCTGCCCTCTGACTCGTCACAACAAACCATGTTGTGGCGTCCAGGCAATTTGTCTCACTGTGGAGGTAGGTAGGCAGCACACATAGGCAGATGGATCTGCAGAGAGTGAGATGGACAGACAGACAGCTTCAAGACAGATAGACAGAGATATCTTTCGATGTTAGCCCAGTGTTTACTGGGTCAAAGGTTGGGCTTTACGATGATGGGCTTTACAGACTGGGCGGTTTTTCCCGCCGAATTGGACTACTTTTTACGACGTTCAGGCAGTGCTGACGTTAGCTGTGACGTTAGTGGTGATGTTAGCTGTGACATTAGCATTGACATTAGCGCTGACGTTAAAGGTGTCATTGCACCGTTTTTTCATTCATTTTGCGTTGGTCAATAGTAGCAATGAATGCCCTGTGAGTCGGTTTTGGTGAAAAAAAGTGGTGCTCCTCTCTCACACTGCTCTAGTGTGAGGAGGAGGTGCTCCTGTTTCACACTGTTCTAGTGTGAGGAGGAGGTGCTCCTGTTTCACACTGTTCTAGTGTGAGGAGGAGGTGCTCCTGTTTCACACTGTTCTAGTGTGAGGAGGAGGTGCTCCTGTTTCACACTGTTCTAGTGTGGTGGAGGAGGTGCTCCTGTTTCACACTGTTCTAGTGTGAGGAGGAGGTGCTCCTGTTTCACACTGTTCTAGTGTGAGGAGGAGGTGCTCCTGTTTCACACTGTTCTAGTGTGAGGAGGAGGTGCTCCTGTTTCACACTGTTCTAGTGTGGTGGAGGAGGTGCTCCTGTTTCACACTGTTCTAGTGTGAGGAGGAGGTGCTCCTGTTTCACACTGTTCTAGTGTGAGGAGGAGGTGCTCCTGTTTCACACTGTTCTAGTGTGAGGAGGAGGTGCTCCTGTTTCACACTGTTCTAGTGTGAGGAGGAGGTGCTCCTGTTTCACACTGTTCTAGTGTGAGGAGGAGGTGGGCGGGGAGGAACGACCTGATTCTGGCTCTTACCAGAGAATGTCTAATATGATGAGAACTCGCACTCTCTGATGACTTCCGGTTTCTGAATTGACATCTCTGTCCATGCGACAGATAGACAGATATATCTTTCGATGTTAGCCCAGTGTTTACTGGGTCAAAGGTTGGGCTTTACAATGATGAGTGCTACCAAGCTCCATGTTAGCCTTGTTTATGGACGAGGGTCTTGTGTGAGACTGAGAACCTGGACAGGATTGTTGGTTGAACTCCTAAACCAGTGTGAGGAACACATGGCCAATCACTCTTTGAATACAAAACGGACATCACGCTGAAGGCCAATGATACATTTCTTTGTGAGGGGGGACGGGGGGATGCAAAATGGCAACGTGTGGAATGCAGGTGCTGTGTGTTGCCAGGTTTGTCCTTGACGAATGACCTGCCGTCTCCTCCCTGATGACAACAGCGACACGCAGCTGTAATCACTGCTATTTATACGAGTGGAAATCCATAACATTTTGTTCTCACCGCGAGACAAATCAATGTCCAGTTCAGCTCTCTGGGTCTCACAAGAAAGCAGAATTATAAAAGAGGGAGAATAGAAGGACTGTCGATACTGAAGGCAGCAGCCAAACAGAGAGAAAACGATCGTAAGTGTTGCATGAAAACAGGGGACATGAACCAAGAAGGGGGAATACATTGTAAATAATTTGTGGTGAAGGTAAGCTCATTACAAAGTTAAATGTTTGGTTTCAAAGACTGAAGTAAATGAGATAGGCGTGAAAGATAGCAAGAAGATGAGGGGAAAAAGATTAGACACGGATGACAAAGTGCAGACAGGAATGAGTGGGAGAATGATAAAGCGGAAGATAAGGATAAAAGCCAGAGAGAAAGAGGCCATCCGTCAGTTTTAAAGGTCAGTGGAAGGGTCCTTTAGCTGTCTGCGTCAAGGCAGCTCCGGTGATTAAAGTTGAAATAATTCCATGGCGTGCAATACATATCCTATATGTTAGACGCCTGCACACATAATGAACAGTGCAAAGTAGTCCGCTTAATAATAGATTTGGTGGATTACTCTCGAAATTCAAACATCCCCTATAAAAATTGTATTAGACAAATAAATTATTCAGACTATGAATATGGCTGATGGGCTGGTGTATAAAACAGATGTCTATAGGTGGAGGAATTCTTCCAATATAATATTCATGTAAAGGCTGCACGCTGTTGTCTTTCCCTTGTATATGTGATCTTTTATCCTACAAAGCCTGTGATTATCTAAACTTTCTCCCGTGACGCAGGAGGAGCTGCGTCTCTTTACCTCCACCCTGCTGCCCGCCACGGCGGACCCTGCCCTACACCTCTGCTCCATGATACCCTACGTGGAGCGCAAATAGATCCTAGCATCGCATCTCACCGTACCTAAACGCTGCTGTGGTGCGTCACAGCCCCCGTGGTTCACTGTAAACGGCGGGATTATAATAATGAATCATGTCTAAATGTACTCACATGTGGGCTAAGCCGTGTGTACAATGGCCTATGTAGGGGGGGGTGGGGGGGGGGTGATAACTCTGATGATGATACCCATATGGGTGAGACTCCATAAACTGGAGGACCCCAGAACATGACATCTCGAACACATTACACTTTTTATCATTATCAAGTTTTATTCTTGTTTTGCATATATAAAAAACAACATGATAATGTTATTATTGTTGCTAAATAACCAAAATGAATAAATTGTGTAGCATTGGTTAACCTAGCGATTGTTAGTGCTTGGCACTTGGTTCTATGAACATCCTTACTGTACCGACAGCGATATATTTTTATTTATCTTTCTTCTGACAAATGTACTTATTGTAAGTCACTTTGGATAAAATCGTCTGCTAAATGCTCTAAATCTTAATGTAAATGTACATATATATCTATATATATCTCTATATAAATATCTATATATAGATATATCTATATATAGATATATAAATATATGTTTTTTCACTAGAAACAATCACTCACACACGTTGCAATGTGTGATTGTGAGAGCACACCAAACCACTGATTGAAAGCCTATTGAAATACAATTCAACCCTTTCACCCATTCCAAGATGGCCGCATGTTAGGTTGCAGGTGTGTTTGTCTCTCTGTCTGTGTCTCATTTATTTAGCTTTTATGTTCGTATTTGCAGTCTTTTTTTTTGCATCAACTACTACTAAGCATAATGGATTTAAATGAAATCATTTTTAAATCGAATATGGACTATGTGGGTACTTAAAAGTGAAAACTAAGGAAATCCGGACCAAACCAGCAATCCACCCAGGCTCTGCTAACATCTGCAGGCCCCAGCAACCCAGCTAACATCTCCAGGCTCTGCTAGCATCTCAAGGCTCTGCTAACATCAGCAGGCGTCACAAGTAACTAACATCCAGCCTCCAGCCACCTGCATGGCCTGCTAGCATCCAGCGTCCAGCCACCTGCCTGGTCTACTAGCATCCAGCCTCCAGCCACCTCCTGGTCTACTAGCACCCAGCCTCCAGCCACCTCCTGGTCTACTAGCACCCAGCCTCCAGCCACCTCCTGGTCTACTAGCACCCAGCCTCCAGCCACCTCCTGGTCTACTAGCACCCAGCCTCCAGCCACCTCCTGGTCTACTAGCACCCAGCCTCCAGCCACCTCCTGGTCTACTAGCACCCAGCGTCCAGCCACCTCCTGGTCTACTAGCACCCAGCCTCCAGCCACCTCCTGGTCTACTAGCACCCAGCCTCCAGCCACCTCCTGGTCTACTAGCACCCAGCCTCCAGCCACCTCCTGGTCTACTAGCACCCAGCCTCCAGCCACCTCCTGGTCTACTAGCACCCAGCATCCAGCCACCTGACTAGCCTGCTAGCATCCAGCCACCTGACTAGCCTGCTAGCATCCAGCTTCCAGCCTGGCCTCTAGTCACCAGCAGGCTACTAGCCTCCTCCGGCCTGCAGTAGCTGACCTCCACCAGCCCTGTCTTCTAGCGTAATCATGCGCCTTCTCAGTAAATCTTTATTTGCCCTCTGGACTTTGCTTTTCATCTTTCTGTTGCACGCTAAGGCTCATTATACTGGGCCTACCAATGTGCATTCATTCAAGCCTGCTATTCTGCCCCAGGGTAGCTGCACACTGGACTTACACCTTTTGCCCAGAGATGTCCCTTCCCACTGGATCACTAAGTTTGTTGGACTTCCTACTATGCGGGTAACTCATCTTACTCCTCTTTACTCACTCATGTTACTTCATCAATTGTTTGGTCCTCTTCCATTGACTATGAACAAACTATCTGGCACAAGTAAACAACATCACTGCTCTGGTACTATTCTCAAGCGCATGTTAATCATTCTCATGCTTTTAATCTCTGGAAATGTGTCCAGGACCTTCTGTTGTTATAGATAATTCTACTGTTCTTAACCTGTCAATTTCTGAACCTCCTGTTGTTATGCCAACTGCATCTAACCTCACTTTTGAAAACTTGTGTGAACGTAAATCCTTAAGTTTCCTACATGTTAACATTCGTAGTCTACTTAGACATTTTGATGTTCTGAAAACCTGGGTACATACTGTTAACACAGATATCCTAGCCATCTCTTAATCCTGGTTGAAGAAAAGTAACACCGACTTGGAAATTTCAATTCCAGGCTACAATGTTTTTCATCAGGACAGATCCTCTAGAGCAGGTGGTGTAGCCATGTATGTTAAAGATCATCTCAACTGCACTGTAGCTCTATCCAAGTCTGTTCCCAAGCAATTTGAATTATTGGTGCTCAAGCTACAACTGTCTTCACGCTTCACCCTCTCTGTTGCTGTCTGCTACAGAAAACCTGATGCCCCAACTGACACACTAACATCTCTCAGTCAGCTTCTGGTCCCATTCATCTCCTCTGAATTCATCCTCATGGGTGATTTGAACTGGAATATGTTAAACCCCCCTGCTACTGTTACTCAACAATTTGATGCTTTAAACCTCACTCAACTCATAACTGAAATCACTCGACACAACCCTAGATCTCCCACATCCTCTACACTGATCAACATTATCCTAACCAATAATCTGCTGCTTGGTCCTACTTTAAGAGTACTTTCAGCCTCATTATTAATAAACACGCCCCACTGAAAAGATACCGGATTAAGAATCGCCTGACTCCTTGGTTTTCTCATGAATTGGCTGAGCTTGTTCGTCAAAAAAATTATCTTTGGCGAAAGGCTCAAACCTCTAAGTCTCCAGCTGATTGGCTTACCTAGCAATGCAGGAATAAATCCACCCAGGCCATCAGGTCAGCCAAAATCTCTTACTTCAAGGAGAAGCTGACAACGTGTGGTACTGATGCAAGGAAGTTTTGGACCACAGTCAAGTCCATGGAAAACAAACTCTCTTCTCCAAGCTTACCTGCATCCATGGTTTTTGATAAGGTTGTCATTACCGACAAGTCTCGCATGGTTTCTCTCTTTAATCAATACTTTGTGAACTCCACTTTCACTTCTGCTGACCTTAATAGCGTCCCACCGCTGGCTTTTCCTTTAAACCATTCTCATTTTCTGAGGTTCGAGATTAACTTTCCAGATTGGACCCAAATAAGTCTGCTGGCTTTGATGGGTTGGACCCAAAGTTTTTCAAAACAGCCGCTCATCTTATTGCTGACCCAATATCAAGGCTATTCAACCTGTCCATTCATCTCTCCACCTTCCCTTCTGACTTGAAATCAGCTTTGATATTTCCCCTCTTTAAGGGTGGCTCTAGCTCCGACCCCAACTGCTACCGGCCTATCTCCATCTTGCCATGCTTGGCTAAAATCCTCGAGAAGCTGGTCCTCAAACAACTGGATTTTTTTCTTACCACAAATCATATTCTGTCTGATCTTCAATCTGGGTTTCGTTCTGGCCACGGATGCATCACAGCCACACTTAAGGTCCTTGACGATATCATTATTGACTTGGACAACAAGCAAGTTTGTATTGCTAGCTTTATAGATCTAGCCAAGGCGTTTGATTCAGTTGATCACAAGACCCTTTTGGGTAGGCTCTCCGGCATTGGTTTATCCCCCACCTGTTGCAACTGGTTTGCCAGTTATCTGACTAACCGGATCCAACAGGTCAAGACAGAGAACATCCTGTCTGAGCCACTAGCCATTAATAAAGGGGTCCCTCAGGGCTCAGTCTTGGGTCCTACCATCTTTTCCATCTATATTAATGATGTGGCCAAGGCTGCAGGCAGCTCCCGGATCCACCTTTATGCTGATGACACTATCCTGTACGCTTCTGGCCCTTCTCTCTGCTCCGCAGCCTCCACTCTTCAATGACTCCGAACTGGAGTTTGTCAAGTCCTACAAATATCTAGGGCTCTGGCTGGACTCTTTCCTTTCATTCTCTACCCATATTAATAATCTTCAGACTAAAGTGAAAGCCAGACTGGCCTTTCTCTTTGGTAACAAAGCCTCCTTCACACGTTCTGCTAAAATTATACTTGTAAAAACATCCTGCCCATCTTAGACTATGGTGATATAATCTATAAAATGGCTTCTAAAACAGAGCTTCACAAACTGGACGTTCTACACTATTCGGCTATCCGCTTTGCCAGCCATGCTACTTTTAGAACTTTTCAAACTGGTGGACTGGCCCTCCCTCCAAACCCGCCGACTGCGACACTGACTCCAGTTTATTTATAAGACAATACTGGGCAAGACCCCGTCTTACCTTTCCTCCCTTCTCCATCTCTCCAGAAGCACTTATTGCACAAGATCATCTGAGCTTATCAAACTTACCATCCCACGCTCCAGGACTACCTTTGGCCGAAACTCCTTTCATTTTGCAGCAGCTTTTGACTGGAACACCATTCAAGACACCCTCAAACGTACAGCCCTTATATCACAGTCTGCCTTCAAGCAGAAACTTAACAATGTTTTAGTAGACCCCTCCTGCTCCTGTTGATTCCCCAGTTTCTCACTTGCATACACCCTTCACACACAATATAACATTGACACATCTTAATTTATTTTCTCCACCCAGACACACTCATCTGCTCGCACACGCACACACACGAACATGCATGCACACGCACACACACATCCCTTCATTTTTGTTTTTGTTATTTGTACCTGTACTCCTGTTGGGGCCTCTTGGACCAGATCAACATTGAAAATAAGAAACTGTTCTTAATTGTTTTTATCTGGAAAAATAAAGGTTACAACAATATCCCTGCAGGACAATAACAGACAAAGAAAGAGTAACAGTCATTGTGTGTATAGTGTGTGTGCTTAGTGTGAGCGCTCGTGTGTGTGTTAATATGTGTGTGCAGGTTGAGTGCGTGTGCATAGTGTGAGTGTATGTGCTTAGTGGAAGGGTGTGTGTGTGTGTGCGTAGTGTGAGTATGTACGTTGTGTCTGAGTGTGTGTGTGTGTGTGAGTGTATGTGCGTGGTGTGTCTGTGTGTGTGAGTGTATGTGCGTAGTGTGAGTGTGTGTGTGTGTGTGTGTGTGTGTGTGTGAGTATGTGCGTAGTGTGAGGGTGTGTGTGTGTCTGTACAGTGTGTGTGTCCTATCATGCTGTGTTTTCCAGACGCAGACTGTCGATCAGCCTCCACACTGGGAGCTGTGCTTTAAATGGAGCCTGGCTCACTAGAGGCCTTGGCAATCTGGCACACACACATGCACAGACACCCAGACCAAGCAGAACCAAGCGAGCGAGAGAAAAATAGAGAATGGTGGCATTGAAGGGATATAAAGTGATATGGTTGAGAAACACAATGAGACACAGAGACACAATGGTTTGTTAGTTGTGGCAAGTCAAAGAAAGGAGGAAAGAGAAGGAGAAAGCGATAGAGCAATATAGATAGACAGAAGGAGTAGCTTAACAGTGGTGTGCTACTAATGGGGACGCAGTTTTGTTCCACTGCCTCATCTGTGCCCATTTTGAATTAAAAGTTGCTCTTTAAAGTTGACTCCGATGACATTTTAGTCATTCATGTGACAAATTAAATTATAAACGCAAACCGTTGGCTTTAAACGATAGCAACGAGTGTCCCTCCGTTTTCTTTTTCATTCCATTGTGTTTTTCTCACACTCGAGGCAGGATAACTCAGCCAGAAACCAATGTTGAGAATGGAGTAAAGTTAATTTGCTCGGTCGTGTCTGTTGGGAGATAATCACTGGAAACAACAGCAAAAGTACAATGTAATGACATTCAACTTAGTCTTGGTAACAAATATCTAGAAAAACAGGACCAGAGCGTTTATAATTGAGCCCTCAATGTCCCCCCGACCCCCACCTACCCTAGCCAAACCATTTCCACTGGACGGTGGGGGGGTTACCTGGAGGGAGGGGGGCTGGGGGGGGCTACCTGGCTGCTCGGCTACACAGCCAGAGTGGCTGCTGCTTCACCGGTCACATGAGATATGAGCTGGATGGGGGGCGGGAGGGTGGGGAGGGGACCTGATGTATTTGAAGGCTCTTCTGGATGTATTGAGACAAATGACGATTATCTAATATCGCCGTGTTTCGCAAGAATGAATGAATATGAATTAATATAAAATAAAATAAAATTGAAGGTTGTATTTTGCCTGTTAGCGAATATGAGCAATGATGTACATTATGTTCTTTAAAATTCATTTATCTAGGTTATCAAGTTAACACGACACAATTTTTTGCCAGAATGTGCTGGGAAGACACATCAGGCACAAGCTAAATAAATGTACTATTAAATGACAGATTAAAATGTTGCTGAAGCAATCTGTATTCTGCATAGAAACACTAATAAGGTGTCAGGAGCACATTATCTCTTGTGTAAAAGTGTGTGTGTTTGTGTGTGTGTGTGCGTGTGTATTTGTGTGTGTGTGTGTATTTTTCAGTGCATGTGTGTGTGCGTTGATGTGTTTTGTGCCAACACTCCTTCCAACTAAAGCAGTCATGTAAACAGAGTGTTTGGCGGCCCTTCAATGCCAAGTGGATTTGGCTGAAGAATAGAAACACCCCCATCTCTCTCTCTCTCTCTCTCTCTCTCTTTGTCCTCTGCTTGCCATTCCTCAACCTGCCGTCTGTCTGTTCATATTTCTGTCTCTCCTTTTCGATCATCAGAGTAGATTTTTAACACAGCTACAATATTTTTTTGTGTTGGCAGATCTGTTGTTTTTTTATTTTTTAAATAACAGCCCTTTGCTTTTTAATCACATTATCTTCAATTCTCCCCGGTCCACGACCCCTTTAAATACGTTAGTTAAGGTCCACAGCATTTTTGTTGTGCAATCAAGCACAATTATAATCATAGCACAATAAACACATGGGCACTCTTTAAACACCTAATAGCGCCTTGCCCTGACTCACTATGATGACACTTCAACAGCTTTTCACACATGGATATCACCGTGACAGCTACAGTTTAAAAAAAAAGGTGCAAAGAAAGATTGCGTCTTTTTTGTTGGTGCAAGGAAGGATGGAACATAACCAGGTGAACCCTCGAGTCGTTTACA
This sequence comes from Micromesistius poutassou, assembly GCF_964030765.1. Classification (NCBI taxonomy): domain Eukaryota; kingdom Metazoa; phylum Chordata; class Actinopteri; order Gadiformes; family Gadidae; genus Micromesistius; species Micromesistius poutassou. The sequence continues at coordinate 449,098 of NC_140274.1, read as the reverse complement.
GCTCACAATAGGAGAAAATAATTTTTTTTCCCTCAAGAGTTCGATATATTGTCGATCAAAAAGAATAACCCCTTGACTGTCGCTTGGCCGTTTTGGCAGTCCACGGGAGTCCACTGGCACTCCACCTTCGCAGCTCTCATTCCCATTGTCCTGTCCTACTGGGAGGCTGGAGTGGGTACTCTGAGCAGAACGGACGGCCACACAGGGCTGCTCAGATGTGAATGTGCACACCTTCATCACGAGGAGCACGCCTGCTAATCGATACAGACCAGCATTTAATTTGCACCACTGTTTCCACTGACGTTTGTTCAAGCTGACTGCCTATCCACTGGCACTTCTGTAAGGAGTAATTATAGCCTCCTTCTCACGCTGTCCGGATCTACACATACACCCCCCCCCCCCCCCCCCCCCGGAATCACACCCACCCAGCTAAGAATTCCTTGTAAGCTGTATCGTTCCCGTGCCTATAGCGTTTTAATTGTTCTATTAAAGGACAGAAGAAGCTTGGATCGATGTTTCATAAAGCCTCGGTTTCCTGTCCTCAAGTAACCAACGCTACAAAGCGGCCCCATTTTTACAAAGACGGGAAATAACTCTAACTTTTAGATAGATCAAACTCTCATCGAGTTTCCTGCTGTTGTCGTCTGGCCTCCAGAAGGCTCCTGAGACCTGGATACGCCGTTGTGAACCCCTCCACATTACCATGCCTCCAGCTTGTCTCGTATCTTCCCATTGTCTCGGAAAATGACAAAGGCAATGCAATCCTACTATATGTGGCAGGATCAAGGGGAAGCTGTAGCTGACAACGCCACCTAGTTACTACCACTAGGAAATGATTATTACCAATTCACCAACTTGACTATTGGCAACACAGTTTCGATACATATAGGGCTGAGACGTGAATAAATAGGTGTAACCGGGTTGAAATTAGGGTTTTGATTATTCATGAGAATATATAAATAACTTTACATAAGAGTTTATTGTTTTTCATAATGTTTTGTTACAGTTTTCTAATGTTGCTTACTTTGTAAATGTTATTTCATATAGTGTATACCAGGCACGGTGCCAGGATTCCAGTTGTGGATGGGCCAGACCAATTGTGGGTAGTCCTTAAATTAAAAACGTTATCAAATCCCTGTTTAACCTAATAAAGATGACTGACTAATAAACTGTTTTATTACACGGCTCTTCTCAATGCTGTGGAACGCTCCATTCACTTGCATGGGCCTTCCCGACTTCTGGTGGTGAATTATTTTTCAATAATGTCCGTTGCTAAGCATATAATGACCACTGTCAAGGAAAGTGGTCTTTCGTATCACTGTGCAAGTAGTCCGGTAACTTATCAACCCCAGCGGATTCAGTTGCTAAGCGACATCAATGTCTTTGGCGGACTATTTCTCTGCTGATCAACACTACGAATGGTAATTGTAAAAAAACACACTGTGTGAAGTTATTTCTTCATTTTGGCAAGTAACCGTGTAATAAGCGGAATAATGTATAGAACGTCGCTGGTCATTATCTGAAATAAGCCTCTTCAGGCTTATTTCCCCATAATGACCGCGTTCTATACATTATCCCATATTATCTGTGCATAATAGAGATTTTAATAGCTTGATGCTCATTAAATAATTTGTTGTATTGTAAAAAGTTTAAAGTGTAAAAGTGGTCTGGAATCTAATATTTCCCACATAGTTTAGTTCTGCTCGTATAGAGGCCGACTTTTTCATAATTCTGTTTAATTGTTTTAAGTTTTCAACAATATTTCGATATCATTAGTAACAGACTGAGCTTGGCTTATTATACAAAGAAGATGCATTCAAATGTAGCCTAGGCTACTACGAGATAATAACTAACACAATAGTCTACCGCCATTTACGGTCATCCACGAAGATTAACAGCCCTTTAATGCAAATCGGATCAAGCATCAATATCAATATGCAATGCAGCAAGTTTGCTGCATTGCAAAAACAAAGCATTTCAGAAGCCTTTATGGCTAACTTATCAGGCTAAAAAATAACTGGGTTAAATGACACTCATTCGGTTTGCGCCAACAGGCTGGCTTAAAGGTGTCATTCCCCGAGAAACCGTTAAGTACTTGTTCCTTTTGAAATACGATAGGTCACTCGGAGTTGCATATGCATACTGAACGTGAAAATGTTCTTTTACCTTGATTGCCTACATTAGCAAATGAAAGAAAATAGACGCATAAACGAGCGAATGCACCGGCCACCGTGTCCCAGCCGGTGCACCGCGGCCGGGGAACGGTGATTGAATACAGAAAAAAGAGCCGCCTCGGGGCACCGCGGCCGAAGCAGAGCTCCCGGCGCGGTGCATGGCGGCCGGTGCACGGCGGCCGGAGCTGAGCTCCTGGACGCGGTGCACCGCGGCCGGAGCTGAGGTCCTGGACGCGGTGCACCGCGGCCGGAGCTGAGCTCCTGGACGCGGTGCACGGCGGCCGGAGCTGAGGTCCTGGACTGCCGCGGTGCACCAGCTGCCGTGCACTGCGGGAGTCCAGGAGCTCAACTCCGGCCGCGGTGCCCCGAGGTGGCTCTTCATTCTGTATTCAATCAACCAGAAACCCCCGAGGTGCCCCCGAGGAGTCAGTCAGTCAGTCAGTCAGTCAGTCAGTCAGTCAGTCAGTCAGTCAGTCTCTCTCTCTCTCTCTCTCTCTCTCTCTCTCTCTCTCTCTCTCTCTCTCTCTCTCTCTCTCTCTCTCTCTCTCTCTCTCTTTAAGTTTAATTGGTTTTATTACTGTGACGGACAATGCTGTTAGCCAATCAGAGGCGTCATTTGACTCTCATGAATATTCATGAGTAAGAGCCAGAATCATGTCGTTCCTCCCCACTCACCTCCTCCACCACACTAGAACAGCGTGAAACAGTGGCACCAGAGCATTTTTTTCCCACCAAAACCGACTCACAGGGCATATATTAGCACAAATTATGAGATTATTTGCCGATTTTTAATAATTCTTGACAAAATTAAAATATATTAAACGTTTTTTGTTTTTTTTGGAAGAAAAGTTTTGGGTGGGCCTGTTGAACAGTGGTCCTAGGCCCGTCAGGCCCACCCATAACGCCGTGCCTGGTGTATACTTGCTTTATTTGTTGTATATATCCGTTGTTTATTTACCTGTAATATGGCCATGCAGCCAGGAGGGGGCGTGATGAGAGGATTGGGGGTGAATGGGAAACGGGGGAAAGAGTGCGAGGTCAGAACGCGCGGGAGTTCGGAAATGGACAGAAGGGAAAGACGCTAGATTGACGTAGCACATGTTTCTATAAAGTAGTCTTTTAGCTTAAGTTTGATGACTTGATCAGCTGTTTAGTTTCAATATTGTGGTGCATGCATGTGAAGTTCAACTCAGACTTCACTAGCTTTACCAGTCAAACCAGACCAGCGCTAGTTAGCGCAACTAGCTGAACAGTAGCCGAGTGGTTAACGTAGCCAGCGACGCTGCTACGATCCTACTGGATCTTCCTGGGGACCACTGACCAGGTAGAGGCTCCGACCACGAGGGTTCAGTTCGCCTCTCTCTGGCCAAGAGGAACCAGGCAGCAAGCCAAGGAGGAGTGCCGTTATTCGTAATTAAGGGTGTTCTTTACATATAATTCAATTAATATAGGTGTAATATATTTCAGCCGTAATATTCTCACATAGCCACAGGGAGCAGCACCGAGCACATACGGTAGGGCTGCAACATTTGCGCATGGTCAGGGGGCGGGCTTTTAAAGCCACAGAACACGCCCACCCCTACCTGCCTATTTAAACTCGGACTCCGCTATCAGAAGGCAGAATCTCTTGGGCGGTGTATCGTAGATATAAAACTTAGAGACGCTCCGTGCGTGTTATATACCATTCCTCTCCTTTTGTTTCATAGATAATAGACAATAGACCAAAACCTTTACCAAATAAAGTGAGTTAAAAGCGATCCTGTCTCGGCGGCCTTTCCTGGATTAAAAACAACATAACATAGGGAATAATAAACAAATATAAAGATGATTTGCAGCGAAGCAGCAACCTAGTGTGGTGAGCAACCAAACCCCAGCAGCTAAACGCTAGCAGCCCACCAGGCTAAGATGACAGCGTTAGGGAAAAATGAACCAACTGATTAAACAAAAGAAAAAGTATTTTTAGGGGACAAAAACAGCAGCCCTTTGCAGTGGCGGTGCCAGAGATTGCTGGTGCTACGGTGGGTCGGAAGGGTTAGCTATTGTAACCACCTCAGCGCCGCCACTGGCCCTTTGTGATGGCGGACAGTCGCCTGGTGGCCATTCTCCTCTTGAATGGTGAAACAGGCGGCCTCAGCTCCCGGAGTGCAGCTATCCTAGCAGTAGAGCAACAACAGGATGGGCCGGAGGTCATACATGCCACCTGATTCACCTGATTCCTGATTCACCAGATTCATTACAGCTGCATCACTCAGATCTCGTGACGCCCTGTAGAGGCATAGCCTGCTACATATAGATGAAGGACTTTGAAAATATATTTGTCCACATCTTCTTGTAGATGCAATGTGAAGGATGTCTGAATGGGCTTCCTCTGGAGGGTCGTTTCTTCCACTCCTTTGTTGCCATTATAGGTTCAGAAAAGCTACTGGCATTTATCCTTCAGATGGAGATTTCAAAAACCATGGTGTTTTTTTTGTTTGTTTCTACTCTTCTTGCTATGTAAATAAGATGTCACAGCTGACAGATGGCTAAAACAAGCGCTATACAAGAGCGTCACATCTACAACGTATGGGAAAAAGATTGACGCTCATCGATGCTGTGCGTTTACGTCAAATCAAAATGCAAAGTCATATTCTTCACATGACCAGCTATCCTGTATGCCATCAGTGGAAAACAATACCAACTGGGTCATCATCTGAACTATGGGGCTTTCCACAGAAACACATAACACCCCCTGAACATAGAGTGCTCATGAATATGAACTGACTGAGTTTCCAATTCTTCCCAGTTTTTCAGAATGTGTGTGTGTGTGTGTATGTGTATGTGTATGTGTGTGTGTGTGTGTGTGTGTGTGTGTGTGTGTGTGTGTGTGGCCTCAGATGTCTTGGCTGTACAGGTCATCAGCAGTGTCCTGTCTACAATGAGCTGGGGCACATTAGCATGCGATGGATCCTCTTGGCGTGTGAGGAACTCCGGAGACTCCCCCCCAGGGGAAGCAGTACAACAAAGGGAAAATGATACAGTCACAACACATTGTGCCTTGATGTGGATTGTATGAACGAGGGAGGGAGCCTGCCGCACTAGTGTAGTGGGGGAGGAGGTGGGGGAGGCGGGGTGTGGTGGTGGTGGGTTGAATGATGCGGAGCCATCTCTGCCACACCGTTTTCAAATGAAAAAAACCTTGAGCTCCTGGCACCTTTTCAGAAAATGAAATTCTTCCCTCATTTTTTCTGCTCTCTCTAGAATCACCGCATTATGTTGTGAACAGACCACACACACACACACAACAGAGGCACGTATCAGCCCACAGCCGAGCACTCTCTCCCTGTGGTGTACTCTGCTTGTTTTTCTCCTTGAGGAACTTGTGTGTGTGGATGTGCTGGCGCCCATTCTGCCATTAGCCTGTTCCCTTCCCAAAAGACCCAGCGAGGAAGCATCATCTGACATGACTACTGCTGTATCCGCAGAGCTCCCCTTTATTAACACCTTTAAAGATGGGTAGCTGAATTTTGTCTCCCTTTTTTGATATGACCACTGTCTAATTCAAGCCTGGACACGTGACCTCACATCCTTTTTCGCTACAGGAGTCAGACACGATCTCTAGCCGCCTACATCGATTTCAGAGACACAGACTCCTTCAGCCAATCAGCGTGACAAAACATGCAACGTCATCATGGTGTGGTGTTCAGAACGGCAAAAACATATTTTCTGCCAAGAAACTCCTCTAGTGCAAACTCTTGTTATGCAATAACTGTACTAATGGCTGTTTTTACTCTACCTATGTTAATGCTACCGCCACTGCTTGGCCAGACGCCGCTTCTGCTTTGCTGGCCTGTAATGTATGTCATCCACTAGGACGCAGGTCCCTGATAGGCCCTAATTATATTGCCATCTCAGGAAATCGACGTGAGCGGCCAGAGGTCCGGACTGATCCGTGTAGCGAAACAGAATGTTAGGTCAGGTGATTAGGATTGTCTCCAGGCTAGTCGTGCTCTGCTACAGACGATTGTCTGAGAGTGTAGGATGGTTGAAGGTGAAGCCATCAATGTCTACCTTGCTGACATCTGCCTTCATCTTGTAAGCTCAGAGCAAGCCCCTGGTCCCTCTTTCCTCACCACTCCGAAAACGTGCTGATCTTCAACCTCTCCTTCAGAAGGATGAAAATAGTACCACAGAATGTTTGCACACTTTGAATAGCTTTTTAACAAGCCATGGCAGTACAAACTAGGCTTTGGCGGAATCAAGGTTTTACTTTAGTAGGCCAGGGCTTCTATAATTCCCAAAGATGTGATTTTCAATAACATCAAAAATACAGAGGCTACTTTTTCTATGAATCTATGAATATTATGTTGATATGTATTTTGGCCAAGTTTTGAAGAAGGATGTATAATTAAATATGTAATTAAATAAATAAAGTCTCCACCATTGCATTGTTGTTGAGACTTAAATAGGTTAAGTCTCAAATAGGAAATTCCAATAATGACGCCCGCCAAGACAGAAACTAAAAGTAAATTGTATTGCAGCATAGCACTGCTGTGGTGGTGTATTAAATCAAATCTCAATAGAGCGCAACGGTGTGGTGCCGGAAGTAAAAATCCCATTAATTTTCCCCGTCGAGATTTTGATTAATAGCCTTAATGTCATAACCATCCAAATGATACGTACCACGTGCCGTTATATTGTGAATCGATAGTTTTTGCTCCTGTAGAAGCCACACGTTAATCGGGGCAACATCTCGTTTTTTAGAAAAACACGTTTTATTCGCAATGTCATTGAAATCACTACACTACCCATAAATCCTGAAGTGTGACACGTCGTCTCTGATTGGTGGAGTTTGCCGTTACCAGGAAACGTTTACTGCACCAGCGAAAGTGAACGACTACTAATGCTACCAGAGCCCGTCTACGGAGACTATTCCTTTAGACCAGTGTTTCTCAACCTTTTTTGAGCAAACGCCCCCCTTACCTTACCCTGATCCTCTGGCGCCCCCCCCCATTATTATTGTTAAATTATTATTTTTTTTTTTAAATTGCGACACCCGTAGGTAGGCTATATCCATTACCAACTCCACTCCAACTCGTGCTACATTGCTTGAATAAAAAACTTCTGTGCCGTTTTGGTTTCTTCTGGACAAGAAGATGTGTATTCAGAGTTTTATTAAAAGGTTTTATTATTGAGCTATTGAAGTTTAATACGTAACAGTGCTTGTGTACATTTTTATTGGTTATTGAACTGTTAACCCGCAAACTTGGGTTCAATTTGTGCACGAAAGACTCCCTTTGTTTACGTGACGTTGCCTAGCAACGCTGCGCAAGTTAAGCGCCTGTAACATAAGTGTTAAATGCGAATGTGCCGGTTGGTGTGCGTACCTTATGAAAAAAAGTGTTTATCGGTTCGCAGACGTAATGAGCGACGTTGCAGTGGTCTACACGTAATGCGCACATTATATTGTTTACAATTAGCATGCTAAGCGGAGTTAGCTTTATTCACGTCTTATGTTGCCTTACTATGTAATATGGATGAGATTCATGTTGCTTAGCGTAATGCCCCATCCACCGCTTGCTTTGCATGTCCCGCAAACCAACCAGTGGAAGTCAGGGGAGGGCGAAACAGTTTCTGAAGCACCACGCTACTGCGATGAGGCGGGTTTGTTTATCGGCGTTACTATGGCGATCATGACGGCACTGAGCATAGAGTAAAAGGTAGATGAGACGATAGAGGGGTTAGAAACCCATATGAAGATAGGCTTTTTATTTCAGTTATCCTATTTTTGCACCGAAAATATTTGAAAACCATGAAAGGTCCCCTGTGTTCGTTCCCAGCGCCCCCCTAGGTTCTACGAACGCCCCCCAGGGGGCGCTGCCGCCCCCGTTGAGAAACCCTGCTTTAGACACTCTGCTGCTACTGAACTCGATCGCTTACCACAGCAACCATGATTTATATTAATGGAAAGTTAGAGTAACGGTGGAAAAATATGTTGATATAGAATATATGATAAAAGTACAAATATATGATATGGCACCAGCAGTGCTTTTTGGCAATGTGGGTAGTATAAAAGCAAAGGAATGCATAATGTTGAATGAATACGTAACTGGAATCTGAGACTGAATTCACATGTATTATAAAAACGAGTAACGTTATTACGCGGTGACTGCAGTCAGCAAAGGGACATACCATGTGGATGACAACGCTACACACTATATGAAACACTAACACACACACACATACACTAACACACACACATAGAATATATGACACAACATATATTAACAATATAATAATGACAAAGGTTATAAGATGCAAGAAACGCGCTAAACTATTGGGTTGGAACCATTGCGTAAAGGTTCGCAATGCATCCTGGGATGAGCAGTTCCTCACTCGATCAAAAAAAAAAAAAAAAAAAAAAAAAGTACACAGTCTTGTACCTTTGCCATTTTCCAAATTCTTTTTTGGCCCGAATCAAACATAAACTGGTCACGACTACCTCAACACAGTCTCACTCCGAGAACGTCAAATCCCGACTAGTGGCAAGGGCACTTTAGCGTCAGTCACTGACGGGAAAAGTACCCTTTGGCGTTGCCTGCAGACGGAGAGGGGGTTCAATTCACTACAATGTAATGCCATCCCCGGCGATGTTTGACCTTCAGAGTGGGTGCTCCAGCAGCCCATTCACTCCTGTATTAACCCGACTACGGCTCTAGTAGACGTTGAGCATCTTTCCTATTGGATAGTTATTAGGAAGACATTAACATGGTTGCTATGGACGCTGAACCCAGCAGCTCGCATGCTGTTTAAATCATGGCTATGATTTAAATATTTAAACATATTGATTCTAGGTTCCTATGATAGGAGCGGGACACTGTGATGAGGAACATTAATGTACACAATGTATGCACCGTTCACGTTGCAAATGACTTAAACATAAAACATAAACATTCATTGTAACATAACATTCATTCATAGCTCTGCTCCAAACCACGTTAACAACGTTAAGTGCGGCAACTGAGCTGCCGTCAATTGTGTTGTTTTTGTCGTAAACTAGGGTCCGCTGGCTAGGAAATAGACAACAGATATTCTAAGGTGTCCTTCAAAATTATTTGAAGGACACCTTATAATATATCTATCTATTTTAATATCTTTCTATTTTCCACAGTTTAGACATAATTAATAAGTTACTTTTGTATTGAACTTTTTTTTATTGAACCTTTTTTTTTTTATCCCTGTCTGGTGGCTAGTCACGTCACCCTGAGAGATGCGCATGGACAGATTTTGTAGTGACACAGCCTATAACCTATTTGTGAAAGCAAAACATCAAGCTCATTGATTTAACGAGGCAGGGTTATTTGAAATTGAAAAATTAATTAAGTTATTATGTGTGAGATGTCATTCCTCCTCCTGAGTGTGCTTCCTATTTATGTCTAGTGTACCCCAACTGTCCACAAGCACCCCCCCCCCACCCCTCCCAATATGGATATGGAGAATTGTTGCCACAGTGGTGGTGTCATATAAATGAAAGAGGGCATTCAAATATACTAAAGTGATTCATTAGGAGGCCAAAGGCCTAAAGGAAGTGATGCAATAGGTGGCTGAGGCGAGGACATTAAGCAGTAAACTATAGACCTGGGATCTCTTTTATATCAAAGAGGGTCTCAAAGGACACATGTGATTATGAACTTGGGGCCTCCAGCTCTACAGGAAAGGCTCACACAGCATCATCAAATTTCTCCATTGAAACGCATTGGTAACAAGCCGTTGCTAGAAATTAATCTAAATCAGTTGACAAGAGATAGAATCTTATCCATTAGACCTTCAGGGTGCATCTTGGGATTACTCTGAAAATTGTCTCTGGAAAAAAGCCGGCCCTAACCTAAACCTAACCCTAACCCTAAACCTAACCCTCAGACCCCCCCCCCCCCCTCCCTGCCCTCGGGGTCCGAGAAGGCCAAGTTTCAGTGTGGGGGTCCCAGTTATGCCCTAGAATAAGGTAGTCAAGTTTCAGGGCGGTAGGACCTTCCTATCCCAAAAACTTTCCACCACATTCTGATCCACTAGGTCTTTCACGCAACACTTCTTTGTCCAAACAACAGTCCATTTTGTAAGGGCTAGAATATATATATATCGTTCTCAGGACCCTGGGAAATGTGTGTATACATTCTGGCATCTCTAGCTATCTCTAAAAGGCGGGAAAAGGTGCGTGACCTCCAACAGTAAGGTAAATGTGAATAAGACAGGTTAGTTTCTAGTCCCCATTTTTGGTGGGATGGAGGTGTAAATGTGTGCCTTAAGGTGTGAAGTTTTTGAAGTCTGGGGTCAAAAGGAGCCAGCACCATGCCTCTTATGAGATAACAAAAAGTTAATGTGCATTTCTCTCATAACTTTTTGTCATTATTAAAGAGAGGCCTGATGCTCAGATATGCATGTTGGATGGCTAGGGTGTAGGTCTGAGAAGAACTTAAGGCCAAAATCTTGCAAGCGAGCCGGTGAGGTGCAACGAGATCAGATGGAGCACTTGCTGAGTAATTTCTTGTAGGGCTGGTGCCCCAAGTTGATAATCGTATGCGTCCTTTGAGACCCCCATTGATTAAAAGAGACCCCAGGTCTATAGCTTACTTGTTACTGTCCTTGACTCAGAAGTTACCTATTGCATCACTTCCTTTAGGGCTTCGGCCTGCTAATTGATCATTGTAGTATTTGAATGCCCTCGTTCATATATATGACACCACCACCACTGGGACGTGGCAACAATTCTCCATATCCATATGGGGAGGGGGGGTGCTTGTGGACAGTAGGGGTACACTAGACATAAATAGGAAGCTTGCAATGAGGATTTCAATTACCAGAAATAGTCAATACACACTCAGGAGGAGGAATGACCTCACACATGATAACTTAATGAATTATTTCAAATAACCCTGCCTTGTTAAATCAATGCGCTTGGTGTTTTGCTTTGACGAGTAGGTTATAGGCTGTGTCACTACCAAATATGTCTGTGTGCATCTCTCAGAGTGACGTAACTAGCCACCAGACAGCGATTAAAAAAAAAAATTACAAAACAAGTTGATTACAAAAGTAACTTATTAAATCCCAAGAAAGAAGACGCCATACCTGCTCTAAAAATGTACCAAAGTTTTTTTTTAAGTTGTTAAATAAGAGAACATCATTACATGGTTACATCAAATAACATAATCAGCAAAGACAATGGTTTTATAGCCATGATTTAAACGGCATGCAAGCTGCTGGTTTCAGCATCAATAGCAACCGTCATAGCAATCATGTTATTATATTTCTGTCGAGACCTGAAATATTCTTTGTCCTAACTTTCAAACCAAACATCCTACACGTTTACCGAGCGAAGATTATGAAAGTAAAATGCACATTTCTCGCTAAAAATATTTACATAAACACTTTCAATGGCATAACTATACTATAATATCATGTTTTCCACCCAGAATAAAAAGTATGTCTGCCATTTTCACAAAAAAAAATCCTAATAACTATCCAATAGGAAAGATGCTCACAACGTCTACTAGAGCCGTAGTCGGGTTAATACAGGAGTGAATGGGCTGCTGGAGCACCCGGTCTGAACGTCAAACATCGCCGGGGATGGCATTACATTGTAGTGAATTGAATCCCTTCTCCGTCTGCAGACAACGCCAAAGGGTACTTTTCCCGTCAGTGACTGACGCTAAAGTGCCCTTGCCACTAGTCGGAATTAGACGTTCTCTGAGTGAGACTGTGTTGACTAACTTGACGTACGATTGGCTTGGTTCCAGGCTTAAAACTCTTTATATAAGGATTTTACGAAAAGTGGACGAGATAAATGCATGGGAAATTTACTTCCGTCACCAGAGCTGTTAAAAAAGGGGGCGATCACTGTTACGCTCTATAGCAGTTTATTTAGTTTGAAAGTATTCTTTTTTTACAAAGATATATTAGACATTGGATTTCAACAGACATTCACGCTCCGAATTACAGCGAGGTGGCCGGTACAAGTCCTGTATGTCTAGCAGTGTATAACTATCCAGGAGATGGTTGAGCAGCAACACTCTAACCCTAACCCTAACCTTATGGTACAATTCAACCTCTCCTTTGGCAGTATCCAAGGGGAGGCTCTGACAAGGAAATATCCCACAACACATTTAGACTTTTTTTGTATAGGTATAGAACTATAGAAAAACAGCAGGCCTGAGATTTACTCTACAATCAAGCACACATCTGAACGGAGCTCTGCCTCCAGTCTATTAGTTCAACATACATCGAACATTTAGTTGAAGATATCTCCAAAAAACCATTCAGACATTCAGACCTTCATCTTTTTCGAGGTTCTTTCGACTATACCCACTGATATCTTATTTTAAATTTGGACATTGGTTGTTATGTAAATGATGTAAATTTCAGGTCATAACATTATCGTGGCAAGAGGGGGGGGGGAAACCCTGGACCAGATTAAGTTCTCATTCAGATCATACTAAGTGATGTCCAAGGCTTGATCCGTCCTAAGTGCTATCTCTGTTGAAATGTAGAGAGCCGCCGAAGTGACATGAAGGGCAAAAAAAATGTACTGGCGACAAACACTGACTATGGTTTTGCGAGATCTTGACTTTATTTTGCGAGATCTTGACTTTGATTTGCAAGATCTTGACTTTGATTTGCGAGATCTTGACTTTGATTTGCGAGATCTCTAGTTTGATAAAATAAAGTCAAGATCTCGCAAAACTATAGTCAGTGTTTGTCGCCAGTACATGTTTTTTTTTTTTTACCTCATCCTTTTTTCCCCCTTCATGTCACTTCGGCGGCTCCATGGAAATGTATCCATCATAGCACTTTTTTAAGCACCGCATCTGTTGTTTTCTCAAATGTTCTGAGAATGAAATGGTGTACAGAGACATTAAAAAATCGGAGATAATTGAAGTACAGTATGTTTCTTTTATTTGTCTTTCCTTTCAGAAGCACATGGGACTACAGCGCTGTCTCTCCAGGGGGAAGTTGCAGAAAACCAGAGGCTACATGAGGTGTCAGCACAAAGCTGTTTGTCTGCCTCCATCCTCTATTCTACAGTAACAGATTCACTTTTTACAGCAGCAACACATTGTTACTGCTGCCATTTAAGAATGGCATCTGGCATTTAACTCAAAACAAGAAAAAGCTGCTTGATTTTAGGTTAGGTTAATTCACCTTTATTAGTAAAGCATGTTGCATATTAGTCAGGCAATGGATACTTTGTACTATTCAATACAGTTTGTTTTCATTATGTATAAATGCTCCTTTAAAAACTGCCCGCAATAGATTGGACCCAAAAACAATCCCAAGCACAATCCAATAGGCTTGGGTAACCTGGCTGTGTGTTGACCTCTGGCTTCTTAGTTGTCCACGCAGAGGCTGAGGTCCCTAAGTGGTTTTGAAGCCTTGATAAACAACACAAATCACAAGGTATTTGAAATACGTAGCTTTCGGAAAGATGTCCAGACCTTACATACAGTGGATGGGTTGCAACTTTGCACTTTAAAATCCCATACACACCGATTCCCCTTCTGTATCCACAGCCATCAATGCTGATGAATAATTGCAGACGGGGTTTCTCAGAGCTTTTAAACTGCCCACAGTTCATAAATACATAAAAACGGCAGAGAAATAGAGATAATACAAAGAAAGACAGCAGCAAAGAAAGACAGCAGCTTTTTCATTTTTTGTCCTCGTCTCTGTTCTGTATCAGAATACAGCTCAGAATACAGAGAAGATAGCCGTCATTAGCGGCCAGGCTTCATGAGGTAGATGGTGCAAACGAAACTGTGAGCTCACACACCTTCAAACTGAATTCATCATGGAAGGTGTTGATTCAGTGTTTCAAAGCAATCTGTTATTCACAATGCGCAATGTGCTTCGATTACGGTCACTTTTAAGTTATGCAGATATGGATGTTCTCTGGTGCACCAGTTCAGCTGAGGGTAGAATATAAAAAAGAAAGTCAACAATGCGTGTGTACCTTTTTTAGAATAGGTTGGATGAAATACATTGAAGGTCTGACTACTTTATCTGAGTGTACCACGGACGACCCTTGACGCTGCAGGTTCTACGTAACTAATGGATGTCTCATTGGAGGTGCTTTGAATTGAAGCACCACCATCCCCACGCAAAAACAGTGTCCTGTATTGACATCAATTCATTAAACAACTTGACGCAGCACTTACCAGTGACCACTCCAGTGAGCCACTTCAGTCTGTGCAATGATACTGCAGTGTTAGATAATATCCTGGTGAAACACTAAATGCACGATGGGTAAATAAATGCTCTGGTGATCTGACTAGATATTTTTGCTTTCACAAAATGTTTAGGCTAACTATCCTAGCCTAACATGGCAAGAATACATAGGCAGGGCTACATGCATCCATCAATTTCTCTAAATGTCATAACTGACATTAGAAGAGAGTAGGGGTGTAACGATACACTAGAGTCACGGTTCGGTACGTACCTCGGTTTTTAAGTCACGGTTCGGTATGTTTTTATTATTTTATTAAACAATTTGATTTTGATTTATTAAATTGTATCAAACAAATGCCTTACACAAATGAAAAGACATCAAATACAATTGAGGATAAAAACACAATAAAGTCCAGGACTTATTTCCATTGTGGTCCTCAACACAAAACATCAGGACAAGACAAGACACTCAGAGTGTGTGATAATCAATAAAAACTGAATTCTGGAAAAAAAACAAAAACAAAAAACCTGAAATATTTCGGTTTGAATACGTGTATTCTTACACCCCTAGAAGAGAGCGTGCGTGAACTACAGATGTAACTTCATCATATCTGCATCACTCATCATAAAGGAGTCCTAAGAAACAAGACTGGTTGAATACAGTAGTTAGTGTGATTAAGCAAACTAGAACTAGAATGTGAAACGAGTACATATACTCACACTTTCTAATGATGCTACAACATAAGCAGTAATTTGAAAGACTATTGTATAATTTGGCTGATTTGCCTTTTGTGTGGATGCATTAATGCATGTGTGTATTCATATGCCAGTGTGTGTATGTGTGTGTGTGTGTGTGTGTGTGTGTGTGTGTGTGTGTGTGTGTGAATATGTGCACATATTGAAGCAGTGGAGTGTGTAATTGGTAAAGCGGCTTCATTAGAAGATCATTTGCAAGCAAGCCTTGCACCTGACCATTGAAAATATTGTGGCTAGTTACCGTACAAGTAATGGTGTCAAGGTTGGCGCTGCAGGTGATGAGTGCAGAGATAAACAAACACAATAGTACGAGTATTACTCCAATCCAACTGAAATAATAACAGGCAGTAGCAGTGGCGTCAGTTTGTTTTTAGAAGTGCTGGGGACAATAACCATAAGCTTGAGTGTGGCTTGAAAAGTGCTGGGTACCCTTATGATTACTGGCTGGCGGAGTTGTTGAGGGGGGGGGGGGGTTATCGATAATAGAAAATGCGCGGATCTTTTTTTTTTTCTTGTGTGCTCGTGCCGCCCCCCCTGTAATGCCGCCCCGGCGGCTGCCGGCTTCGCCCGTGCCTAAAACCGCCACTGTGTGTGGGTCCTCATATGGAAAGTATTATTTGATCAGAGTCCGGACACAGTTGTGGTCCGGACCGGAGTCCGGACTTTGAGGATCCATGCTCTACAGTGTATTGTCAGATGTTGAAAATCTAACAATAAGTTGAAAACCACAGTTTGTGTTTTGGCTTGTTTTGCAAACGGCGTTGCACAGGAAAAATTGCTGAGCAATTTTCCCAGAGTGAAAAATGTTTTCCTCAAGAAGAGCCGTTTTTGCACTATTTTGAGTTTGATGAGTAAAATTTGGAGTCTGAGTGGGAGCAGAATTATAGAGTGGTTGTATACAGAGTGATCAATAGGCGGAGCTTTTCTAAAAAGTTAAGTTTCGTTTGTCCGCCATTACTCCTCCCGACACCGCAGCTGAAGTCATAGACAGTAGAAGGCGCTGGAAGTCGACGTTTCTACTGAATGTTAAAGTAAGTAATATTTCAATTTTGTTGTAAATATGCATATCTGTTGAATTTGTATTTTCGTAACAGATTTTCCAACTTGTATTTTCGTAAAATATTTTCCAACTCCGATTTGATATACCCTACAAGATAGCCTAATTATGTGCTGGTTATGAAGTATTGGCATTAAACTACAGTTTTGCAAGTTATCTGGCAGTTATTCATTCTAAATTATTAGAATACCGTGCCTTAAGATCACGTTGCCATCCGTTATGAGCCCTATTCGTCAGTGTTTCAGACCAACACGCATGGCAAACGTAGCAGCTAGCAAGCTAACTAAGTAACGTCCTAGCTAACTTCTGGGCAACATTCATGTATGAGTTGCCCGTTGATGAGGCATGTATGGACAACTAACCAAAGATACCTTTGAACTAACTTAATGTTCACTGTACAGTGTGTGTTAACATCAGCATTTTCCACACTCCACATGTTTTCAATTGATGAGGCTAGTCGCTTTTTAACCGTGGCGCACACCTTTGGGGCGAGCCAAGTTCAAATAATTCTAGCCTCAGTTTTAGAAGTTTCTGGTTGAAACTGTCATGAAAGTTCACATTAGAACTATACTAGTCTAAATGCAATGCACAAGCGTCAATTGACTGCATGGGAAGCTTATCTAACGTTAGCCATTAAGTTTGTTCACCATTCCATGCTTGCCCACATGTACTTTACTCAGAAAAGAGCAACTGTAAGGTGGCGCGCTGGCGCCATTAATTATTCCAATTCAATGTTTGTGTTAAAATGGCCTATCATTTGTAGAGTTTCTAAATTGTTCTCTGATTTTGTTGTTATTTAGGATGGAAAAGAGCAATGTTGTCAAAGCAAGATTTAAAGACAGCAAGAAATATGTGATTTGTCCAACACCCTTTACATTTGAGGCGTTTTTGGAATGTGGTGAGAATTTTTATATTTTCCATATCAAAATAGTTTAATAGCAATACGATGCATTTAAGCCTATTTTATGGGGTGTTTTGTTCTTTTATTGATGTATTTTCCATAGCTTGTATTATGTTACTAATGGTTTGTCTTCTTTAGTTGCCAGGAAATTTGATCTTCCTACAATGGATATCAAAGTCTTTGATGACTCAAAGACAGAAGTTGATCAGGAAGCATTCGAATATTTGCTGAAGCAACCTGATCTTGGTGTCCTGGAAATTGTTATCCCAGAGGCAATTTTGGAAGATAAAACTGACGGTAATTTGCATATTTTTTCACATTAATTCCCAACAGTATTCTTTGCATCAGCAGAAATAGGGTCTATTGACAGTGGCTGCATGTTGTCAAAGTAGTATTAACATATTAGACCATTGGTATGGTTTTGTACTACAGATTCTTTCAGTTCTGGCTCCCTTGCTGGTGCTGAGGTCACATATGAGTCTGATGACACTGTGATATTGACAAGAACTCCAGATGAGGAAAAACGAATTGAGGACCATCGTCTTAGCCGGGTAGGTTTTCAAGGGATGCTTGATTAGCACAGACATTTGGAATTACATTTGTTTTCCATTTCTTAATTGCCTATATGTTCCTTTTATATTACCCATTAACCACAACCTGCCTCTCCAGATGATTGAGGATATCTTAAAAGGAAGCCCAGGAGGCGAGAAGATGATGAATGAATATGCTCGCACAAAATATTTGACAGATGGCAGAAGACGTGACATGGTTAAGATCTTGGTGGCACATATGATAAATGAACATGGGTAGGCTGTTAAAGAAGCAATTTGTAGAATTGATGTACTATGTGTTTATTATGATCTGGATTCTAATGTGTGTGTGTGTGTGTGTGTAGAACAAGCCCTCCTCGACGGATAAAAGAAGACTATGCCAAAGGGATCATCTCCCTTTTCCCATACCTGGCAGATCCCATGAGCAAACTGGGTTATGTATGTGGCCGTTATCTCAAGTGTCTTGATTCAGACGAGTGTTGCATGTTCCATGAGTGTTGCATGCATAACATTAGTCCAGTAATATATAACTACTATGTGTCTGTGATATGTCCACAGGAGCATTATTACAATGCAGAAGATGGAAGTGGATACCTGGCCTGGAGAATAAAAACACTGCAGAAAGAAGCATCGGAGGGACGACCTAAGCGCTCACGGCAATCACAAACAGGTGCAGTTTTTGATGTTGGTCACTGCTTGTATTAGCTTGACCCCCGTATAATTTTGGCGTCAAATGAACACTGAACAATGAACAATGTTGTTGTGTTTTATTTGTTAGAATTTTGACCTGTTTTCTTGATTAATTTTTCCAAAATGCAAATTGTTGTAATATCCTTTACCTAAACAACAAAGTAAGGCAAATGTTTAAGACTCTGTACATACTTAGGATCGTGTATGGTCATCCTGGCCTGTAGTTTTGTGAATACTTTACCATGTAACACTCATATTATCTGCAATCATTTTAGGTGGACCAAGAGCTGACAGAGATCCTTTTGAAGAGGCTAACTGGTTGAATGATGAACGTCAGTGTCAGGAAGCTATTGCCCTGATGAAGCACACCGCTGATGAGGCAGTGGTAAAGGAAAAGATGAGGTTAACTCTGATCTACCGTCAGAAGGTTTTGCATGACCCTGACAAGTCATCTGATATTCTAGCCATTTTCCCACGGTTCTTGGACATACCAGGCCTGGTATGTCAGCCTTATTTTTGTACATACTAATGTGAAATCTGAAGGTGATTTTTTGTTGTAGTTAATATGTGTTGGGTAAAAGAAATCCTCTCTACTTTGTGATTTTGTGTAGATCGATCAAGATTTTAGACTTCATTTTGGAGATTCAACCTCTGCAAAGCTGTTGGAGAAGTGGTCCACCAACATAAAACCAAAGGTCATTGCACAGAGCCGTGACCTCACACAGACTGGGGAGGTACAAGATCTCCTCCAGAATGCCGTTGCCACTGAAGTTGAAGAAGGTAACTATATTGGCCCATAGTTATTTCAATGGAATTGATTCATTACTGAGAAATGAAGTGTACTGCAGATGTTTAATGCATTATACTGGTTATTCATCCAAGAACTGGTAGGTTAAAGTGAGTAGGAGGAGGTCTTCAAACTTATCAAACTGAAACCTAAAAATGCACATTTTATTTTGTTGTCTGTGCCTCCAGGTTGGGACAGTGACATGTCTTCCCTTCTCATGCTGGTTCACCTTTTGCCACCCTCCAGTCAAGGCCGCAAGCGACCGGGAAAGATTTCAGCCAGACAAGCATGTGACTGTCTTGTGAAATTCATCAAGGTGAACCATTAAAACAGATTAAACACGTCCTTAGAAGTAAAGATACTTGTGCTTGTTGTTCTCATCATGCCTGAGTCCCATATGTATTTGAATCAAGGTTGTAATGTGATAAACCTGTCCATATCCAGGCTGCTAACTACGTTAGGTTACGTTGCTGTTGACGTTTCTCTCTCGCTCTCTCTCTCAGACTGGTACCAGCATTCAGGGACACTTGGATGTCATTGCACGAAGTCTCCAACCATATCTGCTAGCAGTTGGGCCAAAGAAAAGTAGGATCCAGTCTTACTTCATAGTCATTGACAAACACGCTTTGCCCTGTAAAGCCTCAAATTCCCTGGCTGCTGTTGATGAGCTTTTTAAAGCTCACTACGTTTTTGGCACTGCATACTGTCAAGAGTTGACAAACCTGTACACTTTCCTGCAAACAACTGTGTTTGACATAGATGCTGAAACCACAAAAGTTAATCCAAGAGTGGCTGAGCTGAGGGCCAGAATGCTCCAGTGAGCAAGATGATATGCTTTATGTGTAAAAGGTGGCATGCCAATGCCAATGCACTTATTAGACACTTTAAATTAGTTCATGGTCTTTGCTCAGGAAAAGGTCTCAAGTTAAAATGTGCTCATAGAGGTTGTTCTCACGTTTATCAAAGTTTTTCTGGATTACGAAAGCATCTAATCAAGTGTTTTGCAAATGACAATTTATGTTTTGACGATAGTGAATGTTCCACCACCAACAATGCCATTTCATTAGGGGATACAGATGTTTTGCCCACTCAGAGTTTGCCATGTGACGCTGTACTGCAAGAAAGAAACATATTAAACAGTTGTGCAACACTGCTCGCAGAACTTAAAGTTGCTGGGGTTGCAGAGGCAACTATTAACTATGCTGTGAGTGCTCTACAAGAAGTGGTCAGAGACATACATAGTCACACTCAAGAAGCTCTAAAAAATAGTCTCGCTTTAGAGGAGCCCATCAAAAGTGTGGTTGAGTCTCAAATTGATGAGTGTTTTGAGAAGGTGATTAATCCTTTTGTTGTATTAAACAGTGAGAGCAAGAGAATGGTCTATTTTTCTGAGAAATGGGGGAAGATAGATCCAGTTGAATTTGTTCTTGGAACAAGATTTGCTACACGACTTAACAGAACAACTAGAACTTTTCTACAAACCACTGTCAAAGATAAATTTATGTACATACCAATTCTTGAGACGCTGAAGTCAATTTACAATCACCCAAATATCAAAGATATGTTGATTAGAGATCCTAAACAAAGTCAACATTTACTATATGACATACAGGATGGAGAATTCTTTAAGGATCATGCGCTCTTCTCAAAACAAGAGCATGCTATACAGATCCAGCTCTTTTTTGACGAATTTGAGTGTTGTAACCCCCTTGGATCAAAAAGAGGAATACATAAGTTAGGAGCCATCTATTTTACCCTCAGAAATGTTTCACCTAAATACAATTCAAGTTTGCTAAATATCCATTTGGCTGCTTTGTTTCATGCACAAGATATCAAAACGTATGGGTTTGAGAAAATACTAGCGCCACTTGTCCAGGATGTCTCAGCTCTTGAAACAAATGGAATTCAGATTCCTCTATTTGATCACAGCGTTTATGGAACCATTATACAAGTTACTGGAGACAACCTTGGTATTCATTCTTTATTTGGTTTTGTGGAATCGTTTAGTGCTAGATACTGTTGCCGCTTTTGCCTATTAGAGAAAGAAGACTATCAAACTGAATTTACTGAAGATAGTTCAAAGATGTCATTTCGAACTAAAGAGCTTCATGTTGAACACTGCCAGACAATGCAGACCAATCCCACTTTACCTTATGTGATGGGAGTAAAAAAATCTTGCCCTTTGAATTCGTTGCAATATTTTCACACAACTGCAAACTTCTCAGTTGATATAATGCACGATATATTGGAGGGTGTTGCACAGTACGAAATGCAATTACTCATTCAGCACCTGATTAGGAATTACACTACATCAGCAGAAGTGCATAGGAGAATTCAGAGTTTCAACTATGGCTTCATGGAACAAAACAACAAACCACCTGGTGTAAAATTAGTAGAGGGTTCGAATGACTTGGGCTTAAATGCCATTCAGAGCTGGTGTTTACTACGTCATCTACCCATTATGTTTGGAGATCTTGTGCATCCTAATGATCAACACTGGTATTTGTTCATTTTATTGCTGCAGATTGTCAGCATAGTGTTTTCTTCAGTTGTCTCCTCAGGTATCACCATCTACCTGAAACATCTCATTTCTGAGCACCATCGCTTATTCAAGCATTTGTATCCAAGCAATAGATTACTGCCAAAGCATCACCATATGGTGCATTATCCACGATGTATGCAGAAAATTGGACCACTGATTCATAGTTGGTGTATGAGATACGAGGCAAAACACAACTTCTTTAAAAGGCAGCTAAAAAGCTTCAAGAACATTACAAAGACATTAGCAAAAAAACACCAGTGTCACATGGCTTACTTATGGCAAACATTTGATCCAAATGACCTAAAAATGGGTCCAGGCAAAATTAAACCCTTGAATGAAATGGAAGTTGGGACTAAAGTTTCTGAAAACCTTAAAGTGCCTGTTTGGACTAAGGTTATTGATGTTAAATGGGTGAAATGCAATGGAAATGTATTTCGGCCTGGTTTGGCCATATGTGTGAAAGTCGAAAATGAGTTACCAGTTTTCCATGTTATCCAGAAAATTGTAATCAAAGATGAGCAGGTTATTTTTATTACAACTGCTTTAGAAACCATATGCTTAAATGAACATGTCCATGCTTACAAGGTTTTGCATACAACAGAGGCACCCTTTGTCTTAGACATAAAAGGTATTTTTTACCACAGAATATTTGATATACTGATGTCTTATGGCGGTGATACAGATTTGTTTATTGTGCCTTATTGTTTCATGTAATTTCTCCCTCTTCTCTTATATTTCTTCTCTTCACTACTCTTAATAGACCTCTTAAGAATAAGTTTGCCTCTGAGGCTCCCGGTTCCCTCGGTCAAATGTCTATGGGAAATAACATGGTGTTTTGAATGATCGTACATAACAAACTCTGTAGGTGGCGAAGAACTAAAAGCTGCGTCACATTTTGAACTACACACTTTTACCATCTAGTTTCGACTGGGTTTTTGGATTGTCGGTGCCGTTAAAGTAGTAAACGATTATTAATGCTACTTTAACGGCACCGACAATCCAAAACTACAGTGGAAACTAGATGGAAAAAGTGGTAGTGGTGTAGTTCAAAATGTGACGCAACTTTTAGTTCTTCGCCACCTACAGAGTTTGTTATGTACGATCATTCAAAAACACCATGCTATTTCCCATAGACATTTGACCGAGGGAACCGGGAGCCTCAGAGGCGAACTTATTCTTAAGAGGTCTATCTCTTCACTCAGTCTTCATCTTCTCATCTGTCTTCCTCTTTTTTTGTCTTCTTTTCTCAGTCTTCCTCTTATGTCTTTGCAACCTCTTCTATACTCATTTTATTTGTTTTATTGTATTATTTTTATTGTTTTCATTGTATTTGTTGTTTCTGTATTATTTATTGTTTTTGTAATCACAAGTGAATTCACTGCAATAATGAAAAGAAGTGCCTGAGAAATAAAGTGAGACATACAGAGGTACACATCTTGTTTGGTTAATTATTTCAGTTAATTGTTAGTCGTAAAACAGAAGAAATGCATAATTATAAAAAATAACTCTGAAAAGAGTTGATAAATGACTCTTATATGAGGATAAACAACTCTGAAAGCTGAGGAAAATTGGGTTAGAAGAATTTTAGAGTTTCTCTCAATAGAGTTGATGTAGCTCTGAACTGAGTAAAATAGTGTTAGAGTTAATTTTAAAACCCACTGAAAAGAGTCAATTACCACCACAAAGAGTCAAATATTACCTCTGGATTGAGGAAATTTCACTCCGGAAAAACAGCTCTACCAAAAGAGTAAATTCTACTCTTTTTAGAGAGGGACCAAATGTTATCTGCGGCAGAGTCAAATTTTCTTCAATTTGAGTACATTTTACTCAGGCAAATTTACTGTGTGGAAACACCAGAGGGGTGTTCCAAGAACGGAGGTTTAACAAACACAGAGTTAACGCTGAACTCTAGGTTGTCCGATCCTGTGCCGACTAACCCAGAGCTGTCGGTTCCACAGCACCGGTTATGAATTAGTTCAATCAACACGGGGTTGGTTAACACAGGGTTGTGCGCGTTCACGGCAAACCTATAAAGACGTGATGTATGGATCATGGAAATCCTGATCAAAATGGCGAAACGGGCCGCATATTTTACCGATCAAGGTACTAATTATTCTTTTTCCTAATAAAAATGATGGAAGAAAAGTGTTTTATTTTTATTTATTTTTATTTAAATGATTTCTGCAAATGTGGTCTCGCATCCTTTGTCAGCCCTTACAAACATTTGCGAATGTGTTCCTCCTCGAGGAACGGGTAAAGTGGGGAGGCATCTCTTTTTCGGGCATGCAACAATTACATCGCATGCCCGTTCCGGACAAACTCTTAGTCCACGTAGGCATTGGAATCTGGACTTCAATATCCAGAATGTATTTTCAATCTTAACGCGGGTTCTGCTGTGTGCCAGGTTAAATGTTGTCTGTGGTCCAGGAGCGGGATTAGGGTACGGGGTGATGAGCGTCGGGAGGCATTGATACCCTCGATCTCCTAGGAGATCCCCATCGAATTGCCCTGCGATCAAATACAAACTTTGAGCTATCTTGCACAAGCACAAACAATTATATGAGGTCTATGATATGTTCATAATGCAACGCACCCTGTTGAAATGTATTGCTCACATTGGATGTGTGCCATCAATGCACCCAATTACATTAGGAAATCCTGAAATATAACACCCAGATGAAAAGTCAACAAGGATAATTTCGGAGCCATTTGGGAACACTTAAAGTAGATAATGCTGACCTGCAAGTTGGTGAAACTCCATGAAGTTACGCAACAACCGCTTCAGCGCAAGACAGACGCACGGAGCGGCAGACGGTAGCTTTGCCTATGTGCTCAGCATCTCCTACACTGTACAAAAAGCTACCCGTCGCAAAAAAACGGAAAGCTATGCAAATTGTTTGTAGTGAACTGAGGGCAGATCCACGATTGGTAACATTTGCAATGTAGGGTTGGAGAAGGCTATTTAAATATATCAAAGAATCACGTGAAAAACTATCTCTCCAGCAAAAAGTCATCCGGAAAGGACAATATGTCGAGCCGTGGTCTAATTAATCTCTCTGTGAATTGCACAAATTATTTGCGCTCCGATATCAATAGGCGAACACGTAAAAGCTGCGATAAACGTGGGTTTAAATAGCCTACTCTGAGCAAAACCGGGTTATCTTCCAAACTTAACCTGCGCAAAACCTGCTCCGACCAGGTTTGATTGAGAGCATATGTTTCCATAGCAACTTACATGCCGTGGTCATTTTGGAACGGAAAACCTAGGGTTGCCGCTAACCCTGGGTTAACTTAGCTGGGTAAGTGATAAAACCGGCTTTGTGGAACACCCCTCAGGGTATTGGCTCGGGATATGTAATACCAATACACATCATATAGGACAAAGAACAGTGTTGGCAATTAAACACTTCTCTTGACATCAACAAAGTTTACCAGACAAACAATGCCAGACTGTAAAGGGGGTACGAAATGAAACGAGGTACTGAGTATCAGCCTTTTGAAGAAGAGCAAGGGCTGCTGGTAGCCTATGTTATGCATTAAAAAAAAAAAAAAAAAACAAGCGCCCAGAGGAGAATTGCATCTGCCAAATCCTCACCACCAGTAAAGTAGTAAACACTCACAAAGGACAAAGGTAGACTTCACTCGTTGCAACGTCATATAAGCAAACTGCCCGCAAATAAAAAACCCTACAGTTTAGGATAATCACACAGGTTATGCGAGACTCAGAACATGTCTAACGTCACATATCTCAACCAGACAAAACAACTATAACCACATTGGCATAGCAATCGCACCGTGTGTAGCTGCAATCTGTATCTACAATGCATAGGCCTACTAGCTGGAGCACCAACCAGAATCAGATCACAATCGTAGCTTAGGACCGTGGGTAACCTTTGACCAGGTCATCACGAGCAAGCAAAACCAGCAGCAAAGTTTAAGTAAACCAATTTCTTACCTTATGTGGCCCTCCACATGCAGGCTAGATGATGTATATATCCATATCCATTTAGTTATCCAGTGTCACAAACATGCTTTTTACAGAAAGCAAAAGGACCGGCTATTTTCTAAATAAAAATGTCAATTTTGGCTGTCTGTCTTGAAAATGAATTAAGCCACTTCTCCATTATAACGCTATGTACAGACAGCACACGTTTACCCTCCCCCCTCCCCCTTGCGATGACATTAAATATAATTTAAAAACAAAAAAAAGGCGCAAGTCGCAAGGCTATTTGACTGGATTCATCCTGCATCATGTCTAAGAGAAAAGCTGGAACCGATATCAGATAATTTTTCAGCAATCAAAAATGCGCTGTAAGTGCAATCCTGCATTAGAAACCTACAAATCACCTTGTTTTACGATGTTTGATATTGTGGCGACCGTGGGCGTGGTCGCCGTCATTTCCACCGGGGACGCCGGGGACATGTCCCCATCACTATTTATAATTTAAATTTTGTCCCCACCACTTTTAAAAATGTGCAAACCAATTGACCGTTCGCGTTGTCCATTCACAAGAGTGGTAAGGTCCGTCAAGCTTGCATTTCGCTATGGCGACGAGACGAAATCAGAGGAGAGGAAATCTTAAAAAAACTGATCGGGGGGCTTGGAAGGGGTCGGGGCTTGCGAACGGTCAATTGCGATGTGATAGGTGCGCGCGCACGATGACATCCTCAATAGATGAAAGAGGAGGATGTTAATGGATAACTAGCAGCTTGCAGTTAACTCTGAGTTAATATTGTGGTGAGCTGCACGGGAAGGACGAGACGGGAGCCAAGGTTAAGCAGTCAAATCAACTCCCGCGCCGCATACACCGCTCGGCAACGGGAGTTGTCTTTATGTACACAATAAATATATTTATACAATAAAACAGAAAACACGGCACACCTGTCCAACACGAACAGCACTCTCACTCATGGTGTCGGACTAACAAACTAAAGTGTCCTAAAACAATTGTCCCAGTATCCTTTGCGGCACCTGGAACACGGCGACCACGCCCACGGTCGCCACAATATCAAACATCGTAAAACAAGGTGATTTGTAGGTTTCTAATGCAGGATTGCACTTACAGCGCATTTTTGATTGCTGAAAAATTATCTGATATCGGTTCCAGCTTTTCTCTTAGACATGATGCAGGATGAATCCAGTCAAATAGCTTTGCGACTTGCGCCTTTTTTTTTTTTTTTAAATTATATTTAATGTCATCGCAAGGGGGAGGGGGGAGGGTAAACGTGTGCTGTCTGTACATAGCGTTATAATGGAGAAGTGGCTTAATTCATTTTCAAGACAGACAGCCAAAATTGACATTTTTATTTAGAAAATAGCCGGTCCTTTTGCTTTCTGTAAAAAGCATGTTTGTGACACTGGATAACTAAATGGACATGGATATATACATCATCTAGCCTGCATGTGGAGGGCCACATAAGGTAAGAAATTGGTTTACTTAAACTTTGCTGCTGGTTTTGCTTGCTCGTGATGACCTGGTCAAAGGTTACCCACGGTCCTAAGCTACGATTGTGATCTGATTCTGGTTGGTGCTCCAGCTAGTAGGCCTATGCATTGTAGATACAGATTGCAGCTACACACGGTGCGATTGCTATGCCAATGTGGTTATAGTTGTTTTGTCTGGTTGAGATATGTGACGTTAGACATATTTATGTTAGGTATCCTAACATAAATATGTTCTGAGTCTCGCATAACCTGTGTGATTATCCTAAACTGTAGTTTTTTTTTTATTTGCGGGCAGTTTGCTTATATGACGTTGCAACGAGTGAAGTCTACCTTTGTCCTTCGTGAGTGTTTACTACTTTACTGGTGGTGAGGATTTGGCAGATGCAATTCTCCTCTGGGCGCTTGTTTTTTTTCTTCTTTTTTTAATGCATAACATAGGCTACCAGCAGCCCTTGCTCTTCTTCAAAAGCATGCGCAGGCTGTGTACAAAAACAAAACAAGATGAAGCGTGAAGATGTCTGTCAACGATAGCTGCAGGTTTTGTTCATCTAATTTTAGAGTTCAAGGAACAATTACAAATTCTACATTAATATTCTATAGTAAGGACAGAGATAATGTTTGCAGTCAACTGTCGAGGCTGGGTCTTGTCATTGACAATACGTCGCTACTTCGACGTCATCGTTCTCAGCCACTTCCTCTGTTCGCTGATTGGTCACACAGAAATTTGTTCGGGTAAAATCCCACTAACAAGCCCCAGCCCCAGACTGACTACTGAAGGGAAAATGAAATTTGGGCGGAAGTAGGTGGGCGGGCGGAGCCAGGCTAACACTGTAGAGCATGATCCGCGCATTTTCTATTATCGATAACCCCCCCCCCCCCCCCCCTCATCAACTCCGCCAGCCAGTAATCATAAGGGTACCCAGTAGGGCTGAACGATTTCAGGAAAAGATCTAATTGCGATTTTTCTGGTAGATATTGCGATTTCGATTTGATCCACGATTTTCTTCAAATCAAGCTTCAGTGCAATATTCACAATGAACAGTAATATTTACAAACATGACATAATACCATTAAAACATTACATGCCATTACTCTAATGCAAGAATGAAAACTAAAGGTAAGAATTGATTTCAAATGTATGCAAAAAATCCTTAATTTTGTCAAGTTAAAAGAGTTAAACAAAATACAAAAGAAACTTTACAGTAAATAAAATTGAAAAGTAATGGTAATAAAATAAACTCTTACTAAAATAAAATGACCCTACCTAAATATGTCAGACATAATAGGTGGGCTATGGCTCAGCAGCACCCAAATATTGCAATGTGAAAATGTGAAATGCGATATGCCGGCGGGCCAATTGCTTTACATTAATTGGGGACATTACATTATAACAGGGTCCGCGGGCGGAATTGTTGACGGGGGGGGGGGAGGTACGGGAGTACGGGCTACCGGAGTTGACGCGCCAGGGTTACCACGCCGAGACTTTCACCTGACTTTTTCGTCATGCACTCGTCGTGCAAATGCCTGTGGTGATTTTTCAAGTGCCTGTATAAATAGTTGACAACAGATCTCGGGTCAGTCAGGAACACGGAAGAAACCGCGGCTTTGGCGATCACGAAATCGCGTTGTCTGAAATCGCAATTTCGATCAGAAAACGATAAATCGTTCAGCCCTAGTACCCAGCACTTTTCCAACCACACTCAAGCTTATGGTTATTGTCCCCAGCACTTCTAAAAACAAACTGATGCCACTGCTCATGTCGCTTTAAGGCCCTCCTCCCGAGTAGCCCAGTCTGCTGTGATTGCCACTAACCCTCTGTTGTGATTGGTCTCACCCTTTGCACGTGAGTCAGCAAATTCACACCCCAGAGAAGATGTAAACATTGTGGGTAGCCGGGAGGTGGGACTTCAGCACCGCCCACTGCACTTTACACAGTAAAGTTTGAGCGCAAATTAGCAGTTTCACTCACTTATTGAGGGGCGTTCTCGGTGGGCGCGAATCCCCTGTAACACCATGACCAACATTCTGAAACATCCATTAACATCCACATTTGCCTCAAACAATGTTAGGCTTACAGCCCATGTCAATAGTTAGAAATTATGTTCTTGTTGTTCTTTTTGTTTGTTACTCTGACCGTTCTGTTTAATATTGTGGAAAGGATGTTAGTGAATGATTCAGAGCATGATGCATTTTAAACGGCATCACTTTTGGTCTTGTGTCTTCATTTTTCTTAAAACAATTGTAGCTGAAAATAAACATAATTACAACCAATAGCTTCAGTCATTGAGGGCAAACATAGGCCCAATTATAGATTTTTTTTATTTAGTTTTACAAATCAAGAGTAGGCCTGATTTGACTTATATGCTTTGCATCCTTTCTTCTGCCCTTGTAGTCCAAGACATGCTGCCCACCAGCTTTCAAAGTACAATGCTGCCACTGGTGGATTTGTATCAATTGTATTCACATAATTATCCCTTCCTGCTATTTTGTAGTTCACCAAAACACCCTGAAACAACTCTTCAACAAAAAAACAACAAATGATTCTCACATACTAATGCCACCATACGCCACTAACAGTGCAAGCAGGCCAATGGCAACCAAGCGCGCAGTCCTTCCTCCCTCACTTTAAAAATCACCAGCCGCCACTGATACATACGTCATTTAACCGTCTAAAGAAGCATGAAGCATAAAAGAAAACACCTTCATGAAAACATGCAGTACACATATGGCACACTGCTGAAAATTTCTGACCAATAGTTTTCTCTATCTTCCACATTCTCTGACCACAACTGGCATTTAGAAAATAAAGGTAAAATAGCCATGCAAAACCAAAACAATTGATGAATGAAGAATATCCATTCAGGGTATTTCTAAACATACTTAATGCAATTCTATATATATATATGTATATATATACAATACATGCAAAATACTGCATTTTACAAGACTGATATGGTTGATTTATAGGTTAATCTGGGCTCAAAAAATTATATAATAACTTTTCAAGTGTGTTAAATTGAGGTCTAATCATTGAATACTGTTAGCTAAATAATGCCTGACAATAAAAATGGCATAATTATTATCATCCAACTAATTATGCTCCCTTTGCCTTTAGCCATTGGTCCTCTGCTGTCTGTCTGTACTCCGATTGATCCGCCCTTGCTGGCCTCTTATTAGCAGCCACGCGTTCAGGAGTACTGTGTTAAAGACTCTGGGGAACAAAGAGAGAAGAAAAACTTTCACCTTTCACGAGTTGTGTTATCTTTCCTCTCTCTATTTTTTCTTTGACCCCTTCAGCACCTTTCCCAGCAGGTGCTTATAATCAGCTGTTGTTTTATGTTTTCTCGTTAGATCTGCAGTCTGCTCTATTTTCGTTGCGTCCTAGTTGGAGGAAGTGTGCACTTTAAAGATGATCTGTGCTCAAAGATAAAGCCCTCTGCCTCTGATGGAATTGCCATGTAAAGCAGAGTGCTGAGCCCCATCCAGTAACCATCAGAGTCCCACAACGTGGCATTATCTCAGAGCCATTACCGTTTTTTTGGGAATAGACAGAATTTTTGGGGATCAAATCAGCGGAATGACAAGAAAGTGTTTTTGAACGGACTGACTTAGCTTGTTTCAAAAATTAATGTTTGATAAAAGACGATAGGAACAGACAGGACATCGTCGGATCCCAGCATGAGATGTATTACAGCAGGCAATACTTCATCAGAGTCAGACAGAGGCCTCAGATCCCTGGGGAAAGGGGATGTCACGTCTCGCTTGTTGTACCATACGCCATCTTTCATCATTCAAAATGGGAAAATGACAAAGCTTCGACCTGGTCCCCAGTTGACGTCCACTAAATGAACTGCTCCTTTCCTTCAAACCTCTTCTGTACACAATCCAAATTGTTTAAATTTGTTTTTATTTTATATGGACCTGTAACTGTCTGACATAGTTATGGACAACCTCTCTGTTGGATGCTACAACAGCCACGGTTAACTCTTTTATAGTGTTTATTGCATTTTATAGTGTGTCTCCTCCCACGTGTGTGAGGCTACAGAGACAGGTGGGTGATGTGAAGTGCCTGCATGTGTATTAATGATACATTTTCAGGGCAAGAGTGTGGACTGTGAACAGATGGACAGGGAAGTGGAGTGGACAGACCCTACAGCTCAGACAAGCCCCGAGCTATAAACACATAAACATGCATTTTGGACAGCTTCAACCGTCCCCCGGGACGCAGCCCAACCAACTCCATTGAAAGGCCAGCAGGAACACTGGACATAGCAGCCTTGTAATGGTGGCTGGTTAAACTGGCTGGTTAAGGTTTCATCTGCTTGCATGTATTGGCAGCAGTAGCTCAGGAAGTAGACCAGGTTGCCTGGTAACCTGAAGGTTGCTAGTTCGATCCCCCTTGTCTGCCACCTGCCTGTAGTCAGCCTAGAGCCTGGTGCTCGACCTCTACCTCCTCCTCAATGACTTCTGAGTTCACTGGAGCCGGTTCAGACAGCAGGGATGAATGAACAATCCAGTAAACACTTCCTATTGTTCTGTGTTTTCTCTTGTTTCCCTTCCCGACTGTGTTTACCAACTCTTTAAACCATTTTTCTTGTGTCACATTTGACTACTTACGGTAAAATACCAAAAATCTTATTAATCCAACCACACCACGAGTTGATGGAATTATATTAAAAAGTTATTTGTTAAAATTCTTCATGTAACTGGATCAATAAATATGAGTAAATAGAAATAAACAGATAAACAACAATTCACACAATCAGGTAATGCAACTGGGCACAATTGAGAAAACAGTGGACACAATCACACACAAACAGACTCACACCCACAACCAACACACAGTGGTAATGAATGTTGATGCAGGCATGATAATGCAAAAAATAAAAGTGGCCTTGTCACCAAACAAAACCTTTCACTCACGTGAACCCAGGAAGCTTAGGTAGAGAATCCTCAGAGCCAGAGGAACGGCTCCGTTTGGTAGACTTGGTCCACGCTAACCTTGGTCCACACTTATCTCTGTTCAAACAGAGTCTTGGTCCACACTTATCTCTGTTCAAACAGAGTCTTGGTCCACACTTATCTCTGTTCAAACAGAGTCTTGGTCCACACTTATCTCTGTTCAAACAGAGTCTTGGTCCACACTTATCTCTGTTCAAACAGAGTCTTGGTCCACACTAATCTCTGTTCAAACAGAGTCTTGGTCCACACTTATCTCTGTTCAAACAGAGTCTTGGTCCACACTTATCTCTGTTCAAACAGAGTCTTGGTCCACACTTATCTCTGTTCAAACAGAGTCTTGGTCCACACTAATCTCGGTCCACCCGTAGTCCTGGTCCACATGGAGTCCTGGTCCACATGGAGTCCTGGTCCACACGTAGACTTCGTCCACATTAATCCTGGTCCACACCAGACTTGGTCCACACTAGTCTTGATCCAAACTAATCTGGGTCCACACATAGACTAACACACACATAGACTAACACACACATAGACTAACACACACATAGACTAACTGACACATAGACTAACACACACATAGACTAACACACACATAGACTAACACACACATAGACCACACATAGACTTGGTCCACAAGAATCCACAAGAATCTTGATTCAAACGTAGTCCTGGTCCAGACTAGTCCTGGTCCACACTAGTCTTGGTCCACACTAGTCCTGGTCCACACTAGTCCTGGTCCACACTAGTCCTGGTCCACACTAGTCCTGGTCCACACTAGTCCTGGTCCACACTAGTCTTGGTCCACACTAGTCTCTGTCTTGATGTAGTCCTGGTCCACACTAGTCCTGGTCCACACTAGTCCTGGTCCACACTAGTCTTGGTCCACACTAGTCTTGGTCCACACTAGTCCTGGTCCACACTAGTCCTGGTCCACACTAGTCTTGGTCCACACTAGTCTCTGTCTTGATGTAGTCCTGGTCCACACTAGTCCTGGTCCACACTAGTCCTGGTCCACACTAGTCCTGGTCCACACTAGTCTCTGTCTTGATGTAGTCCTGGTCCACACTAGTCCTGGTCCACACTAGTCTTGGTCCACACTAGTCTTGGTCCACATTAGTCTTGGTCCACACTAGTCCTGGTCCACACTAGTCTTGGTCCACACTAGTCTTGGTCCACACTAGTCTCTGTCTAGATGTAGTCCTGGTCCACACTAGTCCTGGTCCACACTAGTCTTGGTCCACACTAGTCTTGGTCCACACTAGTCTTGGTCCACATTAGTCTTGGTCCACACTAGTCCTGGTCCACACTAGTCCTGGTCCACACTAGTCTTGGTCCACACTAGTCTTGGTCCACACTAGTCTCTGTCTAGATGTAGTCCTGGTCCACGCGTTGCCAAGCGACCACAGGTTAATCCGGGATAGTGATCTGGTGTGAGGGCCGGGTTAGTGTCAGCTGCTAAAGCAAACACTGGAACTGCTTTGTGTATATTGTTATCGTGTGGAAAACATCCCCAGCTGTTCCCAAATGGTAAAAGTTAATACACAGAAGTAGTCCGGACCGTCTTTAGTGTGACCTTCTCTGTCCTTCCTCAGGGACCAGTGACCCTGACCTTTCATTTCTGACCCTGATACAGGTGTGACTAAAATGAAGTTTATTTATTTTATATTTTTTAACTATTATTTAACTCTTTTCACGTTTAGAATATAAGGTTCAAGAACTAATTTCAGAATGGACAATATAACAATATTAATTATGTAATATTTGAACCCTGCAATTCAATCACAAACCTGAGCTGTGTGTGTGTGTGTGTGTGTGTGTGTGTGTGTGTGTGTAGCTGGGTATGGATGTGTGTGTGTGTAGCTGGGTATGGATGTGTGTGTGTGTAGCTGGGTATGGATGTGTGTGTGTGAAGCTGGGTACGTGTGTGTGTGTGTGTGTGTGTGTGTGTGTGTGTGTGTGTGTGTGTGTGAAGCTGGGTATGGATGTGTGAGAGTGTGTATGTTAGTGTGTGCACGTGGCAGTATGAGGCCCTGGGACATCAAGGTCACATTTGATTCAGTACCGCTTTGATGTCATGCTCCAACGCCCACACCCACACACACACACGCACACGCACACACACACACCCACACACACACACACATTTAAAGCAAATAGATGGACAGAAATACAAGTGTGCTGCATGGCAATCCCTCCCTGGTGCTTATGGAGGCTGAATATTTTGGTATGTTAACAGCAGGGCACCTTCAGTTTGAGGGCTTGTACATAGCGCCTGTGTGTGTCTGTGTGTTCCATGTTGCCGCCTCCATGTTGAGAGCAAAGGAGCATTGGAAAGTTAGTATATATGTAGTTCTTGCTTTTTGTTTTGGAATTAATCTTGAAATGATTTGTCATTATGGGGCGACGTGTTTTAAACTGACGAAGCGTCTCTCACGCTAGACGTGGCAAAACAAAGGTTTCTTTATCCCTGGAAACTGTAAACTTAAGCTGATTTAGGATTGATGATGCATACAAGAGCGATACTGCTGGTGGATGCTAGCGCTACCCCCTGCTGCTCCAGACTTAAGTACTAAACTGATCAAGTGGTTGGGTGTTGTGTGACGGCTTCTAATGTGAAACATTAAACTGTACTGTGCAGGGAAACACGTATGAACTCTGCATTGAAGTCTGCTCTGCAACACAATTTTTCTTTCATCTGCAAAGTTGAGGGGTGAGCTAGAGTTCCTCAGAAAACCCCATGTAAATATTCAGTTAATACGCAGATATTTATGTACACACACACACGCACACGCACACACATGCACACAAACATACACACAAGCACACGTACACACAAGCACATGTACACACACACACATACATGAACACTGATGTAGACACCCACAGACATGAACACACTCACTCACTCACTCACTCACTCACTCACTCACTCACACACCCATTGGGAGAAAGTGGTTAGAATATTGCTGCTGATACAGAATGTGTCAAATCTCTGTATCTCTGTAGGTATGGGATGTCTGCTTGGTACGGTAACCTTTCTGTCCAGCTGAAATCAAAAATTGGGCGCCTGATTCAATCCGCTATGAAGGTGATGGGGAGGTCTGAAAAGCTCCCCATGGAGTCCATCTTTGAGCAGTCTGTGCTCAAACAAGCTGAGAAAATCTTGTCTGACCAGACACATATTCTGCACACAGAATACCAGCTTCTACCATCAGGTAGACGCTTCAGAGTCCCCACTTGCAGGCTGAACCGTTTTAGGAATTCATTTGTGCCCACCTCAGTTAAGATCCTAAATGCCCCCAGGACCAAATAAACTGTGCAACTGTACTATTGATCATGACCCATGGTATAATACAGTGGGCGAGGGAGGGTTTGGGTGGGTGTGTGTGTATGTGTGCATCGCACTGTTTCTTGTATACTGTGTATATGTTATATGTGGCCTGGGGCCTATATGTATGTATTGTCTGTACCTGTACTGTTATTACTGTAAAGCAGCTTTATATGACAGCATTGGAGTCCAAAATTTCCTTCAAAGGACAATAAAGTGTATCTTATCTTATCTTATCTTATCTTATCCATCTACAGTGAATATCTTGGATTTACAGGTGCTGTCGACCATCACTCTGCATCGGGGGAATGTTTTCAAACAGCCCATAAAAACATGGTTGTTTTTTACCATCAGGTAAATGCTGTTTTTGCAGTATAGTCATGCAATTCAAACATAATGAGTTAAATCCTAGGAAGGCATGTTTAAGAGATAAGCAGAGAGAGAAAGAGAGAGAAAAGGAGCTAGGGAGAGAGTGAGAGAGACGGGGCGTGAGTGAGATAGAGGGAGAGTGACAGAAAGAGAGGGAGAGATATCAGTGTTTCCCCCAGCACTGTATGGTTAAGGCGGCCGCCTTAACAACACTAGGGCCCCGCCTTGACTACCAATGTATTTGGAGAAAAAAAAAAAAAAATATATATATATATATATATATATATATATTTATTTTTTTATTATTACTATGCATAAACAAAGTACAAAACTCTCGTAGGGAAAGAAAGCATACTTCCATCAGGTAAAAAATATATAGATAAATAATGCATTGGTAACACTGTTTACAACAATAGTCGTGCCAATAAAGCTTTTTGAATGGAATTGAAACGGCGGCATCCGGTGGGTGTGTATACAGCCACACAGGACAGCATGCGCGAATGCTTCTTGTCAGCTGTGCCACAAATAAGAAGATCCATTTGTATTCAAATAAACAGTTGTTTATTTCATTAGTGTGGATTGGCATCTTTGAGCAAAATACTGGCAAATCTTCCGCCCCGGCGCTATGCGCCGCGCCTCCTCGCACTGGGAAGTGACCACCTTGACTAAGACATTTCCTGGAGGAAACACTGGATAGAGTTAGTGAGCTGGGAGAGAGAGAGAGGGAGGAAGAGTGAGACAGGGATGGGAGAGAGTTTGCCTGTGTGTGTCTGTGTGTGTGTGTGTGTGTGTGTGTGTGTGTGTGTGTGTGTGTGTGTGTGTGTGTGTGTGTGTGTGTGTGTGTGTGTGTGTGTGTGTGTGTGTGTGTGTGTGTGTGTGTGTGTGTGTGTGCGCGCGCATGTGTGTGTGTGTGTGTGTGTGACTGAGAAAATGTCAGTGATAAAAAGAAGCCAGAGCGAAAGCCGTTCACCTGGGCTCAACCCAGCCACAGCGTCCCTAAAGTGCCAAACTCTCTCCAACCGCTGCTCTCCTCCCCTCTGCTCCTCTAATTCACCTGGCACCTCCTTTCCCCATTTTTCAATTTAACTTTTGCCCCACTTCTCATCCCTTGTCCTCCACAGCCCTCTAACTTTGGACCAGGGAGCAAGAGACTGTTTCTTTGATGAATCATTAAATTGTAAATGTCACCAGGCGGCCGTCTCAGTGCAGTGCGTCCAGACTCAGCCCATCTCCATGGATCTCTGCACACAAGTGACCGGCCTGCTGCTGCTGCTGCTACTTTATGTACTGTCGGGCACTTTGTTTATGGTTTAGTCACTTTATTTACTTACTACGTCATTGCTCATTCTTTTTGCATTGTGGAATTATTCATCTACTACGTCAACAATCCATATGTACAGGACCTTGTATCAAGCCGGGATGTACAAAACAGCTTTAGAAAAGTGATTTTTCAGGGGCAGTGACGCGGTAACCCGTCCTTTTACAGTCCCCTAATTACTAGGTATTTACCAAGTAAATATATGGTAAATCATAGCATATTATTGGGTAATTACCACTGGTAATAAGAAGGAAAATACAGAGTAACTACAGCTGAAGTACTAAGAAAAACCTCCACTATTACCCATCAACTCAACTAAGTACCGTGTAGTTGTAATGTAAACTGTTTTAGGTTGGTAATATCTCAGATATAATTGTGTACTTCCTAGGACAGTAGGCAAACGATTCTTAGAAACACCTCTTCAATTCAATCAATCCAAGTTACAATTGTAGTTACCCAAGGTTGGTAACAGCCCAAGTTTAATTATGTACTATCTAGAAATTAGCATAGTAGCCTACTTTCCATTAAATTACTCTTTCTTATATAGTTATTGTTCATAGCTACACCCATTTATAAAGGGTTTATTCAATTTACTTTAGAAACTATGAAATTGTTTTTATTTAAGTTGAAACATTACAGCAACACTTACCTGGTAACGACCTCCGCAGGAACAGTTTCCTCTAGTGTCACGGTACATCTTCTTACATACTGGGTACAAAGCCTTGTTTCCATGGTGTTACCATGTTCTTACCATTGTAGATTATTCCATTGTCCATGCAGTTAACTGGAACTTGTACCATATATGTTCTGCAACATTACTAAGTAAAACATGACAATTTACCCAGTAAGTAAGCTGAAACTGTACTGTAAAAGGAAGCCTTGTTTGTTTCATAATGGTATTACCAGGCTCTTACCATATAATTTGTAACTGGTTATTCCCTTTTCCATGCAATCAACACAAACTTGTGCCATATATGTTCTGCAACGACGTTCACCAGTAGTTAAGCACTTTAATTTTAGTTATAAAACCCCAAACCACTGTTGATGAAAGGCATATTAAAATGGAACCAAAACAAAGGCTTAACTTTCAAAGAATGCCTTTCTCACAAACAGGCACTGAACACAAAAAAAGACAAACAAAAGAGCTGTCTACTCTATCAACTCAATTCAAATGTTACTGATGGTGTTTTAATAAAACACATGACAGTGTTATGGCAAGTAACCAAAATGCAGACTGCTTCAACCTCTACAATTTGAATAAGTGGCGAATGTCATGCAGCAATCTGCCTAGGGGAGCATCTTTGTGGTCATTCTCCAACCAATGATTCCACTCGATGAATGAGAGATGGTTCTTTAGTGTCCTCTCTGCGCAGTTTCCCCGCAGTCTCCACACCTGGGATTTGTAGGCTGACCAAGGCCTGACCAAGTCCAAATCTCCCCTTCCATACTGTAATAAAGTAGAAGAAGACAAGAAAATAAACATTAGGATTGTCAATTAATGAACATTTCTAGAACATGTAAAACTCAAAGATTATTTTGTTTGCCTGTTAAGAAAGGATGCTGGTCCTCTGACCATGTGTTTGGTCATATCACAGGCAGGCTCTGTTAGCTCTTTAGCGCTTAAGCATCAAGCTAGAGGAGCTTCTGTCGTTCAAACAACTCAGACATGTAGTTTAAAACCTATAACACCCAACTTCTTAAGATATCCAGATTTAATCAGGCTCTGTCCCATAAATACAGTTAATAGGACGGGAGGGGACAGGCTCTATTAGCCCTGGTTAGCGCGATGCTAAAGAGCTGCTCTACCGGAGCAGGCTGCCTTAGCAGGTAACAGTCGGTTTGATATTCGCCTGATTCGCCAGTTTTTTCTAGCGACAAAAGTCGCCTGATACGCGTCTCTACATTGACTTTGTATGGAGTCATGTCGCCCCATCGCTTTTGTGCTGCTGCCTACTGTACGTTCACACCAAAAGCTTCTGCTGCTGCTACTGCTGCTACTGCTGCCTAAAGCCGGCCACACACCGCCCGTGAAGTGCAGTGGTGCGCAGTTTCCGCGCAACAAACGCCGCCCCTAGCACCAATAGGAAGCATCGCGCTGCAGCACCGTTGTGGTTATGTTTTGAAAGCAGCAGATCAACAAACATAGCAGGTATAGGCTACCATTACGTTATACGAGTTGTTTTATGACTACATATATGGCCCTGATGCCCATGATCCTCTGTTTGTGCTTACAATGATCGTCATTAATTCATAGTTACTTATGTCCTGTCGGGCACTTTGTTTGCGGTTTAGTCACTTTATTTACATTAAAGTGACTATCATTGCTCATTCATTTTGCATTGTGGAATTATTAATCTACTGTATCAACAATCTCCATATGTACAGGACCTTGTATCAAGCAAGGATGTACAAAATAGCTTAAAAAAAAAAAAAATTCACGCGCGGCGACGCTAGGGAATAGACCAGTGGCGTGAAGTCAAGCGGGGCGGCGCACTTGCGCGCGTCAAGGCGCCGCCGGTGTGGGCTAGAACGTCGGAAATAATGGGAGCGTTCTTTTTGGTGCTGCGCTGCGCCGGCGGTGTGTGTCGGGCTTAATGCTGCTGCCTGACTGTGTTCACACCAAGAGCGACGGGGCGACGCCATACAAAGTCAACGTAGAGACGCGCGTCAGGTGACTTTTGTTGCTAGAAAAACCTGCGGCAAGATTTGAATTGTGGCGCGGCATGAACGCCCTGTACCGGTGAGCGCGTTCACAAGCATTTAGTAGCGTGACACGACGCAACACTTTCACTCGAGTTGAAATATTTTAACTTTGCCGCAGCAGTCGCGTGATGACAGCCAATCAGCGTTCACTCCCTGAGTGACGTAACATAACAGCCAATCAGCGGTCAACCGGCCAACCACTCCCTGCACTCCGCAGTGAACCGCAGCATGGAGGAGAAAGTGATTGTTGCCGTTTGTGACTCCCGGAGCTCTATATATAATATTATATGATATTATGTTATATAATATATAAATATCTATATAATATATAATATCATGGCCAAAAGCTGTGTGCGCCTCCGGATGATATTATGAATAGACTGCGGTTCTTCGACGTCTCCTGTGGTAATGTTTACCACAAGAACTCAACTTCCTCATACACGCGCAACTAAATTTGCTTGATAAAACTTGCACAAATCACTACAGCGACGGATTACTCAAGTGACACCGCAACCAGGCGACAAATGTGTTGTTTGGTGTGAACGTACAGTAATGCTGCTACTGCTGCCTAATGCTGCTGCTACTCCCTACTTAGAACAGTGAATCACAAAGGAAGTTCACACACAAATAACCACTGAAGCACACACACACACGCGCAGACACACACACACACACACACACACACTCACACACACACACTCCCTCAGTCTCTCTCTCTATCTCACACACATGCCTGCCTCTTTTAGCCGTGCCGTCACGCTCTCTGGTTTACCCCTATCTAGGAGTCTGTTTAAGTGTGTGTTTTTTTCTCAGTTTTAAAATGGGGGTATTTGGAGCTGCGTCATTTGCCCTACTCATCTCTAGCAATGAGTACAATGGAAGGTCATGTGTGCGCATTAAGGTTCTATTTTCTAACGCACATCTCGAAGCCAGCTGTACTGAGCTGCGGTTCACGGTATCGTGGCCGCAGGAAACATGGCAGCCTCTAGCCGAGGGTCTGCCGTTGTGTGTGATAGTGTGTATGGATTAAGAGCAGCGCGGCGGAGAGACGGAGGAAGACAAGAGGAGACGTACACGGGACGGGGAGGAGACGAGAAGGGGGAGGAGACGGCAGAGGAGGGAGAAGGAGAGGCTGATTTCTTCAAGTGGATTGGCAGATACCGCCTAAGGTCATGTGGAAAGTAGCAAAGAAAAGCTCTTAATGGCAGCCGGATTGACATGATTGGCAACAAATACGAGTTTAAATTATTCCATTATGTGCCGCTCTGGTGCTACCACCTTGTTATAGGAAACAACAATCTCCACACCGCAACACAAACTCCAGCAGCCCCACATGTGTGATCTCTGAGGCCGGCCGACCGCCCCCCTCCTGGGAGCCAGTAATGAGCAGCGTGGAGATACCATCAGACCCTGCTGCTCAATCGGCTGCCCTTGTAACTTATTACCCAGAGAGATAACCAATATTGATGCTTTGTGCTGTCAATCACCAACTTGAAACAGCCATGGGAGTTACCAAAGTCACCTTGGTGGTTTAAAGATCACACCGACGGGATTCTAAACTTCCAGCCAGACTTCTTCAACCCGTTGATACATACTCACATAAAAAGGTATTTTATTGTGTTTGAAGGTTAACTTGCCATCATACCATTGTGTCAGGGTTAGTTATCGATAATGTCTTTCATGAGTTGAATTGAGGTGTGTGTTTTTGTCTGTGTGTGTATATGTGTGTCATTTGTACTTTTAAATTGAAATGGTAGCAATCAACACTTAATATATGTTGGATTTCAGTGTGTGTGTGTTTATTTATATTCAGTATGTGTGTGTTTATGTCTGTGTGTGTGTGTGTGTGTGTGTGTGTGTGTGTGTGTGTGTGTGTGTGGTCACAGATGTTCTAATGAGATGACTCATTTGCCAGATGGTTCATCTCCCTCCCCTCTGAACTCTGTAATGATTGACGCGTAACACCAGTGTAACTGAAGGCTGATTGGTCATTTCATGGC
This sequence comes from Micromesistius poutassou, assembly GCF_964030765.1. Classification (NCBI taxonomy): domain Eukaryota; kingdom Metazoa; phylum Chordata; class Actinopteri; order Gadiformes; family Gadidae; genus Micromesistius; species Micromesistius poutassou. Next base: position 407,319 of record NC_140274.1, on the reverse strand, counting down.
CTGGATGGAGAGACAAGAAGCGACCTGCTTGCCCTTATTGCCGACCCTCACATGGATGACTCCACGGTGCCTGTGGGGTCCGGGTCCTACAACACAGATTCGGAATCGTTGCGGTGTAAGGAACGAGGGCGCAAATACCCTCATGTCACTTCCTGTTATGAGACCAACCCCCGGCCTCCTTGTCGACTCACTATGCCCTGCAGGATTCCCTCCTACTCGCTGGCTGTGTCCCACTTTCAAAATACTTGGCTCGCCACTGGCTACGTTACCCAATTACACTGACTCGTTAAATCACCCATTTACATTTTAATTTGGCAAGAAATGCAGCAGCCTCATCTAACCAACTTTGGATTGGGGTTTGAGGCTGCACTTGTATAAGAGAATTAAATCGCTGAAATGCAATTTGGATGTGAAAACTACAATTGTAAGTGGTGGATATTGGAGACTTTTGAATGCTTTTTATGCACACTTAATGGAGCACGAGTCACAGCGTTCTCTGCTAAATTGTGAGCCCATACTGTGTTCAAAAGTGTTGTTCTCATGCCTGGTCTGTCTTAGACAGTCATAATGGTTTGGAAATGGTCCTAGAAATGTATGATGATGTTTCTAGTCATTAAAAGGAAATCTGTATAACAGTGATATCTATCTATCTATCTATCTATCTATCTATCTATCTCTATCTATATATGCTCTTGATTTATCTATGTGTCATTTAAGCCTCTACTGTTTACATCACAGCAGATATTACAACGAAAGCAGCAGGAGCCCAATGCATACGTTGGTCATGCATTGAACATTTCCTCATTCTCGGTTTATCCTCCTGTCTAAGCCTCACCTCAATCTTTCTCAATCCTCGTTTCCTGCAGGCCTGCAAAGGGATTTAAGCTAAATGTATTTAGAGCACAACATTGATCTCTTCTATATTTCATTATTTTCACATCGCCGACGCATACCATCTTTGACTCTTCCTAACCCATCTGTCTGAGGATCTACATCTGTTCATCAGGCTCTTTCCTGTCCGTTCTCGTCCCGCGTCTGGTGTTTCCACCTCCCATCTGACCATTTGTTCGCTGATCTCGGTCTGATAATCTGGTTTAAGGGCACCCTTTCTATTCTGATTCAAATAAACAGCCAGAGGTCATGCAACGTGTTAATCTGGATGCACAGTTAAGTCACACACACACACACACACACACACACACACACACACACACACACACACACACACACACACACACACACACACACACACACACACACACACACACACACACACACACGCGCGCGCTCGCTCGCGCATGCACACAAGCACACAAATAATAACATACTATCTGTTTACTATATTTGATAAATATACGGGATCATTCATTCTTTTTTTAATCCCTGCTCCTCTCTGTGCGTCTCTCAACTACCGTGCCACTGGTGAGCTCTCTGTGTCATGCGTGTAGCTTTACTGTCATGACAGCTCTGTCTGTCTGCTTGTCAGCTCTGTGCTTCGACCCCTCCCCCCCTCCCTCCCTCCCCCCCTCCCTCCCCCCCTCCCTCCCTCCCTCCCTCCCCCCCCCCCTCCCTCCCTCCCCCCCTCCCTCCTGCCAGGCTGCTGTGACCGGAGCGGGACACAGCAGGAGGAGGAGGAGCCTGACTGTGGTCACACCTGCTTCATGTCTGGGGAGCTAAGACACGCGTGGACATGACCCCCTATCCTTAATCCTCCCTGACCACCAGGGAGGACACACACACACACACACACACACACACACACACACACACAACCAGACACTCAATGTCTGCACCTCCACCACACACATCTACACACACACGCACACGCACAAACACACACACACACACACACACTAACGGTCAAAGCTACAGACACACACAGAGACCCACACACACACAGCTCACACATTGAGACAGAATAGCATTAGAGTGCCAGTGGACAGGCGCCTGAGTCTTCCTGACACGTCTGTCTGAGAGGAAGAACAAAGGGATGTGGAAGCAGAGCCGAAGGGAGGAAGAGAGAGGGAGTACGGGAGCTGAGCAGGCAGAGTAAAGAGAGTGGAGCAACCGCCAGGAAGAGACAAAAGGAGAGAATGTGATGTGCATGAGAGAGAAAGGTCTGGAGAGATAGATAGATATAAAGATGGACGGTTCAGAGGAACAACAGCAGGGTGAAAGAGAAGGAGATGGAGACGGACAGACCGAGGGAGAGGAGAGAGGGTACTTGTGGATGACAGGCAGCTGCTGGGGGGGAACAATCTACTAAGCTGACACATCCACTCATATCACTGCGAGGGACAGAGGGGGGAGGGAGGGAGGCAGAGGACAGAGGGAGAGGTGGGGAGAGAGGGAGGTTGAGAACGAGAGGTGACGAGAGGGATGGATGATCAGAGAGGAAGGTGGAAAGAGAGGGTATGGACCGTGGGAGGGAGAGAGACAGCAGAGTGGGTGTGTGTGATACGACAGAGTGGGAAATAGGGATACGTAGGGAGAGGGAGATTAAGAGAGATGGAGAGAAGGAGCGAGGTAGAGGGGGAGAGAAGGGATGGACAGCGCGAGAGAGAGAGAGAGAGGGGGAGAGAGAGCCAGACAGGGAGGAAGGGAGACAGTGAGAATGGAAGAGGTCTGGTTTTAGGAAACGGAGAACAGCCATTGAGCTTGGCAAGTGGCCAGCAACTGTCATGCAAGGCTGAGGTTTTATTTTCAATCAATCGGCATTGAGGAGGACAAACAGACCGATTAAATACAGGAGATAGATGGTAAAGTTAGACGTTGGAGATTTAATGAAGAAAATGATACAAGCGAGGTGAAGGATGGGAAACAGAACGCTTTATACCAGCTTGTTTTTCACATAAATTATATACATTACATATACATTTTTCACCTTGTTTTAATGATTGATTTTTGATTTGAGACATTGACATTGGTTTGAGTCGCAGGTGTGCGACTGAATCACTGCCATTGTTCCTTTTCAATTTATTACATCTTGGATGGGAAAAAAAATACAAGGACAGCATATTTTACAAAACTGCCTCCCCTTTGCTGCGTCCACCCAGGCAGGAGAGGCTCTGAGTGGCTTGTGAAACCTCTACTCCGTCTAAGTCAATTAACTCTCAGCCCGGCCCGTGGTGGAGGTCTGCTCCCTAATGAACACCGCGTGTGACTGTGTGGACACAACGCACAACGCGCCCATGGGGACAAAGTTAGACTGGTGGCCAGTCTCAATAAAGCTGCTTCCTCCTCAGGGTGCAATTTGCCCTGGTTGGTTGTCTGCTCCCACTGGGGGCCAGAGGCCACCTCTCCTCTTCCAAATTGAGCCAATGAATACATTTTGGCAGGAATATGATTACGGGTCGCGGCGTTCTCCACCCAGGTTGGATAGAAGGCTCTTCATCTACTAAGGGAAAGAACATTCCTCTCTGGGTCTCTGTTCATTTATTCATTTTTTTTTTTTAAATAGATGATGAAACACACAATACTACACGCCCACCCAAGACTAGAGATAATACAACAGCCTAGAGACACAGACACTTGAAGTCCAATATTAGAAAATTAGACGTAAGGCCTGGATCGCCTGGAACAGAGCCTCATCGATAGGAAGAACAGCTCCCTCCCCTGACCCACCTCCAGCCCCAATCAAGTAGCTACTTCAGCCTGGAGCTCTTCTTCATGAGGTGGTGTTGGGATGTGGACGTGCTGGAGACACTAGACAGGTGCTTCCTTCGGCCAGTAGCCATTAAAGGTTCGACATGACACAATGATCACAACAAAGGACGTTTTATACACTCAGTATTCTATGAATACACACACACACGCACACATGCACACATGCAAGCACACACACACACACACACACGGCATGCAAACACACACACACACACGCGCACACGGCATGAACACAAACACACACACACACACACATGCAGCACGCACACAAACACACACAAACAGGCAGACAGTGACACATGTGTGGCCAATGGTATTTGCCATGAGGTGATATGGGGTTAAATGTGCGATGACCATGCAGCCTCAGTAAACAACAGGTTCAATACACTGTGAGGGCATGTAATCACATCCAGTGCAGGCTCTTTCTGTGCATATCCACCAACGATAGCATGTATGTGTGTCCACACTTAAATGCATTTGGGTGTATCTGTGTGGGTTAGCCTTACTCTGTTTCTTACCGTTTTATATGTTAATGCTTTAAAGTTGGACCCACACATACACGCAAGCACTGGCAATCCCTCACACACACCCAGACACACACTCGCACACACACTAATGTGTTGTACACTTGTCACCTGTCACTTGAGACACATGTTCTCTTCCGTCTTTATTTGTTCTTTTTTCTCTCTCCTTCCCCCTCCCCCTTTTCATATCTCTAGATAAGGGTTTGTGTGGATTGAAGGTGAATATTTTATTTATTGTCTGTTTGTTTGTTTTACAAATTATTAGATCCAAGCCTTCTGGCCAGGCAGTGATATTTACATTTGGGCTCAGAGTCTCGTCGGGTTAATCCCTCTCAAACAGACGTGTTGATAGCCATTCCGAGAGAAACAGGGGGAGAGAAGTGGGAGCAATTTTGTGTGTGATGCAGTGTGTTGTTGGTAAAGTGCAAAATGGTCTGTGATGCAATGGGCTCCGGAGGTAAGCAACTTAAATAGAAATAAACAGTGAACACGAAGACCCCCAGCTCCCCCGGCCGCCCCCCTTCGGCTGGCATTTCTGAGTAAACACACTGCCCACCTGCAGATCAGGAAATGAATAGAAGGCTATAAGGATATGAGTGCATGTTCCACACATGCCCAAACACACTTTTGTGTATTGTTTCCTGCAGTTGGGTCACACACACACACACACACACACACACACACATATGACCGCACACACACAAAAGGACACATGGACACATTCACACACATAGAGAAACACACACATACGCACACACTCACTCAACACGCTTGGCTCCGCCCACCAGGGAACACATGTGATTACTATCATTAGCCTTTTTTTTTTAAGTGCATTCAGGGGAATAAAAATGTAAGGCATTTGTTAGGAGGCCGTTCATGCCTCATTATGGACCACGTGGATGCGGTCACTGGGGCTACACTGGGATGCTGATGGTCTAACTACTGCTGGACGGTAGCCTGGCTCTACGTACCTCAGCGGCACCACACCTCATGTTTTGGTGAAAGTGGGCAGATCTCATCACAGATTGAATTGTTGTATTTAATCTAACCCTTTATCTGGATTGTGCTCAGTATAATATTACATTTATTTTAGTTTCACTTACCAGGACAAATTAGGGCACTTGTGGATAAACCATTCGTGCCCTATTGGGCCTTTTTATGCAGTCTTGCATGTGGTTTGTATAATTATTGTTATCATTAGTATTAGTATTAGTTTTAGTAGTAGTAGTAGTAGTAGTGGTGGTACCAATAACATTAGAGAAACCCTATGACTGGATAACATTAGCTACATATTATTCTGTAGTTAGAACTGCTCAACCTATTTAATGGTCATACATATATTTTTAATGCATGTGTTCATAATCTTTAAAGAAAATTAATATAATGAATTTACATGAATACATATGTTTATGTATTTAACATCTTGTACAATTTGTATTACATTTAACACAGTTCACCAATTATTTTATGCACATTTACATATCTGAAAGCTGTTGCTTCAGTAGATATTTCGGAAACATCAAAGACAATATATATTTTATTTGAATAGAATAGTATATAGTGTGTAGATGAGCAACAGAAGAAAAAGCATAAATATTCCCTGGTCGAAGGTCTACCAATTCCTCCATCAGCTCTTCATTACATAAAATAACCAAGGTGGATGATGAATTCATGAATCAGAGGCTCACCCCCTCCGTGCGCCCCCCCCCACCGGAAAGTTGTGTGGGGGGGGGGGGGGGGGGGGGGGGACGCGCGGTTGCGGTCTCGCAACCGCGCGTCGTTGACGGGGGTCGTTGACCCCCCCCCCTCGTCGTTGACGGGGGGGGGGGGTTGGGCGATTGCGGTCTGGCGGAATTGGTGATGGGGGGTTATGATCGATAATAGAAAATGCGCGGATCTTTTTTTTTTTTGTGTGCTCGTGCCGCCCCCCCCTGTAATGCCACCCCAGGCGGCTGCCCGTATCTAAAACCGCCACTGCACACACCGTACAATTGTCCAGCTCGCTCATCCATAGTGGTAGCATCGTTGAAGGTTTTCATTTGAACATATGCTGAATTACTGCACACAGTTCTCAACCAATAGGTGCCAATAGGGCTGCTTGAAATCCACAGGAGCAGCTAGACATCAACATGAATAATCAAAGCTGTGGATGTTGTTTTCGCTACAGGCTCAGCACTGCAAGGAAAATACTTTATCTGAGCCCTGGACTGCGCTTCATACCCTGTGGAAACCTGCTGCGTTTTTTGTGTTCAATTTCGTTTGTTTTCCACTAAATTTGCATCTCAGGCTCGTTCGATTTATCCATCGCAGCATAAATAAAAGAGTGGATGCCACTGTCTCTTTTGCATACGATGGGCATCTGATCTGCAATTGATGTCTTTCTCTTGCCTATTTTAACAGTATAGACATACATGTGGCCTGGTTAATAACTATACATTTATTAATTTATGATTAATTAATAATATTTTTAAAATTAAAATACTTCACACTTGAGGGAGTTTTACTAAAGCAAAAACACCCTAGGAAGAAATCTAGGGCGTATTCACACCTGCCTTCTTTGGTTCGAACCAAACCAAAAAAATGGCTGGTGCAGACCTTTTGGGCTGGTGTGAATACAAACCATCCAACTCCGGAGCGGACCGAACAGTCGGACCGACACCCGACACCCGATTGGTGGTCGTGGAACATGGAACGTGGAACGAGGAGTCATTTGGCCAAATATTTTTTTATTGTGAAGATAGCAAACTTGTTTCTCGCTCATTATACAGTCGGTTATTATCAGGGGTGCACATAACTTTTTTAGTGAGTTACTCATTTGAGTATCAGGAGATGGTGTTCGGCACGCACTCCACACGTAGCGTCGTTTTGATAATGATAAAGGCAATTAATTAATGATAAGGGGGGGGGGTGGAAGAGTGTTTGGTTGCGGTCGGGCAGGATTGGGGGGGGGGGGTTATGCAAAAGCCGGTGAGTTACACAAAAGCACTGTAGTGGCACAAGTGTCGTTATGCATCACTGATTATGGGCGTGCATGCGTACTTGCGTACCAGTTATGTGCATTGTGCACCCCTGGTTATTATACAGTCTATGGTTGGTTGTTTGGTTGGTCGGTCGGTCAGTCGTCGTTTCTCTCCCCCCCTCTACACGATTCACGTAAATGACTAAATAAATAAATAAATAAATGATTTTGAGTTGAAAACGGCGAATTTCGCTGAAAGGTGACTAGTTTGCAGGTATGCATTTTCACCCGACGGTCCGACAAAAGCACGTAAAAAGTATGCTGGCAAACACACATACAGTACATGCAACATATTAAGCACCAGGATGAGGGAGAAGGAGTACGCTTGATATCCATGATTGTTTACTTTCACCGGCGCTTCCCCCCCCCCCCCCCCCCCCCCTTTTTTTATTTTAAGGTCCCATGGCATGAAATTGTCACTTTATGAGGTTTTCTAACATTAATATGAGTTCCCCTAGCCTGCCCATGGTCCCCCAGTGGCTAGAAATGGCGTTAGGTGTAAAACAAGCACTAGTTATCCTGCTCCGCCTTTGAAAAAATGAAAGCTCAGACGCACCGATTTGGAATTTTGAAATGTTGCCTCCCCTTTCTCTGCTTTGCCCGCCCAGAGAATTTGGCCCGCCAATGACAATGAGACAATTAACTATGACCGTGCGAGCGCCACATGTGTGTGTGAATACACACACTGTGTTGTGTGTCTGTCAGTCTGTACTTCAGATTCGTGTGGATGTGGAAGAACCAGAGACGTCGGAGAACCCAACACAGTCGTTTGAGATTCATAATCATCTGGAGCCGGAGGCGCACACAGCTTTTGGCCATGCACCCGGAGTGTTCTAGAATATTTACAGAACACGGCCAAAAGCTGTGTGCGCCTCGCCATTGCGATAAATCCACTGTAAACACTAGCGCATGGTACCGTGGCCGCAAGCTGCTCAGGGCCACACCCCCACCCTCCACCTTGACCCGCCTCTAAAAACGTCACGTTTGTGGAGAGCTCATTGTGGGACTGGCTCGTCGTGGCTGTAACTCTGCACCAAGGCTGAACGTCTTCAAATAATGTATTAGTGGCCCACTAACACCTATATAAAAGCATTCATAAAGAAGCATGCCATGGAATCTTTAACGCTTTACCCCGCCCCATACCTTTTTGTCCAATGATTGAATGATCTTTGAACACATGTGGGTTTGTTGTCCAATACTGGGACTGTTGCGAAAATTGCTATGTGTAAAGGAACCGCACCAAACCAAAAGATAAACATTGTATTTTGGTCCGGACCAAAGAGAGCCGCCGGACCACCCCCGCCACTAGCAACCCAATTGACTGTCCCGGAACAGAGAATAAGGCCTGGTTCCCATGCGGCACGCGTTCCCATGGACCAGTTTGAGGACAGACAGGAGAAGACGTCAGTCGGAGTGTATATCAAATATCTAAATGACTAGACCTATTCTAATCCATACATTTGTTTGTACTTTCAGTAATTAACTACACAAAAATTGGTAAAAAATGAATGAAGATGATAACATAAATATAGTTGAAATACCAACAAGCTACTGCAAAATGTGATGAAACTACTCGCTTAATTACATTGACTCCGTGCTCACTGTATTGCGGTTGTAGTGGCTAATCTCAATGTTTTGGGCTGTGTCCCATTGACACAGCTTTTGAGTTCTTTTTCACCACTTCGGAGGCGTACCGGTGTCTTGGTATCCGACTTGAATATCCAATACTTCTATTTTGCTTCTAATGTATGTGAAACTAAACAAATATGAACTAATATATATATATATTATATATATATATATATATATATATATATATATATGGCTCCTACAGCGGTGTTATCAGAGAATCAGAGTTCAGAGCTTGCCCTTTAATAACACTCATGCATGAATAGTAGGCCTTTGTGTGACTTGTTTTAGAGCAGCAAATATTGGATAGAGAAAAGCCATGTTAATCACCACTGTACGCTGCCAGTGGCATTAAGCAGGGCTAGTCTCTGTGACAACAGTGTATACAACATTGATTTCTCTAATAACCGACATTTCCATTACAGGCTAAGGTCCAGTAGTCGCTGTTGATTACATGTTTTTATGTATGGAAAACAGTGGCAAGCAGATGAGGAATAGAAAGGAGACTCAGTGGCTCTACCACCATTGTTCTCTTTCATGTTATCGTGTATTTTGGGCTCATTGGGCATAATTTTAATATTTACATGAAAAGCAGCCCCATAATCTTCTACTACTATCCACTAATGCTTTGTTGCAGTGTAATATGGAAGTCACAAAGCTTGTATTATTCTCTCATCATAACATAGTTCTTATTCTGACAACTAGACAGAGGGGATTCTTGTTTATATTATGAATGGGATTTTTATCGACACTACAATGGTAATTAAATCATCTGTTGAATTCCAAGTTTCTAATGAAACACTGAGTGAATCAAGGAGTTATATGCGCACCAGATTGCTTTCTAACAGGCTCTGTCTGGCAGGAGAGCAGTTTTCTGATTCTCTCTTACCGCCGTCTCATTTGCATGGAGTGATTTAGTGAACACTTTGAGCGCTGTGCCGGCGGCCGGCAGTGGCACAACGCTGCGCTCGGTGAATGTGGTGATCCTGCTGCTTTCCGTGTGTCCTTGCGTTGCAGTGACCTGTGCTCATTTATAATATCTCCCACCGTGACCTCCCTGTTGCTAGGCAACGCCACAGATGGGTTGTTGTGGTCTTCAAGGTCCTTGACGGGCACACAGTCAGTACATCTTAACTCCTCTCCCTGTCTCTCTCTTCACCACCCGTGAGGCCTCTCATTACCTTCACCACACGCTCTTACCTTGCGTCCCCCACCTTTTTATTGAACCGTTGTGTTATATCTCCCGCCTACCTCTTCCTCTGCTGCTCCTGACCCTCCTTCTTCAACTCCATCCTACTCTGTTCCACATCCCTACCAATGCCGTTTACTGTTGGCTTTAACTGTGTTTTCAGGGCCAACCGACTTAATCTGTTCTTTAAAGACACACAATTTTTTCTCCCATCTAGTGGTTAAATTTTATTTTGCATTCAAACGAATATGCTCTCTAGCGCCTCGCGTTTTCAACCTGTCTACGGCAGACGGCATGTGTCAAGATTCAAGAAGCTATTACAACAACATGTCTTCAAACACCACTTCATCAAGTTTTGTTTCGGGTGATGAGGTACGTTATTTCAAACAAACTTCAAACTGCGTTGAATCATTAGTGTGAGCATGTGAGTAATTACTCCTCGAGCAAGATAGTGAATTATGTTCTCATGTTTATATCGTTTTTTATTGGTAACATTACTGTCGCAGTATAGCACACTTGACACACGACAAATTCAATTTTTTTTTAGTAGGCAAGAGTTTATTGCTCTAATACAACGCATGAACTATGTGCTAATTAGTAATGAAACATTCTTTATCTGTTTATTTTTCGATGTCCGTGCATTGTCAGAGATCATCAGGCGATTCAACGCCGGTCAAGCCATCAAGCCATGCTATTAACAATGTTGTGAAGAAAATGCATATTCATTTTCTGAAAGTATGAAGACAATCTATGTAAATACTATATTCATGTTCTGAAAGTATGAAGACAATCCATGTTAAGACTATATTCATATTGTGAAAGTATAAAGGAAATCAATGTAAGACAATATTCAGGTTGTGAAAGTATACAATAAATCAATGTAAGACAATATTCATGTTGTGAAAGTATACAATAAATCAATGTAAGACAATATTTATGTGGTAGTCATGAACGTACACAGGCACTAACATACTTAATTTAACGCAAACGCTTCACAAGGGGAATACACCACATGACCACTAGTGGAAGCCTGCTGATTGACCGCGTGCGGAAGGAAACTTCTTTACAGCGGATTAACGACCTCATGCTGCTCTGTCATGGTGGCTACGTAGTTTTCCCCTTATGATCTAACCCACGATGTGTGTGGCACCCATATAACTAGTTTGCTATGTTTCACACTTACTGGCAGTAAAAAACATGAATAATTCTAGAAAATATTTCTAAAAAAAAAAAATTCTAAAAAATATGTACCTGCATGTTACTCTCTAAACGTGGTACCTTGTCGAATCTTAACCTTGAGTTCTTGAATCATGAACTTGAACATTTCTTAATACATAACGTATTCCATTATTTGAGTGTCTACAGTTTTCCTTTGTGCCTTTTACTTTCCAATTAGTCTTGGCTCTACCTAATTGCATTCATTCTTGAAATACTTTTTCAAACACGGCTGCCGTCATCCTTCTCCTCAAGTTCATAACTCTCCACTCTTAAAAATACTCCTTTTTTCTTCAACATTAATGTCTGTATTCATCTTGTTCTTCCCCAGTTCTTCTATGTTTCCCCAGTCATTATTGTGAGAGTAAATAATAATCAGTGTTGGGCAAGCTACTTTGAAAATGTAGTGAGCTAAGCTACTAGTTACTCTGCCATGAATGAAGCTTCACTACACAGAAGCTACCACCCAGTCAAATGTAGCAAGCTAAGTTACACAAACACCGCAAAAGTAGTTCACTACATGTGAAGCTACTTTAAGTTGCGCCAACTTGACATGGCAATCAACATGAGAAACTACATGTTTAAATTACCAAGGGAGTTACCTGGAGTTACCTGGAGGGAGTGCACAAAGACAGGGAGAGGTTCAGAGAGATGGTGCTTCCTGCTGATATCCCACCTATTGGTGAATTAAGTAGTCAGTGTGATGAAAGCCCACCAAGGTGGAAAGAGGTACAAGAAGTAATAAAACATGCAAAGGCCTCTTCAGCCCCGGGACCCAATGGAGTGCCCTACCGATTATATAAGAGCGCGCCGGATGTTTTAAGATTCCTATGGAAGCTAATGGGAATAGTTTGGAAAAAGCAGAGTATTCCCAAGGCGTGGCGTAGGGCTGGGGGAATATTTATTCCCAAAGAGAGGGACTCAGTTGAGATTAATCAGTTTAGACCAATTAGTCTACTGAATGTTGAAGGGAAGGTCTTCTTCAGTGTTGTGGCTCGGAGATTGACAGGTTATCTTGAAAAGAATAGACTAATTGATACCACGGTTCAGAAAGCTGGAATCCCTGGTTTCTCCGGATGCTTAGAGCATACCAGTATGATTTGGCACCAAATTCAGTTAGCGAAGCGCGAGAGGAGAGACCTGCATGTTGTATTTTTGGATTTGGCTAATGCCTTCGGGTCAGTACCACATAGTCTGTTATGGGAGGCCTTTGATTACTTTAGAATCCCAGGTAGCATTAAAAGCCTAGTTAAAGCTTATTTTCTGGATATTCAACTTTGTTTTAATACGGCAGAGTACACCACAGGGTGGCAACAGCTTGAGATAGGAATTATGGCGGGATGTACAATCTCCCCACTCGCCTTCACAATGGCGATGGAGGTTATTATCAGGGCCTCTAAGTGGGTAGTGGGTGGGGAGAAGTTGCAGGGAGGGCCACGCCTCCCCCCAATTAGGGCCTTTATGGACGACATGACAACCATGACGTCAACCGCTCCGTGCACCAGCAGGTTGCTGGATAAGTTAAATAGCAATCTGCAATGGGCTAGAATGAAGGTGAAGCCAAGTAAGTCTAGGAGTCTCTCAATTGTTAAAGGGAAGGTAGTAGATAAGAAGTTTGCTATAAATGAAGAGGTGATGCCTACAGTTTTGGAGAAGCCAGTGAAGAGTCTGGGAAGGTGGTATGATGCAAGCCTTAGTGATAAGGCACAGGTTGAAGGATTGAGGCAGGAAACTAGACAAGGTATTGCAAAGATAGACAAGTCAGGGCTGCCGGGTAAGCTTAAGTTGTGGTGTCTGCAGTTTGGTCTAATGCCCCGGCTAATGTGGCCATTGACAGTGTATGAAGTTCCTCTGTCAAAGGTAGAAAGGATGGAAAAAATGATCAACTCTTTTGTCAGAAAGTGGCTCGGAGTCCCACGCTGCCTAAGCAGCGTAGCCTTGTATGGGAAGGGCATTGTAGAGTTGCCCATATCTAATCTGACAGAAGAATTAAAATGTGCTAAGGTTAGACTGGAAATGACTCTTACTCAGTCCAAGGACCCAGTGGTGAGGAGGGTTGCACCCACAGTTAAAGCAGGGAGGAAATGGAAACCAAAACAAGCGGTCCAGCAAGCTCAATCAGCACTTAGGCATAGGGATATCATGGGCCATGTTCAGCATGGGCGGGGGGGCTTAGGGAGGGACGTAGGTAAACCCTCATGGGGTAAGGCTTCTGCAGGAGAAAGGAGGAAAATGGTAGTGGAGGAAGTACATAGACAGGAGGAGATTGTAAGATGTACTAAGGCAGTGTCACAGGCTAAACAAGGGCAGTGGGTGAATTGGGAGGGAGTGGAGAAGAAGAAGATAAAGTGGAGAGATCTATGGAGCATGGAGGCTAGCAGGATCAGATTTATGATAGGTGCCACTTATGATGTTCTCCCATCTCCCCAGAACTTAAATCAGTGGTTTGGTGAGGATGAGACATGCACACTATGTTCCTGTGTGTGCAGCCTCCGCCATATCCTATCAGGGTGCAAGGTAAGTCTCTCCCAGGGGCGCTATACGTGGCGTCATAATCAGGTATTGAAATGTTTGGCAGAGGCTGTTGATGTTAAACGGAGAGAAGCTAATTCAGCAGCCGCTAGTAAAGAGGGTAGGCAAATTAACTTTGTGCGTCAGGGGGAAAAGGCTAGACCATTTAGAGGCAGGCATAGAGTCGGGCAGCTAAGTAATGGAGGAGCCTGGGAATTGAAGGCGGACCTTATTCAGCAGGTGGTTGTGCCTCCACACATCGTTAGCACTCGGCTAAGACCAGATATGCTATTGTGGTCAGACTCAGAGAAGATTGTTTATTTTATTGAGCTTACAGTTCCTTGGGAAGACAGAGTTGAAGTAGCCAATGAGCTTAAGAAAGCGAAGTATGCTGAGATGGCTGGAGAGGCAGCACAGCGAGGCTGGTCTACACGACTAAGACCTATTGAAGTCGGTGCACGGGGGTTCATGGCTAGATCTGCTATTAGCTTGCTGACTGAACTGGGTATTTGTGGACGAAGTCTGAGGCAGGCGGTTAGTAGCATGTCCGTGGCAGCAGAACGAGCAAGTGAATGGCTGTGGGTAAGGAGAAAACATACTTCCTGGGGTTACCAAGCTAAGGTAAGCTAGATGTGCTAACGTGTGCTATTGTGCTAACGTGTTTGTTTGGTCAGGGTTAGTGGTAGGGCTAGGGGTACGATGCAAGAGAGTGTTTAGATGCATTAAATGTGGCAATGTGGTGGCAGCATTGAGGGGGGTGAATCCAGGACGCTGGTTTCATTGTTAAGCCTTCAGGAGGTGTCGTGGGCCTAACTTAACGAAACATCTGTGAAAGAGGGTGCCCACTTGATAACCCCAATGATATTCTGCTTACTGCATACTGCTGTATTTACTGCTGTTAGTTGGGCTAGTTGCCGTGTGTTTTTCACCTTTGGTTGGTAGCTTAGTAGCCAATGTGCTTATAAGGTTGGATTGGTCAGGGGGCATTGTCACTACCTGGAGCTTGCACTTAAACGGAGCCTGGGTCTGTTGAAGGTGGCATTGCTGTTTTTAGGCTATGATAGCCATAGGATAGGATAGGTATATTGTATTGTATTTATTTATTTATTTTTCTTTTCTTTTCACCTTTGGTTGGTAGTTTGGTAGCCAGCGTGCTTGTAAGGTTGGTTTGGACAGGGGCCTCTGAATATGTGTTTTCCTTGGATTTTGGCACAAGGGATTATAACATCTGATCCTGTGTATTAATGAAATACTGAAGCTAGCTTAGGCTAGTGACTGCTGTGAATAGGGCAGCTGGCAGCTAGGGAAAGACCTTGTGACAGCACGGAAAGACGGCTGACAGGAGGAAATAGACCCCGCCGGGGCCGCAATGGGTTAGCAGCCCATTGTGGCAGTAGCCCAGGCTTTATTAAGCTATGGGTTACACCCTACCAAGCTACTAAACGATATAATGGAAAAATACCCCTAGAGTCAGCGAGAGCAGGGGCGGAAGATGACTCACCTGTGATGGACACGGTTAATGACCCTGGAACGAATTTGACTATGAGTAAGGAAAGCATGTCGGTGGAAGCCATTAGTTCAAATTTAACTGAGAAGAAGCTGCAGGTGTGTGTGTGTGGCTGGCAGAAGGTTACTACTATGAAGGGCCTAAGAATCCATCAAGGTAGAATGAAGTGCTTGGTAGAGGGAACACAGGGAACCCGCATTGATAGCTACTTCTTAAGAAGTGCATTGAGTCAGTCGGTTGAAGTCCAGCGACAGGAAGTAACCCACAGTTCGCAGGACATCAGCACCCCTGATGTTGTGGAGGTAGAGTCAAGCACTGAGGCAGAAAGGGAGGCCAGCCAACCAAAGAGGGAGAAGATGAGTGGCCATAGGCCTGGGATCAGGTGGCCAGGTGCAGCAGAAGGTAGGATTTGGGAAGATGTTAACAGCGATCTGGTTTGCATTTTGGGACGGCTTAAAGGGACTGCTGAAAGCAAGTTAGAGAAAATGGGGGACATTATCTACAGCTACGGTAAAGAAAGATTTGGGATTGTTGAGAAAAGGACGAAACGGCAACATGAGGTAGTCAAGTTTAGGCGCCAGCAAGAGATAGATAGACTCATCCAGGAGAGGAGGCAGCTTAAGAAGCAGTGGAGAAAAGCTACAGATGACGAGAAGGAAGGTATTGATTGTCTACAGGCAGATGTGAGGGAGCGGTTGGCAGTGCTAAGAAGAGCAGAAAATATTAGGAAAAATAGGAAGAAGAAGTCACGAGCTAGAGTAGCATTTTATAAAGATCCATTTAAATTTGTTAAGGCATTATTTGATAAGCAGAAGAGTGGTAGTCTCATGGAACCTAAGCAGAAGCTTGAGGAGTACCTGGAGGGAGTGCACAAAGACAGGGAGAGGTTCAGAGAGATGGTGCTTCCTGCTGATATCCCACCTATTGGTGAATTAAGTAGTCAGTGTGATGAAAGCCCACCAAGGTGGAAAGAGGTACAAGAAGTAATAAAACATGCAAAGGCCTCTTCAGCCCCGGGACCCAATGGAGTGCCCTACCGATTATATAAGAGCGCGCCGGATGTTTTAAGATTCCTATGGAAGCTAATGGGAATAGTTTGGAAAAAGCAGAGTATTCCCAAGGCGTGGCGTAGGGCTGGGGGAATATTTATTCCCAAAGAGAGGGACTCAGTTGAGATTAATCAGTTTAGACCAATTAGTCTACTGAATGTTGAAGGGAAGGTCTTCTTCAGTGTTGTGGCTCGGAGATTGACAGGTTATCTTGAAAAGAATAGACTAATTGATACCACGGTTCAGAAAGCTGGAATCCCTGGTTTCTCCGGATGCTTAGAGCATACCAGTATGATTTGGCACCAAATTCAGTTAGCGAAGCGCGAGAGGAGAGACCTGCATGTTGTATTTTTGGATTTGGCTAATGCCTTCGGGTCAGTACCACATAGTCTGTTATGGGAGGCCTTTGATTACTTTAGAATCCCAGGTAGCATTAAAAGCCTAGTTAAAGCTTATTTTCTGGATATTCAACTTTGTTTTAATACGGCAGAGTACACCACAGGGTGGCAACAGCTTGAGATAGGAATTATGGCGGGATGTACAATCTCCCCACTCGCCTTCACAATGGCGATGGAGGTTATTATCAGGGCCTCTAAGTGGGTAGTGGGTGGGGAGAAGTTGCAGGGAGGGCCACGCCTCCCCCCAATTAGGGCCTTTATGGACGACATGACAACCATGACGTCAACCGCTCCGTGCACCAGCAGGTTGCTGGATAAGTTAAATAGCAATCTGCAATGGGCTAGAATGAAGGTGAAGCCAAGTAAGTCTAGGAGTCTCTCAATTGTTAAAGGGAAGGTAGTAGATAAGAAGTTTGCTATAAATGAAGAGGTGATGCCTACAGTTTTGGAGAAGCCAGTGAAGAGTCTGGGAAGGTGGTATGATGCAAGCCTTAGTGATAAGGCACAGGTTGAAGGATTGAGGCAGGAAACTAGACAAGGTATTGCAAAGATAGACAAGTCAGGGCTGCCGGGTAAGCTTAAGTTGTGGTGTCTGCAGTTTGGTCTAATGCCCCGGCTAATGTGGCCATTGACAGTGTATGAAGTTCCTCTGTCAAAGGTAGAAAGGATGGAAAAAATGATCAACTCTTTTGTCAGAAAGTGGCTCGGAGTCCCACGCTGCCTAAGCAGCGTAGCCTTGTATGGGAAGGGCATTGTAGAGTTGCCCATATCTAATCTGACAGAAGAATTAAAATGTGCTAAGGTTAGACTGGAAATGACTCTTACTCAGTCCAAGGACCCAGTGGTGAGGAGGGTTGCACCCACAGTTAAAGCAGGGAGGAAATGGAAACCAAAACAAGCGGTCCAGCAAGCTCAATCAGCACTTAGGCATAGGGATATCATGGGCCATGTTCAGCATGGGCGGGGGGGCTTAGGGAGGGACGTAGGTAAACCCTCATGGGGTAAGGCTTCTGCAGGAGAAAGGAGGAAAATGGTAGTGGAGGAAGTACATAGACAGGAGGAGATTGTAAGATGTACTAAGGCAGTGTCACAGGCTAAACAAGGGCAGTGGGTGAATTGGGAGGGAGTGGAGAAGAAGAAGATAAAGTGGAGAGATCTATGGAGCATGGAGGCTAGCAGGATCAGATTTATGATAGGTGCCACTTATGATGTTCTCCCATCTCCCCAGAACTTAAATCAGTGGTTTGGTGAGGATGAGACATGCACACTATGTTCCTGTGTGTGCAGCCTCCGCCATATCCTATCAGGGTGCAAGGTAAGTCTCTCCCAGGGGCGCTATACGTGGCGTCATAATCAGGTATTGAAATGTTTGGCAGAGGCTGTTGATGTTAAACGGAGAGAAGCTAATTCAGCAGCCGCTAGTAAAGAGGGTAGGCAAATTAACTTTGTGCGTCAGGGGGAAAAGGCTAGACCATTTAGAGGCAGGCATAGAGTCGGGCAGCTAAGTAATGGAGGAGCCTGGGAATTGAAGGCGGACCTTATTCAGCAGGTGGTTGTGCCTCCACACATCGTTAGCACTCGGCTAAGACCAGATATGCTATTGTGGTCAGACTCAGAGAAGATTGTTTATTTTATTGAGCTTACAGTTCCTTGGGAAGACAGAGTTGAAGTAGCCAATGAGCTTAAGAAAGCGAAGTATGCTGAGATGGCTGGAGAGGCAGCACAGCGAGGCTGGTCTACACGACTAAGACCTATTGAAGTCGGTGCACGGGGGTTCATGGCTAGATCTGCTATTAGCTTGCTGACTGAACTGGGTATTTGTGGACGAAGTCTGAGGCAGGCGGTTAGTAGCATGTCCGTGGCAGCAGAACGAGCAAGTGAATGGCTGTGGGTAAGGAGAAAACATACTTCCTGGGGTTACCAAGCTAAGGTAAGCTAGATGTGCTAACGTGTTTGTTTGGTCAGGGTTAGTGGTAGGGCTAGGGGTACGATGCAAGAGAGTGTTTAGATGCATTAAATGTGGCAATGTGGTGGCAGCATTGAGGGGGGTGAATCCAGGACGCTGGTTTCATTGTTAAGCCTTCAGGAGGTGTCGTGGGCCTAACTTAACGAAACATCTGTGAAAGAGGGTGCCCACTTGATAACCCCAATGATATTCTGCTTACTGCATACTGCTGTATTTACTGCTGTTAGTTGGGCTAGTTGCCGTGTGTTTTTCACCTTTGGTTGGTAGCTTAGTAGCCAATGTGCTTATAAGGTTGGATTGGTCAGGGGGCATTGTCACTACCTGGAGCTTGCACTTAAACGGAGCCTGGGTCTGTTGAAGGTGGCATTGCTGTTTTTAGGCTATGATAGCCATAGGATAGGATAGGTATATTGTATTGTATTTATTTATTTATTTTTCTTTTCTTTTCACCTTTGGTTGGTAGTTTGGTAGCCAGCGTGCTTGTAAGGTTGGTTTGGACAGGGGCCTCTGAATATGTGTTTTCCTTGGATTTTGGCACAAGGGATTATAACATCTGATCCTGTGTATTAATGAAAAAAACCAAATTCATGCAAAGTCAATTCCATTTGGTTATCAATATACATGCCAGAGTCACTATAATTAATTAAATCATAGACAAAAGATTGCTGGGATTCCAATTCTTTATTTAGAACCTTCCAGATAGTGAAGAATAAAGCCTGGAGTAATAGGCTTAACAAATACAACTACAGAAGTCAAACCATCCAGTAGTTGGACCACCCAGTAGTTAATGAAACATCCCTGTTTCATTAACATACTCATCCCCTGAAAGAGGATGTGCCAATGTGCTCCACAATTCCCCAATGACCACTCAAAAGTACAAATGTATGGGATTACAGGGAGAGAGAATGCTTACCCCCTATAATAATTGTATCCACGGCTGTGGGAGCGCACATGCATTCAGTGAAGGTTGAAGTACACACTACGCTTCGATTTCACCCAATGCTGAATTAAAAGTACATGTTTTTCTTCGGCTGTCAAAATAAATGTTTTTTTCTTCTGACGTGTTTACGATCTTTATTCATTCATTGCGAAACCGACGGGGGTATTCTCTGATATTATGAATCTTAGAGACTGCGTCGGGTTCTCCGCCAACAGCCTGTAGCCAAACTATCTTGTTTTTCATAAATTTAACAAATACCATCTTCGCCGACAGTTTAACTTGTTTGTAGCACTTTCAACATTCCTAGAGAGGGACATCGTTGAGCTGACCTGGTTGGTTTTTCAGAATCAAACGTGAAAGGGTGAATCTTCATCATGCTGTTGTGTGGTGAAATCCTTGTTGCTGTAATAATACAAATGAACCATGAAAGACTACAACTTCAGCCTCGGTACCTCAGTTAATTTGTCTCTGTTCAGAGAGCACCAGCAAACTGCCACCAGCTCTCTGTGATGTCACAACACACAATGACCGGTGATGGAATTCTCATGCTGTAAATAAAGGCTCCGTGGCTCTGCTCTTTATCAGTTGACCTGATCTCGTTTGTCTACGTCAGGTTTTTCCCTGCTCTCTCTGTGCATTTTTTGGTTGCTGCTTTCGAACATGCATTGCATCACCAACACCGCCACGAGCCTTCGAAGGTATATGTGTGTCGGTAACTTCAACTGATTAGCCGTACTCTGCCCTCAAAGAGGGTATTTTGGGGCTAAGGAACTAATGCAGAAAGTTATTTTTGAACAACAACATTGAGAAAGAACGCTGCGGCCATAATCCTGGATCATTCTCGATCCGGCATCCTTTTCCTCTGGGGCAGTAGACCCCCATCAATTAACCTCCTCTAAAAGTTATATTTTTTGCCGCTGAGACTCTTATATTCTAACATTATGGAAATAATCCCTAGATCCCTTGAATGCTATTTTTTCTTTACCTTTCACTTGATCTCCATCTTTTTGTTATTGTGTCTAACCAATTCTCACTCAAGGAATAGTCTCGCTTTGAAATCTTGCTGTTGCAGGAAAATTCTCTATTGTCATTACACTCTCAACTATCCCTCACCCTCACAACAGTATGTTAGATGTTGCTAAGCTACACGTTATGTAGTCCAACACAAACTTTCCTCTCTCCGGCTCCCACTCATGTTCCCGCTGTTCGCTTCCTTCGACAACTCAACTCTCACGAGACTTTGAACTCTCTGAGCGAGACTTGGTTAGAATCAAACAGACCAGGATCCAAAGCCAAAGATAAAGAAAGGTTTTATTACTCTGAAGGGATCCTTCCCATAACGTGGCAATCTAATGTCAGTGGAATAAAGTGGAATAAGTGGAATAAACAGGCAGTTTTAGAGGACGTTCATCGACGGGGCACTGTTGCCCCAAAGGATTCAATTGTGGCACGTTTTGCACAGATTGCAGGTGCAGTGTTCTCGCTCAATACAAGACAGATTAAAAAAATAATTGTGTGCATTAGTCGCTTGGACCAAATATGATCAAAAATGTAATATTGTCCTTTAACATGCATTCAGTTTGAGGCCCTTGGGATTGTGATGCCCGTTGTGAAAAGCGAGGGTCGCATTTCCACAGAGCTACCGTTTAGCCCCGTTTACCGTTTGCATACACACATAGCACCACACTACAAACAACCTCCAACACACGTCTAACCAACTTAATTTATTTACTCAACATGATACATATTTCACACCGTTAACAATACATTCATTCATTTATCCAACGCAACGCGCAGGATACGACTTCTTCTCCGGTCCGTCCGCAAACTGGTCCGTGGGGAACCCGTGCCGCATGGGAACCAGGCCTTATTTTCTGTTCTGGGACAGTTCATTTGGTTTGCTAATGACGGGGGTGGTGAGGTAGCGTCCATGCTTCTGTGTGTCGTTGTTATGGTTGGTGTGATTTATGTTACTGAATGTGTTGTGTGTGTATATATATATTTGTATGCATTGTGTAATGAAGATATAGTGTTGGGGCTATTTTTCTGTGGCGTTTGATGATTGATCAGTGTTGTATTGATGTGTCCCCTATCCCAGTGGGCTCTCCCAATTGGTCTCTGATTGATAGGCCTATTTAATGGGGGAGACTGGATGAGAAAAGATAAGGCGGGCATTTGAGATGCCACAGCTTGCTGAGAGACTGTATTCTTTTGTTTGACTTTTTTGGCACTGTAAATAAACTGTAAATAAACTGTAAATAGACTGGCACCATTTTTGAGACCTCTAAGCCGACCCCTGCTTTCGACAAGTTGACTCCTTGGTTGCGTCCGTCCCGCATGTGAGTTGGGGGTTCAATACCTCTTTCTCACACCCGACCCGTTTCTGTTTTAAGACTGTTATTATACACACACACACACACACACACACACACACACCTTATTATTATTTTCACTGCATTGATTGAATACAATAATAAATGCTTTAATATATAATCATCAGTAATTTACATCTAAAAATAGACGGTGACCTTGCCTGCTGATATGTGTGATATTATAAATAGATCCATTTTAATTATAACACACATACATTATTCAGGAGCTCTGGATGCATTGAAGAATAAATAAAAAACACATTTTTCATAATGATCATCACAGTAATACACAATATATAAGACAAGGAAATAAGACAAATGTCCTATTGACATCAGGTCCACTGGAAGTTTAACAGCCATATTTCTTAAGGCGTCAACACCATTGATTAAAACATTTGGTGGATGCCATTTTGCAGCGTTGGGCCTGGGGGTACATTCAGAGAGAGAGAGGGAATGGGTGAGAGGGAGTGGGGGAGAGAGAGAGATAGAGATAGAGGGGTGTAGAGCAATATGGATTGATAAGAATTCACTCTGCAGTGGTCTGCATCTGCATCCGTTGGCCAATGCTCTTGTAGTTATGTCTTTGCTGCTGACCTCTGCCAGCACAGCAAAATTAGTTTGAGGCCAAAGCTCCTGAGCTGAATAAGACAATGATTTAAGTGAATTTTCATTCGGGTCGATCATTATATTATAACAGTGCTGACCTTAAAATGATTGGAGTATCTCCAACTCAGGCATTAGCTGCCCTTTGTAGGGATCATGGAAGGAGAAGGAAGCTTTTAAAAACATTTATATTTGAGATTTATGAAAACATTATGAATTGATTAAGCCAGGTTGTAATTTCTTCTATGCCTTATTTAGACCACACAATATTTAAGCTAACATTAGTACCTCACCGGACCACATATTTCTAGTGCTGACACCACTTCTTACTAGCTCCTGCTTATATACATGTTCAACACAACACCATACGGTTTTATCCACCTGAGATAAGTCAGACCCTATAGGCTTGGCTTGTTTACCATCCCGCCCGTACCGATATAGATTGAAGCTGAGTAAATCTGACCCTGTAAGCGTGACTTAATTTACATTCTCTCCATACCAATATAGACTGAATTCTGGCCTGGATTTGGCAGATGTAGAAATTAGTATAAATGATGCCTCATCAAACTACACAAAGGTATTTTAGAGAAAGATAGATGGAAGCATGTGTAGGCTATGTGCTACTGTCTAGCGAGTTTGGAAAAAAAAATACACAAAAGTGAATATCTGGATGGCAAGAAGTTTTCCTGAACAAGCTATGGCTGCAGCCTTTTTAGTACACATCTACATCTCAGGGAAAAAAATAGAACATTGAATTAACTTGAGATCTGATTCAATGAAAGGACATATCCTATTATATTATTAAGACACAGTGACACCAGCCAACAGGGATAAATACTGGTGAATAGTAAAGAGAATTTCAATGGAATGGACACAAAATGTTAGGGTTATGTTTCTATTTTTTATTTAAGGAAAAGTAGAGTGAGGAATTGTTTGGTAAATTGTTTTTCTTAGGTAAACAGCATGTCTGTCTATATGCGTTCCTGGACTGTCTGTCTGTGTCTGCCTCCTCTCGTGCTTCGCTCTTTACCTCCCATGGTGACACCCGTCGTCTTCTTCCTCCTTGATTGCCTGCTTCTGATTGTCTCTTCTCGGTAGTCAGGAGAAGTGTGTGTGTGTGTGTGTGCGCGCGTGTGTGTGTGTGTGTGTGTGTGTGTGTGTGTGTGTGTGTGTGTGTGTGTGTGTGTGTGTGTGTGTGTGTGTGTGTGTGTGTGTGTGTGTGTGTGTGTGTGTGTGTGTGTGTGTGTGTGTGTGTGTGTGTGTGTGTGTGTGTGTGCCTCCCTGCATTGGTGTGATCGTGGGTGTCTTCTGGTGTTCATGGTAGAGGTTGCTTGCTTGCATGTGTCAAAACTACCGAAAACAACGATGGTGAGCGAGGGGCTCACCAACAGAAACAGGCATATCAAATATATATACCTGATGTGCATGTGGCTGACGCTAGTCTTTGTGTGTCACAAGAAGTAAACATGCTAGATACTGTGTTGTTAAAGGCAACACCTTTGTAATCTGTGACCACAACATCAGACTATATCTGGTGTCTGCAGCATAAGAGCTCTGTAGAGTAATAAGGAATCAGCGCATAAAAAAAGAGACGATCACAAACATCACAACATCAGACTTGTTTGTTCTGAACTAATGAACTGGTCTAACACTGAATAATGAAGCTAAGTTCCCTGTTCCCTCTGTCCGGACATCATTTCTGAATCACAGCGGCAGTGCCCAGGAGGTAAAATGGGTCATGGGCAACCGGAGGGTTGCTGGTTCAATATCCTGCTCCTCCTAAATAACTGTCCAGGGGCCTCATGTACTAAGACTTGGATTTGTGGATTTCTGACTAAAACTTTGCAAACGCCAAAATCTGGAAAGCTGCTGTGCTCTTTTTACATCCCAATTAACGTGAAATTGAGCGCACATGCACAAGCCCGTCTCTCCGCCCAGTCTCCTCCATCATTTAATATGCTAATTAGTATAAATAGGCCTGCAGTAGTGCGCTCGTTAGGAGAAAATGGAGAAAGGAAGAAAAAAAAACTTGAGTGAATGCGAGGTGGAGGTGCTGATTTGGGAGGTAGAGGCCAGAAATAAGATCTTGTTTGGCTCTCCTCCTCTGGAATCGGCACCAAAACC
Organism: Micromesistius poutassou; assembly: GCF_964030765.1. Classification (NCBI taxonomy): domain Eukaryota; kingdom Metazoa; phylum Chordata; class Actinopteri; order Gadiformes; family Gadidae; genus Micromesistius; species Micromesistius poutassou. The sequence continues at coordinate 382,607 of NC_140274.1, read as the reverse complement.
AAAAAACTGGCGTGGGAAAATTTTGCCAAGCCGGTCAATGAGGTAGGGGCGGAACGCCGAAATGTGGCTGACATTTAAAAAAAGTGGTCGGACATCAAGGTGGACGTAAAAAGAAAGGTCTCTGCCCACCGGAGAAGCGTGGGTCATGCGGGCAGTGGAACACATTGTTGGTCAAAAAGTGCTTCTCTCGCTCTGAAAAGCATTTTGCACACATAAAAACTGGAAAAGTTGATAACTCAGTCCCTTTCAATGCAAACGTGTAACTATGCTTAAAAAGAGTTATTTATCGGGGAGCTCGCCCTATTTGAGCAAAGGGTGGCAGCTGTGATGGGGGTGGGCTCCTCAGCTGTGATGGGGGTGGGCTCCTCAGCTGTGATGGGGGTGGGCTCCTCAGCTGTGATGGGGGTGGTCTCAGCTGTGATGGGGGTGGGCTCCTCAGCTGTGATGGGGGTGGGCTCCTCAGCTGTGATGGGGGTGGTCTCAGCTGTGATGGGGGTGGTCTCAGCTGTGATGGGGGTGGGCTCCTCAGCTGTGATGGGGGTGGTCTCAGCTGTGATGGGGGTGGGCTCCTCAGCTGTGATGGGGGTGGGCTCCTCAGCTGTGATGGGGGTGGGCTCCTCAGCTGTGATGGGGGTGGTCTCAGCTGTGATGGGGGTGGGCTCCTCAGCTGTGATGGGGGTGGGCTCCTCAGCTGTGATGGGGGTGGGCTCCATATTGGGCTGAGCATTGTTTGGTTGGGGGTCTGGGTCGTCTGGGAGGTCCATTACCTCGCGTAATGACACGCCGTGCCTGTGCGCAGCATTGTGCAGAACCCCACATGCCTGCACACTGCGGCACACCTTCAGGGTGATGGAGCAGCACCCCCCCGCTCCGGTCAAGGCAGCGCCACCGGCTCTTCAGCTGCCCTGTCGCTCTTCCCACGACCGGCCGAGTGCGTGCATGGATATTGTTAGATCTCTACTCTCGGACAGTCTGTGGGTTGGCGAGGGGGGCCAACAGCCATGGCCGTATGGCGTAACCTCTGTCTCCTTAGGAGTAATTGGTACAATTACAGCATAAATTCACTTTTAAGTGTTTTAAATTGCTTATCAATTAGCCACCCATCCCACACTCTGCCAGCCTCCAACCTATTCCCAACCGAGCTGTTTGTAAGGATGAATGAATCATGGGTTGACCCAGGCCACCTTGCCACGATATTCGTAAGGCGCATTTGGGCATCACAGATTATTTGCACGTTTAAGGAATGAAAGTGTTTCCTATTAACGTACGCATATTCCCCTTCAGATGGAGCCTTTATTGCAATGTGTGTGCAGTCAATCGCTCAGATTACATTGGGAAAACCAGCTATCGCTGCAAATTGCGCTTTGATGTTTGCTTGGTTTACTGCATATGGAAACAGTATATGCCTGGCTGAGATGCGGATAATCCCGTTTAAAACAGCCGGAATGGTGCGGCTCAGAGCTCCCTGACTCATTCCTGACCGGTCAGCCAATTCCATCTGGAATGATCCTGTTGCTAGAAAACCAAGCGTAGTCAGGAGTTGTATTGGAACAGGCAATACGTGACTCCTCGCCGTCTGCTTGTCCAAACCTGGGCCCAACTCAGTACATAGTTCCAAGATGATAGCTCTTGGAAATCGGAATCGGCTGATAAGCCAGTCATCATCATGAGCCAAAAATTATAGTATGAAGGGGCAAGGTTGTTTAGGGCTTTGTAGGTGGTGAGGAGGATCTTGAAATGTATGCGTTGTTTTACGGGAACCAGTGAAGTTGACAGAGGATGGGCATGATGTGTTCTTTGGAGGGGGTGTGGGGAGTGGGGCGAGAGAGGTGAAACAGGCTTTGACGAGTTCAGAGGGCATGGGGTCCAGGGGGGAGGTGGATGATTTCATGGTGGAGAGTATTTTGGAGAGGTCTGCTGTGGTTATCGGTGAGAAGGTAGAGGTGGTCTGAGGATGAAGGAGGTGTGGGTTCAGGGACCCAGGAGGTTGGATGGGTGGAGGCAGAGGAGGTTGCAAGCTGGTTGTGGATGTTTTCTATTTTGGAGTTGAAAAATGAAATGAGGTTGTTGCATTTCTCCGGGGTAAATGAGGATGAAATGTTGTCGTGGGGCTTGAGGAGTTTAGTCATGTTGGAAAACAGGGTGCGTGGGTTGGAGGATCCAGAGTGAATGATGCCAGAGTAGTAGACAGAACAGGCTTTGTTTAGTGCTGATTTGTAGAGGTGTGTGTGCTCTTTGTATGCGAGGGCGTGTACTGTGAGACCGGTTTTCTTGTGAAATCCATTAGCCCAGATGTCATGCGTGGTCCTGAAAATATGTAACGTTTAATAAACAATATTATTTTCATCACTGAAAATAATATTGCAGGGGCTTCCTTTTAATTCCAATATTGACAATATAGTTTTATGGGTCTGTTAAAGTTTTGCCTAATATCAACAACAGTGTCACATTTTGCGTCTCGACAACAATGACGCATGATTGAAGTGCATTTAAGATCATGTATCCCGACGTTTAAATCCACTTTGAACTAGCCTCATATTGCAATATTACTTCATAACTCGTGACTCGTGATCGTACGTGATCGCTAATGTTGTTGCGCTGCATTACCTCTATGTGCCGCCAACTGACAGAATGCAGATACAGAATGCATTTCTGCTGAATGCAGCAGAAATGTGCGTAAGCCAGTGTGACCGGGCGCATAGCGACCGTCACGGTAGCGATACGCTACCCATGACATATTAAGAGACTGAGTGCTAATGCTGCCTGTGTGTTTGTCTTAGTTGTCTATGTATTCCGTTAACTTCATACTGTTTAAAATCATTTATCAACCATGTCATTTATCATACGCGCTACGGCAGTTAGTACAATCTTGCAAGAACCATCATTACAACTAGGGGTGTGAACGGGTACACGTGTACACGTGTAACCGGTTAGTAAATCATAACCGTTAAAAAAAAAACGAAAAATCAGTAAACGAAAACCGAAAAAAAAAAAAAAAATCTAAATCTTCAATCAAAATTAACATGTACTATTTATTTAGAGATTAATAAAGCTACAAATGTTCCACTTTGACAATGTTAATGCGCTAAGAAATGCACGTGATAAATGTTGGGTAACTGACCACCGTGCATTACGTCATGTAACACGTAAGTTTCACTCCCCCCCCCCCCTTTCCGCCATGTTGGAAGGTACGCCCCTCCGAGTGCAGCTGAGCTTTGCGTTATTGTTGACACGGTAGCTGCTAGCAGAGGAGGTTTATAGGTAAATATAAGGAACTATCGGACAATCTTGTCCGATAATTGCCCGCTGCAGGGCCGTGGAGGTAGAACTAGAGCCACTCGCGTCAACAGTGAAGATGGATCAGCGTCTTTTGACGGCAGTGGTTTCCACGGTGCTTATGCTTACATAATATCAGAGAATATCCGCGTCAGTTCGGCCGCGGCGCAATTAATGAATAAACATCATAAACTGAATGGCTGTACAAGTGTTCTGAGACACGGCTGCGAACCGGCAACTTAAAACAAAGTAGTGCCGGTTTGGTTCCGTGCCGTGCCGCTGCCGTTGTAGCACCCGATTTGGTTCCCCCACAGTTCCTGTTCCCCCTTACGCCGATTTACTGATGATCCGTGCGTAGTTGCTATGTTACCGTACGTACTTACGGAAGAAACGCACCTCGAAAACAGCTGGATGTACGGAAAGCGAAATGGGACAAACCTCACACCAGGCTGTGCGGCAGTAGTGTGCTACGCTGATGTTAGTGACTGTCAAAACACAACCATTATTGTGTAGGCTACTGTCATGTTATTTATTACATTAAAGCAACAAAAATGTGAAGGTATTTGTTAGACCATTCATTGTCAAACTTTACAAAGGAATAACATTAAAGGACAAAAATAGCGGAAACAGTCTCCATCAATGATGTATTTATTAGGGCTGGGCAATGATTACAAGTTTTAATCGCATAGTATGGTTAACTCGCAATTATTAACACAAATCCACTCCAATTGAAGTTAAGAGATTATCAAATGGAATGACACATTATCATTCATACCAAATGAAGGCCTACCTAATAACCAAAAGCTAGGCCAAGTGATCTTCATGGAGTTTTGTTGACTCACTCAGTGTGGGTTGAATATGAAACTTACGGAACACCACAGATTTGGGAATTGTGAACAGGCTGTCACTTACTGCAAGTGTAATTGAATGTAAAGTAAGTGGAACTAAAAACAAAAATGATTTCTGATATGGATGTTGACATTCTGTGGGCAAAACCTTTCAAAATCAAAGGGAAATTCACTCTTCTGTCTGTTCTAGCGTGTTGCGGTGACTGCGACTGCGGATGCCTGGACTCTCCTCATGGTTAACCGGCCAGCAGCCCATCGTCAATTTAATGTTTTGCCTGTATGTATGTCAATTGTGGCACCCATTGCCCTCCTGACCATCTGGAAGGAGGGATCCCCACTCTTCACAAGCCTGTTAAGCCCTTTGAGACTGTAACGGTGATTAAGGGCTATACAAATGAAATTGAAGGAAAAAAAAAAAAGAATTAAAAAAAGAGAACGCCAGTAAGTACATCTATTTGTAAACAAAAAAAAAAAAAAAAGATTGCGCGCGTCATTTACGCGATGATGTGCCTAGCACATGCATAACATGCAAATTTGCCTTCCATGGACGGATTCCCGATACACACGGTGTGGAACCAATGTCCGCATGTATCACACGCAATCTGGAAAGAAATAATGGTGAAGTTAGGCTGGCTTATAAATATGTGCTGGTTCATAGGGGCTGTACGCCAATCCTACAGTATAATACTTACCCAAGTAACGTTTTCCGTATCATTAAACGTGTCTGCCTCCCCACAAAAATGACACAGGTCACTCAAGTCATCTACGAATTAAGATAACTGTTTTAAAGAATTTGACAGACACGTCTAGTAGCCACACGATTTTGTGTCCTGCTGGAGTGTGTGGGGCACAGTGTCGCATGTCCAACGTGACACGTTTGCACCCATTTTCCTCATCAGGGCTCTAAAGAAAAGTTAGTCAAGTTGTTGCTAGTAAACAATTTAGTTACAGATGAACAAGAATGGGACCAAATGTCACTGGTGTAGGAAAATATAGGCTAGTATACCTTGTTGTCTCCAAACCCCTTTTTTTTTTTGCTGCTGACTCTCCTAGAGAGTCCAGTAGGAAAGTTTTTTTTTTGGATGGATACATGGCCTGGGAAAAAAATATATATATATGGTAATGGAATTGTAAAAGTATGTAGGCATATTAACATTTTGATTTAGGGAAAGTCCAGGGAACTCTTTTCTTTGTCACATACTTACAACAAGAAACCAATGGTGGCAGTCATTCACAATGCCTAGAATGACTTCGTAGGCCGAGGCATCCAGCTGAGAAAAGCATCACAAATAATGACTTTCGTAGGGTCATTATAGCCTCTATACCTGTCATTAAGCTCACCTTTTCACCCAAACAACCCTCAACATCAACAATATGATGGCTGGTGGCTTGCACTTGCAGCACTGTGAACAAATAAACCCTCTGCTTGCTATCTCAGAGCCGAGACCACCACCACCAACACCATCATCATGTTTCAGCACACCTTCAGTTTTTGATTTTTTCCTTGCCACATGGCAGTCATGCTGAAGGTGTCGAGGTGATGGGCTTTGTTTTCTGCCCCATGCCGCCTCACCAGAATATGGAGATATGAATTTATTACCTACATCAACATTAAAAAAGATTAATACTTTGCATGTGAAGCCATAATGCCTTTGGAATTTAGCAATATGCACCTCACTCTCCAACTCCTGGCCAGGGCCCAGCTGGAAGATATCAGGGTATAAAACCTTATAGGGCCCAACTTTTGCCAGCAGGACTTGGCTACGGTTTCCACTCCACGCATCCATGATACCTGTAACACAGAGCACACTTAACAAACATAGTTTTTAAATAAAGGCCATTGTTGGTATGTATCACTTACGGCTGCGCACAGCATCGTCCAGTGTGCAGGTGGCAAGAAACTTGATGGGGGGTTGCAGAGAGGATGGAGCAGGTGGTGATTGGTGGGCAGTTTTTTGTGAAAGGTCAAGAGGTGCCGGTGAAGGTGAACGGGTGACTTCTGGTGAGGGGATAGTGACAATGTGCGCTTTTTTTAGTGGGGGTTCTTCGTGTGATGGGTTTTGTATCCTGTGTGGTATGCGGGGTGTGGGATCGGTGAAGGGTTTGAGGTGGTCTGTATTGATTTTGGGATGTTGTTTCCCATCATCATCCTGGAGGTCTGCACTTTTGTTTTGTATGTGTGTAATTGTGTACGGTCCCAGCCAGGTGCGCTCTAATTTTCCCCCTTTCCTCTGCTGCATGCAAATGTTTTTCCGCAGCACCCTCTGGCCAACAGCGAAGGCAGACTTTGAAAAAAGCTTCTGCCTTTTATCCTGCTTCTTTACAACGTTCTCCTGAACCATGGCATCCAGTCTCTCCTTTAAGGCAATGCCTGAGGATACCAGCTGGTTAGAAATCACCTCCTCCACTGAGCTGTCCACCTTTCCAATAAAAAAATAAACAAAGATTAAGAATGGAATTGGAATGCTGAAATTACCTGACAGAAGTGAGACACATCATGCCATACCGTGAAATCCTCAGCTACTTCACATGGATACCGTGCTTCCATGCCAAACATTAGGAAGAAGGGGGAGAACCTGGTGGTGAGGTGAGTCTTTGTTCTGAGGCTGAATAATACGGCATCCAGATATTTGTTCCATGTGTTGGGCTTGTCATCGACAAGTTTACACAATGCTCTGTATAGGCACAAGGAAATAATTGTCATCAGTCATCATGTTTTTTAAAATGACACCTATATTGTAGACAAGCTACTAATAGCTCTTCTACAATCCATTTTGAATCGTTTTCTAATAACAGCTTCACCTCTGAATTGTGCCATTCAAATTTTCCACAAGACCATTTGTCTGTGGATGATATGGCGCACAGAGACTCCTCTCCACATTTAGAAAAGTACAAATATTTGAGTTCAGCTGTTTGAAGAGTACAATTTAGCAACAGATGTGTTTTGTATTGTATAATGGTACATACAGCATCCTGACCATGAAGAGCAGTGCTGGTTTATTCACCAAGCCAAAATTAACTCACCTCATTCACAAACTCACTGCCCTGGTCGGTGAGTATCCTTTTGGGTGCACCAAATCTGTAAAAGAACTTGAGAATGCACTCGGAAACCACCTTTGCACTTTTGTTAGGGATGGCGTACACCTCCGCCCATTTGGTGTAGTAATCCACCATCACGCACATGTAGACGTTGCCATCTTCCGTTTTTCGAGTTTTCCCACCAAATCCATCCCAACTAACTCAAGTGGGTGGTCAACCTGAAAATCCCAAAATATATATCATTGTTCTCACAAAGCATGGTTGTTGTTTGCAAGTATTCAGTGAAATGAAAGGCTTAGTACATACATGGATAGGGATATACTCCTGCTCCTTCTTAATGGACAGCCTACTATATTGGCATTTTGCACATTGTGCAACCTGATGGATCAAAAGTAGATATGGGAAATGCAATTTAGGAAGCAAGACAATCAATGGATAAGCTCAATCTACTATACACTCCAATTAAATAATTCAATTTACCCATTTATCCAAATCAACCCCCATGCCAGGCCAATAGAACCTGGCGGTGACTGCATATTTGGTTTTCTGTGTCCCACAGTGGCCTCCATGCGCACTATCGTGGAAGTCCAGAAAGATCTGATTGGCCTCCTCCTCGCCAACCACGACTTTCTTGCGCACCTCCAGGTCGTTGTTACAGGAAACGTAATACAGTGTATCACCTATTGAAACAAGGTTGTTGTCAGTAGCCTACAATAAACACGTCCTTTATTCTGATAAGCAATCGAGTTAGAGCTGGAGATCAGGGAATTATTTTTGAGGAAGGCATAGCGTTACCATTACTTACCATCTAGTAGAAAACGGGCGGATCGTCTTCGAATTATGTATTTTTGTTCTTTAGAAATACCAGTGGGATACGAACCATGCCTTTTGTAGTTGAATAACTCGTTGTATAGTCGTTGGTCCATTCTACCGATTCAGAATAAACATTAAGTCATGAAACGTCGTTTCCCAGATGATGTACAACCTGTCACCTGCATTTATACACTTTGCACCCATCAGAATTGATTAGGTTACGCCCTCTTCAATTAAACTACTGTTATATTGCCTCGATCAGACAAAACAGACAAGAGCAGAGTAATTTTTTTATTAGTTCCGAAGAAATGCATGATTTATAAGAATATAAAGAACTAAGCAGCTTAGAATGCCTATTCATTCATGAATTGCTGTGTCCCATGGCACGCAGCCTATATCCTCCCTATGTGGATATTGTGTGCGTATGTATGTGTATGTTTGTATGTATGTCTATTTTCTACTGTCTGAGAGAGTGTCCACCCTACCGGAGTCAAATTCCTTGTATGTGTGCATACTTGGCCAATAAAGCTGATTCTGATTCTGAATTCACACAAATCAATGATCCATTCACCGAACACTTAACAAAATATTGTTTCCTGAAAGCTGAGGTAGGCCTACCCATTATCTGTATCTGTTGCACGACATGCCCATAAAATAAGCTATAGGCCTACATGATTGTCATTGTGATGATCGACAATTTCAACTGTTGCATAGACACGAAAACTATTCAACAACAAAGCATGGTATTTATTTATTCAAACTTCTAAACAAATCAACAGATCCCAGGCATGAACTCAGATCTGACAAATTACAAATGCAATTAACTATTGTACATGAATTACACTGACTTATAACACCGAATTACAGAACAGAAGAAACCATAATAGGGAAATGGCGTTTTGCGTGCAATCGCACGCAACTCGTCAATCTTTTTGTACCACTTGGCTTTCCGTAGAACCAGATGTTGTGGGTTGGTCCTGTGGGCGGAGTCAGTTAACATGGCGTTTCGAGGGGGAACAGGAATACCAAGGGGGAACCAAATCGGGTGCTACACCGTATCCAGTGGAATAGCCTACATTGACTGTAATGGTTTCTAATGTCTTCTTGTGTTCTCTGCATTTTCAGTAGGACCCTTTTCCTTCGCCTTATTCTTCCCCATTTATTTCTATCTCGTAATGTCTGCTGCGTCTCTATGTCGCGTATCTCCTCGTCTGTCTCTATGCCGCTCTGACAACGTTGCCCATGGCAACCGATAGCCGTGGATGCCATCATGGCGGATGGGCTCAAACCCCTCCCCTCCCCAAAAATCACGTGACTCCTCATTCTCAATAGCGCTGCGGTCCACTTAAAAAAAACAATAACAAAAAAAAAACGGTTAACCGTGTACACGAAAAAAAAGGGGTCGTGTAACCGTTTACAATTTTTTGTAACCGTTCACACCCCTAATTACAACTTTCTGTTTAATACCATTTACCATTAACGTCACCTGTTCTGTTGCAATAACCACTCAAACAAGTATGTCTTTGTCAAATTCCAGATCCGTTTATTTTGTTTAAATGTTACATGTTAACTCAGCGTAATTGTTTGTCTTACCAGCGTCTCTAGTGTTTGTGTTAGGGAGTGTGTGCCGCGGTAACCGGGTTTAAATCAACGTCATAACTTCCGGGTAAACCGGAAGTGACCCCGAGTTATCGTTATTATTTTTATTGCTGTTTTTATACCTTTTGGCTACGCCAAAATAGACCATTAGTACACGGTTTACCGTGATTAATGTTTCTAGCTTTTAGAGGGGAGAATCGTAGCTGTTTAAAGCTGTTATGTATTTAACTTGTAACACCCCTGTCTCAACGGGTATATTGGTATGCGCCAATTAGTAGGGGATGTGAGGCCTATTTAACCTGACGCTTGTCTGTTGTTCAGGAGAGCTGATGGTGGCAGGACGTATGTCTGTTTATTGCTCTCACTAAGTGACTTGTTTAAAGGTCCGGTTTGCAGAAGTTTTGACTTATTATTTTTGTGACTCTCAAGTCTATTTATTTTGTTTAGTCAACAGTGTTTCCTTTTTGTTACTTTTCGTTTTATTTTTATTGCCTTATGGGACTTAATTGGGAAAAATAAAAATATCCCATCATTTCCAATCCTTCTCGTCTGCTCCTGAGTGATTTCCATCTAGCTCAAGACGCTCCTACACATCTACCCATGACAGCCAGGCATTTAGTTTGCGTGGAGAACTGCACTTTCTCACGTCAAAGCAGTCTGTGTACATCCCAACGTTTGCATGAGAAGTGGCTTAGGCAGCTTTTTTGTGCGTAAGCAAGCTTTGTACATGAGGCCCCAGGTGTCCCTGATCGCCTGATTCCTGCCCCCCGGAGAGCTGGCTGTTGACTTGCAGGGCATCGCAGTGTGTAAATGTGTGAGTGAACGGGTGTGTGAAGGTGGGCCACTAATTGTAAAACGCCATAAAAGCTATGATATATAAATGACTCATTACCATTTACGATCAACATGAACCTAGGATATCGACAGAATCCCTTGTTTATCGTAGCTGTCGGTGGACATGGGAGCGGAGACTAGCATAAGGCATGTGAAGGCCATGGTATTTCGTCTCTTTGAAGGACTCAGACAAGTTATTTGCCAAGCCCTTGGGCTGAATAATTCAGTTTTTTTCCATGGGCTGGGAGGAGATGGTTGTTGCCATGGTAGCCCAAAGAACAAATGTTAATCATGATTGGTTTACATTGGAGCAATTAATAAGGAAGTGGATGAACAGCCGGGTGCTTGTGCTCACAACAGAAGGTGGGAATGAATAGCATGTTAATTGAATATGACAGCCACAGCTATCAGAGAGTGTTCGCTCATCGCCACCACAAGCCATTGTTTCCCTCTGTATTACTGCGTGATTTCAGCCTCGTTAAAAAACTGTTCAGTCGTTTTGTTTGAAATCTACATGATGGCAATGTGCGCGGTGAGGATAATGAGAACCACAGCCAGTGAGTCCAGTCAACCCACTAATACGAAGGCCTATTTAAGCTTCACACCGGGGCCGGGGCCCTGTTTACACACTCAACTTGCAATTTGAATCCAAATTCAAATTGTGATTTGCGAGAGCATCTCAAATCTCCATTTATATAGAAATATTAAAGACACAGCCCGTAACAGCCCTTCCAGAGTTATGAGAAATGCTAGATGGACCAGAGATTGCCCTTCATCTAAATGCAATCTCTCTTCAAAGTGTTGTGAAGTCCTGTAGCTTAGCGTGGCTGTCAATAACAATACTGCTGGTTCAGGATAAGTACAAGGGATATCTATATAAATACTTGAAGAAAACACTTAAAATATTGAAGTGTAAGAAAAACAAATCTGGCGCCCATAACACCTCTTATGGGTCTACTGCTTTGAAGTACCAGAGCAAGGGTAGTGGACTAAACTAGTGAAGATAATTCACATGGACCCTTTTCAGAGAGCTGTCAAGGCCAGGCAAACACAGGTGTAGCCTCAACCATAACATCTTCCAAATAGGCAGGCGTTTTATTTTTTATGTGTGCCAAAGCACCAGCAATGGTCAATCTGAGTTATCTAAACTAGTTCAGTCTACTAAAGAAAGGGTCTATAGAACCTTGCTGGGCTATAAAGAAGCTTAGTTTAAGTTTGCACACTTAAGTCACACAAGCAACTTCTGGATCAAGAAATATTGAATTCTAGTTAGACGGAAAGTTAGACGAAGGAGTAGGTTTAAAAGGTTTAAAACATCAAAGACCAATCTGGGTGACATAACCATTTTGTTGTCAAGTGGCACACTTTGCATTTATTGCTTAACAGCTGTGAGCTCTTAGTAAACAGAAAGCAGGTTTGAAGCGTACCCCATAAAGCCTGCCATGTGTTTTATCGATGCTTTTACATTTTAATGCCCCGGCGTCTAGAGAGGGAGCTGCCTATTGGTGGGTGTGGCCAGAGTGCTCTAGCCCGGTCTCTGCCAGTGACATTAGATATCGGGAGGTAACATTAGAAGAGGATGCAGTTAATTATTAATATCCCTGTCTGGAGACCAAAGCACCCCCTCCCCTGAAAACCAGGAAAACATGCACAGCTCAGCCTCAAGGACATGCAGTTGGACACATCAAGGAGAGGCAGGAGCGAGGGAGTCATGTTGAGACAGGGAGTCAGACGATGGAGGCTGTGTGGTGGAAGAGGTGCTCTCATTATAAAGTAATCACCAGGCAGAAAGGTCAACTTGCTGTTACTACCGCCATAAAACTCTGAGGGGCTGAGCAAGAGCGACACCGACAGCAAGAGAGAGAGAGAGAGACAAAGGGGGAGAAAAACAGATGACGATCAGTTAGGAACCTAATAACTGCAGAGAAAAGGAGAATAGGAGGGGGAGGAGCAGAAGGAGGAGGAATCAGAGGAGGTGAAGGAGAAGAGGGAGGAGGAGGGTGGAGGAGGAGAAGAGGGAGGAGGAGGGAGGAGGATGAGGACTGGAATGAGGAAGAAGAGGAGGAGGTGGAGGAGGAGAAGAGGGAGGAGGTGGAAGGAGGATGAAGAGAAGGTGGAGGAGGAGTAGAGGGAGGAGGAGAGAGGAGGATGAGGAGTAGAAGGAGGATGAAGAGGAGGAGTAGAGGGAGGAGGATGAGGAGTGGAACGAGGATGAATAGGAGAAGGTGGAGGAGTAGAGGGCGGAGGATGAGGAGTGGAAGGAGGAAGAAGCATTATAACTTCATTGGCCCACACATTCGTAGTGCTAGCACCAGTTCTGACTAGTTTCTGCTTCTACACGTAGTGGTCAAGAAAACACCATATCAAGTTTTACGATTCTGAGGTGAATCCCACCCTGTAAGCGTGGCCAATTTACCATTCCACCCATATCAGTTTACCACTGAATTTGTTTCCTGGATCTAGGAGATGTTTCGTGATCCCCCTCCAGAGGGAATGGCTGTAGACCTTGTATCTCTGAATAATAATAATAATAATAATAATAATAAATATTCACATGCTGAATCGTTAAAACTCTTAGATTCAAACACAGCCCCAAAACCACGATACCAGAGGCATCAAGATGAGGCTTCCTCATGGGGGAGGGGAGGAAGGGGTCAGGTCTGCAGAGGCGTCAGACAGTGAGACATCAAAGTGGAGAGTCATAATATATCAGACATAGAGGGAGGCACCATTCAGTGAGACAGATATGTGGAGAGTCATATATTCAATAAAATATATAGAGGGAGGCAGCGCAATGGAGAATCCTATATTAGTTATACTATATATAGTTGTAGGCAGGGGCAACAGAGTCATATATAAAACATTCTATATAATATATAGATATAGGCAGGTTGACAGAGTCATATATAGTATATAGAGGGATGCAGGGCAATAGAGAGTAAATATAATGTTTATAATGTTAAGAATGAAGAGATAGGCAGTATGACAGAGAATCATATATTATACATACAATTATTCGCCCAAGGCTCCGTGAACAGTGGGGAATAGCACTGTTCCCCACTGTTCACTTCACCAAAGGATCCGTGAACAGTGGGGAATGGCACTGTTCCCCACTGTTCACGGAGCCTGAGGTACTACACATGAACACTCCAAAAATATACAAGATAATACTTTTTGCCAGGATTTATTTGTTTTTATTAGCGGTTTATTTGTTTTTATTAGTGTGACGGGACGACCGTCACACGTGACATTTTGCACTTATTACACACTTATTATCAACAAACAATTGGGAATAGCCTGCTGTGCGTTTCTCTCATTCTCTTCACCTTTCAGATTGGCCTATCTATCGTGAAAGGACTGATTAGTTATGACTAGATGGAAGACGATCTGTGATCTTCCAAAAAGTATCTTTATTTCCTTTATTACGGACTCACACTCAAATGTGATATTTTATTTAGATTGAATCACTAGACAAGGTCTCGGGATTCATGAAATATGCTTGTACTTTTACTTAAAGTGTCTCATAATACACAAAAAATGTTACTCTATGATCATAAATAAATGAATAAAAAGCTATGTTGGGGCCGGCACGCTAACTAAACCGAAGATGATTGAGACAAATATAACCCGAATGCATCATAGTTTAGATCAGGGTTTCTCAACGGGGGCGGCAGCGCCCCCTGGGGGGCGTTCGTAGAACCTAGGGGGGCGCTGGGAACGAACACGGGGGCGTCACAACTTCGCTTGTGTAGCGGTCATTATTTTGAACTTTTTAAACTTTTCATGGTTTTCAAATATTTTCGGTGCAAAAATAGTATAACTGAAATAAAAAGCCTATCTTCATATGGGTTTCTAACCCCTCTATCGTCTTATCTACTTTTTACTTTATGCTCAGTGCCGTCATGATCGCCATAGTAACGCCGATGAACAAATCCACCTCATCGCAGCAGCGTGGTGCTTCAGAAACTATTTCGCCCTCCCCTGACTTCCACTGGTTGGTTTGCGGGACATGCAAAGCAAGCGGTGGATGGGGCATTACACTAAGCAACATGAATCTCATCCATATTACATAGTAAGGCAACACAAGACGTGAATAAAGATAACTCCGCTTAGCATGCTAATTGTAAACAATAGAACGTGCGCATTACGTGTAGACCACCGCAACGTCGCTCATTACGTCTGCGAACCGATAAACACTTACTTTCATAAGGTACGCACGCCAACCGGCACATACGCATTTAACACTGATGTTACAGGCGCTTAACTTGTATAGTAACAAACTACTTTAATTACTATTTGGCCGCAAACTTAAACGTGCTACTCTCAGAACGAAGCGGATGAAGGCTGCACATGCGCAGCGTTGCTAGGCAACGTCACGTAAACAAAGGGAGTCTTTCGTGCACACATTGAACCCAAGTTTGCGGGTTAACAGTTCAATAACCAATAAAAATGTACACAAACACTGATACGTATTTAACTTCAATAGCTCAATAATAAAACCTTTTAATAAAACTCTGAATACACATTTTCTTGTCCAGAAGAAACCAAAACGGCACAGAAGTTTTTTATTCAAGCAATGTAGCACGAGTTGGAGTGGAGTTGGTAATGGATATAGCCTACCCACGGGTGTCGCAATTTTTAAAAACAAAACAAAATTAACTATAATAATGGGGGGGGGGGGGGGGGGCGCCAGAGGATCAGGGTAAGGTAAGGGGGGCGTTTGCTCAAAAAAGGTTGAGAAACACTGGTTTAGATGTTCAACCCCTGAACGTTCAAACGTTGTGCCGCAGCCACAGCAGTCACTACACTTTGGCACAGGGCTCCTCTGAAGTACACCATCTGCACACATCTCTCCCTGATCTAACCAGCCGTGCTCATCGGGCTCCCAGACGAGGATACGTCTCCTCTCTGCGTGAAACAAAACAAACATGATCAGTGTAAAAGGCGGGGAATGAGATTGGAAGCCTGCAGTCTCATTAGCCAGCACCCGCATGAGTACTACCACTACCACCGTCACCACCACCACCACCACCACCACCACCACCACCACCACCACCACCACCACTACCAGCGCCACCACCACCACCAGCGCCTCCACCACTCATCTAAATTCTCATTTAAGCTCTACCACAGGAGGGAGGGGGGGATCTCATGCCGTTTTGTCAGACAAAATAACTTATGTGTGGTTTATTTTCTTCTCTGGTCATGACCCACTCCCTCTTTGAATCCGCTCCTTTTCCCCTTCTCCCTACCTCCCTCCCTCCCTCCCCCCTCCTCCCTAGCCTCTCTCTAATCTCTCCCCCTTCATCCAACCTTCTGTGAGGATATTGAGATATAAATGTTTCAGGATGCCTTGGGCATTAGACCGGTCTTATTTTCTCTGTTTCTCACACACACACACACACACACACACACACACACACACACACACACACACACACACACACACACACACACACACACACACACACACACACAGCAATTTAGACATACATATATAAAGAACTTTGCATCAAGGTCTAGATTTAAACAAAACAAAAAAAAACACACACCCCACACACATACCCACACACACACGATGCATCCTAAATGCAGTGGAACTAATTAGCAATCCAATTAAAGTAAAATGAGCAAGGTATGCACCTTGTGCATGTTTGTGTGCGTTCGTACTTGTGGGTGTCTGTGTAGAACCAAGATCGGTCATTAGTTTGACTGTTCCTCAGTACAACCTCATATGTTATTCTGACCTTTAGAGTTTCAGTGGTACACCTTGACACGCACAAACACACATGTTTAAACTGTATATATTACATTTGTGTTGTCTGTGTTGATTCTGCAATGTTGTGAGTCTTTACCAGGTTACTGGATTGTTCCGTCCATACCAAACACTTATACTTAGAACACACATTTCGTCTTTTCAATAATACTGATTATGTAAAACTATAGTCTTACGAAACCAATTCTTGCGAGAACCAATGATTTGTATGTCCATTCGGAATGACATTGCCGCAAATTGAAAGGCCACTCACTTTGTTTCACACACTTCAACCCAGAGCCTTGGATAACAACAGTAAAAGTTAAAATGGGTCCAGTGTGGAGTAATAACCCAGAGCAGGAGGCTGAAGGGTTTGTGAGGAGCTTTCTCCTGAGCCGCCCCACACTGTGGTTCTGTACAGAAAGCACTACTGTCAAAGAACATGGAGGAGGAAGAACCATTTTCTGTAATACAAACAAACAGAGAACCCCCCCCCCCACACACACACACACACACACACACACACACACACACACACACACACACACACACACACACACACAGAGAGTATCTTATATTTCTTTGGCATTAATTGAGCAAACAATCTTCTTTGCAAGACTAAACACAAACACGGAAAGTGTTTAATGCAAGCTGCTTACTCTAGGAACTGAGAGACAGAAACAGACATTTGAGAGAGGGAGGAGAGATTAAATTTACAGTATTGACTTACTTAAGCATACTGCTATACAGACAGACATTAAATAACAATATAGCTCTGTGTGTGTGTGTGTGTGTGTGTGTGTGTGTGTGTGTGTGTGTGTGTGTGTGTGTGTGTGTGTGTGTGTGTGTGTGTGTGTGTGTGTGCAGTGATACTATTATTTCAAGGCTGACTAAGAACGCTCTATCATGCTCCCCAGTTCACCCCATAGGTACAAACACAAAATCCCAAAATTAATAACAATAATTATAGCTGCTTCGCAGCCATGGATCAGGCCAAGCATGTTTAGGAGGAAAATTAAAAATCAAACTTTTAGGCTAATAGGTGAAGAAAACTGCATAACACTTGTAAAATAGTAAAGTAAAATATCGGTCTACAGAAGTCCCAAAGGTCAAACTACGCATAAAGGCTAAGCCAATTTAAACTACAGAACATTCAGGTTAGGTACCTTGCCCAAGGACACATTGGGCAGACAAGGGCAACGTATATGTAACCAGTTTGGCATCAATTGAAAAAAAATGTGAGAGGAATGGGATTAAGAAGTTGTGTAGAAAAAAAGAGTTAATCACTTCAAAATTGCTGTCAAATCAAACCATCAAAAAGTTAGTTAGTAGTTAGTTTGTACTGGTCTGGGTGGATCTGAGCAGCAATCCCACTATCCAGTTCAGCTAAACTAATTGTTAATGAATAACTCCATGAAGCAGGGTGCCGATTATGAATGTTTACTCAAATTCAAAGAGTGAAACTGAAACACAAATGTAAATATATATATCAGTTACGAAACTGGATGCACTAAAAATACAAATACACAATATAACATATTGCAATAACTAAGTGCACAAAGGTTGGAGCTTTGCTGTATCACTCCACAGACAATAAACAGATAGGGAAATCATAGCTAGTGCCATATAAAGTGGTACAAATCGACCATCCAATAACCAAAACAATGCTGCTGATGCGTAGCTAAGGACCTAACAAGCTGCAGTACTTACAAACATTGCGATTATACAGCTAGCAAGACAAGGATGGTGGAAGATATGATTTTTAGTGTTAAGGTAACTAAGTAGGCATTGGAATCACTTCCTGAATAGCCACTTCCAGTTTGACCGGAAGTACTAACAAATAAAGGCGACTCGATAAAATAAAAGCCACAGCTTAAAAAAGAATAGGGTCCAGAACACTCACCCCCTGGGGTCTCTAACGAGCCCAGATAAAACCAAAAGTACTAGTCTTGTGGAGAAAGGAGGAGGACCACTTCGGCCACGGGATGGGAGAAGACTCTCTGGGTGCCTTCCTTGACGACTCTGATGTCCACTTTCCTCACGACCCCGTCCTGGCTTGGAAGAGTCTCCACGACAATAGCCATAGGCCACTGGTTTCTCTTGGCTTGATTGTCCTTCATCAGGACGATGTCTCCTACTTGGAGGTTGGGCTTCTTTTCCTGCCACTTGCGACGGCTTTGAAGCGTGTGGAGATACTCTCGTCGCCACCTGTAAGAGCTGCCACGGGGACCAGCCACCGTGCACCGATCCGGCGAGCGTGGGGATCGGTGCACGGCCCCCTGGAGGCGGTGCCCCGAGGCAGCTCTTCTCTCTGTATTCAATCAACCAGAAACCCACAAGGAGCCCAGTGGTTCTCCTTCTCCCTCTATCTCTGTCTCTCTCTCGTTCTCCCTTTCTCTGTGTGTCTCTCTCTGTAAGTTGAATTGGCATTTTTACTGTGGACAGTGCTGTTAGCCAATCAGAGGCGAGCATTTGCATCTCATGAATAAGAGCCAAAATTGGGTCGTTCTTCCCCGCCCACCTCCATTACCAACAGTGTGAAACAGGAGCACCAGAGCATTATTTTCACCAAAACCACCTCACAGGGCATTTATTGCTACTAGTGACCACCACAAAATGAATGAAAAAACGGTGGAATGAGACCTTTAATCATCCTTAATTATTTAATATATAAATATAAATAAATTGCTTAAACCATCGTTATTTATTTCAAATAATAATAGGAATAAATCACTTTAATTATAATAAGGAAGGAAGAAAAAAATGAAGAAAAAAATCTACTTGTCAAGCGTATCTACAACATCATGGCTTCCCACACTTGAAAAGGGAAGGACTTGACCAGACTCAGGATTTCACTCCTTCAATTTATTTGACCAGTAAACCAGGAAGGTGAAAAACCGGTAGCCCTTTTGATCTTTTCCTTTTCCCATGCATCCTAATTCCGTGACTCTTTAGCGATTTCTTTCTTTTGCTGTCCTTAGCTGCGTTACAAACTGAACAAACTTGCGTTCCTTATATTGTCTGGGGTTTTTGGCGTGTGCTGCTGATTAGTCTAATTGCGCTCACCTGCTGAGGCGTGCCGTGGAGCAGCACGCCCACTGTTACGCGCATGTAGCAGCAAGGCCGCCGTCACATGCACGCGCAAGCACACCTCCAGGCAGATTGCCGCAACACCTCCTACTCGATCTTTGCGCAGTGCGACCCGGAAAGATCGCACCTCTCAGGCGAGCTGGACCCCGTCGAATTGATCCTCCACCGGGACAAGGATGATGAGGCGCTGCACGTCCCGATGCAGTATGGGACCTTGGAATTCCTTCTCCTTAGACCCGGACTCTTTGTCAACAGATCTTGGAGTCTTCACCTGAACACACCCACTCGGAGAGACTTTCACGTGGACATCCTGGATGATGCCTTTGGAATCTGCATTCACACTGACAACTCTTGCTAGCCTGAACTGCCCCCTTAGTGCATTTTGGTCGCAGAGCCAAACTATGTCTCCAATGGAAACGTTTCTTTCAGCAGTATGCCACTTGCTGCAGACAAACAGGTTTGGACCTGCAAGTTGGCTCCAGGACCAAAAGTAACTAACTTGAGTTTTCATCTCTTGCAACCTTTGGAAGGGGTAAGTGGTGTAGTTGAATGTCTTGAAATCTCCACTCTGTGTGGCTCGACCAAGCAACAGGGTGTTTGGAGTGACGTATTGGATGCGGTCTTCACGGCTCTGGACTCTGGCGTCGATAGGCCTTTCGTTGGCAAGGTTGGCAGCTAGCTTGACCACCGTCAGGCCTTCTCCTCTACCAAGACTTTGGAGAGCTCTTTTGGTGATTTTGATGGCAGCTTCGGCAGCGCCATTTCGGTGAGGTGAATCGGCTGGAAGGATTCTCCATGTCCAGTAGGTCCCATTTTTGGCAGCATATTCTTCAAGTGACTCTTTGTTTTGTTGTCTCAGGTAAGTGCACATCTCTTCCAGGACAGGTTTTGCTCCGATAAAGTTCATACCTGGATCGGACCAGATCTTCTGAGGATGACCTCGGACAGAAGTGAACCTCTGGTAAGCAAGTAGAAAGCTCTCTGTTGTTAGCGTGTTTGCCAGTTCGACATGGATGGCTCTGCTTGACATACAGCAGAAGAGCACGCCCCATACTTTCATGCTTACTCTCCTCTTGACCTCATCCTTTACTTGGTATGGTCCGAAAAGGTTTCCCAAGTTTCCTATTATTTGCTGGCAGGTTCTTGCTTTTGCCTTCTTGCAAACTACACACTTGTCAACGACTTTTTGGGCAATAATTCTTCCTCTGATGACCCATGCTTTCTTTTGCATCCGCAGCAAAGTTCCTGCCACTCCGTCATGTCCCTCACTGTGTGCTTCTCGGGCTAGGAGGGTGGAGATCCAGGCCTGGAAAGGTAGCAGGTGAACAGCTCTGTGGTCCTCTTTGTAGGTCTGGATTTTGCCACCACACATCAGGAGTCCACTTGTTTGATCCTTGTAAACGACCAGTCTGTCAGTTGTTGTGTTCGGAAAGTGTACGCCCTCTTGTGCTGCCAGGCATAGGTTCCGGAACACATCTTCTCTTTCATTGATCGTGACGACAACAGAAGCTACTGCCTCCCACTTTTCTTTATCTCCGATCTTGACACGCAGGAACTCCTTTGCTGCTCTCCAAGTCCATGCTATCGTCCCGACCAGCCATCTTAGACTGCTGAAGCGCCTTTTGTCCAAAAGCTTTTGGACTGCTGCTACTGCAGGTGGTCTTCTTGACTTGGACTCTGTCTCCTGGACTCTGACTGGATCTTGCGCTTTCTGTTGACTTCGGGTGAGTACCGCGACAAATGTTTTCTTCAGTATTTTTGTGATATTGTCTCTTGCTTGTGCAGCAACGTCTTTGGCAGATTTTTTTGGCCACTCACTCTCAGGAAGCTGAAGGAACTGTGGACCCGACTGCCACTCGGATTCCTCAGTTAGGTCATCAGGACTGGCCCCTCTGGTGATGATATCTGCAATGTTCGTCGACCCTGGAATCCACCACCACTCTCGCATGTCGGTGCTGCTCTGGATTTCGCTAACTCGAAGAAGGTCTGGTAACCATAACTCTCACGCTGTATTACGCCCAAGGTCTGACTGTCGACAAGATGGTACCACCTCTCGACATCGATTCGGCAGTGTTTCTGGAAGTAGTTCTTCAGCCGTGCAATCAACAACCACTCAACAACCAACCGCCTGCAATCAACAACCAATCACCATACTGACCGCTTCTTAACTCGTGCATGAGAATCAACGTAAGGGGGCGTCACTCTTAAGGCCCTGACACACCATTCCGACTGCCGATTGTCGGCAGAAAAGGCAGTCGGACCAATTTGGTCATGGCCGATTCAACATGTGCAATCGGCTGAAAAGATCACAGACGGCCAATTGCACAGCACAAACTGAACAAACTCAGGTTACCGAGCTCGCCAGACTGTCCGACGACCGATAATCTGGTTTGTGTGTCAGGGCCTTTAGTTCAGTCTTATGCCTCTTTTCCTCAGAGTGGTGAGGTGAGGTTTGGTGCGGCTTGGTGGAGTAGTGAAGGTGCGGTTTGGCGCAGCTCAGTTATGGCTCGCGTTTCCACTGCCGACAGTACCCTTATGGTAGGGCGGGGTTTAAGCCGGATGGCGATAGCAGCGGCAGCTACGTAAGCATCGTGACCTCATAGCTGCTCAACACAGTGTAGCCTGCTAATAAATCCAAGGAAAAGGAAGAACGCAATACAATCAACAAAGAGCAACAATGTAGGACGTCCAAAAAGGACGTCAAATTTTTTCTTCAATAAGCAAAGCTTTCGCCGTTGTCCCCCTGTCACACGGAAGTGACGACACTGTCGACCACTTAACGGACGGCGTGTGTAACTCAAACTTGCCGGCACGCTTTCATGCGTCTCAGTACCCCAACGGAGGAGTACTGCGAGACGAGTACGGCTCAATATGGCTCAGTCGGTGGAAACGCGAACCGTGCCGCACCTTTGCATACTGAACCGACCCGCACCCTCCGGTAGATATGCGCCATTAGTGATTTACCCTTAGTATGAGAAGGACTCATGAGTAGGAAAATACTCCTACATAAAAACCTTTAGTGGAGCTAGGAGCACTCCGAATGGTAAGACAAAAAGCTTTGTGAATACGGCCCCTGATCTTGACATCATTAAATACATTATTTAAGCTCCAGGTAGGTTGACTAAGCAGGACTATATTTTACTGCTGCTTCTCTGGATTTAAGAATCCACCACGGAGCCGTTGCTAATGACATGTTGATTAAGGAGGCTTGACAGACCTGTTGAAGGACATGTGTTGTTCACCATGCCTCCCATCGTTTCTTAACAATAGACCCAAGCAACACATCATTAAGTGTCTTGGTAATGACTTTTGTTAGCGCCCTAATTACAAAAAAAAGGTAAAAAAGGTTAAAAAAAAAAGGCAAACATTTGAGTTGTCAATTAGACTAAAAACACATCAACTGAGAGCAATTAAAAACACCTTGAATGTAAATTGTTATTTTAATATCTTACATTTGTAGTACTGTCTAATTTATACAATCTCTTAAGATGATGTAGTATATCTAAATATTTACATTAACAATGTAAAGAGCAATTAAGATGGTATCACATATTGAAAATTCTGCTGCCATTAACACTGTTTTCATCTATTCTAAGAAGTTAAAAGGAAACGTTAGAAATTGTGTCCATTTAGCCATGAGCACCTTGAATGTTGTGATGTGTCCCAGCATGTACAGACATACCCGATGCTATCGTTCAGACCTAATAAGTAGCTAATGTCTACAGTAGTAAAGTGAATTGTTTAATTGGTAGAGTCGTGTATCAGTGAAAAATACTTAAATTCTGATTATGAAATTGAATTATACATTGGTTCCTGCCTTTATACAAACAGGTGTAATGTTCTATTGAAAACAGATTGGGGAACAGCACTACATGTGAAAGTGACCCAGCCATGAGATTGAACAGCACTACATGTGAAAGTGACCCAGCCATGAGAGTGAACAGCACTACATGTGAAAGTGACCCAGCCATGAGATTGAACAGCACTACATGTGAAAGTGACCCAGCCATGAGATTGAACAGCACTACATGTGAAAGTGACCCAGCCATGAGATTGGTCAAACTGGTAAGAAGAGGGGAGGCATTGTTGGCTCTCATTCAATTACCGGGATTGTTTTAAACCTGTATTTTTGCCTAACTGCATTATCATAATTACCAAGCACCTTCCTTTATACCGCTTGTTTTCATGGGAACTAAACAACTATTGTTATGCATTTAGTCTCAATTACTTCCAGCATTCCCCTGCTTGTGAGTGGTTGTAATTACTGTGCCGTTGTTGTGCTCCTAAATTCTCCACAGTCTTACGCAGAGATAATTCACTAAACATAGTTTCCTTTGTGGCTGGGCGAACGGAGCAGTACACATTTCATTATATTGTCCTGGCCTTCAAAACATGAATTCTAATCACAGGAAACACGGTGGTTTGTGTCATTATCATCAGAGCCAATCACACCATATAGAGCAGACAATAGGGCTGATTGAAGGTACGAGGTTGTGTTGACACACGAAGGGCTTCCCAAATATTGATAGCTCTTCAATCCACAGATGTTAACCTTTTGCGGTGCCTATTAATAACATTGCTGCTGGTTTAATCTCACTATTCTCCAAGAAAGTAAGAAAGTAACACAAATAATATGCCTATTTAGATTGAAAACGACCACCCTGTGCACACAGACAACGGTCTTATCAGCGATATTAATATGCATACTTATATTTGCGGCTCATGGAACGTGACATCAACGCTCGACATGGCTTCAACCGCCCTGGCGGCGGAGCTTTCCTTATTCCACAACCGCTATTGCATCACAGGCATGTATCTAGAGTTTCAACCTCTATTTTTCTTCCTTCCATTTATCTACCTTGCCCTCCAAATCCATCTCTGCTCAGTTGGCTCGCTGCCATTGTGCCAACTGCCTCTTCTCCTCTGATTGTTTCTCCTGTTTCTCCTCTCATGAAATGAACACAGCCAAGCACACAGTGTACAAAAAGTCAAAGGAAAAGTGTGTGTGTGTGTGTGTGTGTGTGTGTGTGTGTGTGTGTGTGTGTGTGTGTGTGTGTGTGTGTGTGTGTGTGTGTGTGTACTCCTTTTGGATGAACTCTAATAGTCTATCTTGGTGTGAATTCTCTGATCGATTCTGAAAACCAACACAATTATATTGTCAAAAACATGAGAAGAGGTCAAGAATTGAAGTGGTTACCAGAGTGATATTTCAAATGGTACAGTGATGGTTCGTTATGACTTATTTACCAATATCACCGTTCTAATTCTAGTTCATGAACACATGAGCAGGCCAAATGCACTGGCAACTACATAATAACCCTTATTTTAAGGGATTTAGACATCAATGTAAATCAAAGTAAATCAAGTTATTGAACAATATATCAACAAATTGATTTATGTGAGATTATATATCAGATTGTGACTTATATGAACTAATGGATTCTATTCGAAAAATGTAATATTTAGTTAGGTACTATTCTGTTATTGTTTTCTTTCTCACTCACTTATGTGCCTACCTATTGATTTTCTTGACTACACATTCAAATGCTACTTGAGCATTTTTGTGGAACATGCCTCCAGTTCCTTCAGAGAAGTGTTGACGTTCCATACTGAAACCCTCTTAACCGTGCATGTACCAGATGAATCTATTTACATGCTAAATATTAATCATGTTAAGAACAAATTATAAACAGTGTGACGGCTGGGGGAGGTAGTGATATGCCGATTTGAAGATTGAGTAGGAGCGCAAACCATGACAAAACGTATTTAAATGCGTAGTGTAGCAGCGAAACTCCACCAACAACCTCCATTTATATTTGTGTCTCTCTTTCCCAATCTACCTTCTTCTTCTTCTTCTGCTTCTCATTCTCATTCTCACAAAGAAAAGCAAGAGTTACTCATAGCTATCGTCTGATTGAACTGCCCTGTCCATCTCCAGACGAGTAACAGCCATGGGATAGGGAATCACTTGGGTTATTTCAAAGGGCTACAATTTGTATTAAAAGAATCCACAGATATTACTGCAATCCTGCACATTTAACCCTCTTCATTTTCCTCGTGTCAAGTGTAGCCTTGATCTCAGCCTTTTCCTACTCCTCTGCAATGTCCTTCATCTCATCCTCCTCCTTGTTCTCTATCCTTCATTCCGTTTGTCTTTGTCCTCATCCTGACTCTGTATCATTCCTTCCTTGCTTCCCCCTCTCCCCATCCATCATATCGTTCTCTTCAATCCCTAACCCGTTTCCACCTATCGTCCCTTACCCAGCCTCTCCTCCCATCCCTGGTTGAGCCAGACCCTATTGCGTTTCTCCGTGGGTTTCTCTGTGCTCAGCCTCCTCCCCTGGCGCTCTTCTCAGTGTAGAGCGTGTCCTCTTGTGTTCTGCTCCGTCCAAGGCCACCGTGTCCATACTAATCCACGCAGGGGTCCATTGTATCAGGCTATGAGTTTCCACAGCGCTTCAGGGACCTTGCTCTTCTTTCAGGGGGCCGCCCGGCAGGTCTATATTTAATAAGGTGTGCGCCCCCTGTTTTTCCCGTTATGCACTTTTATCCAGCGTTGTTTTGACCGATGAGTCAGAGTTCTGCACAAGCCCCCACAACATGAGGACCATTCGTCAGTGTGGTACAAGAGGCTGTCAACAAGTCTGACAACAGCGGGGAGTGTCTGGTTGTTGTTAAGATGTTCCCACTCGGCTGTCAGAGCATTGACCCGGGAGTGGTTAATTATACCGTGTTCCCAGAAAGATTAAGCAAGACGCCCCGGTTATCTGCTCAGATGGATGCAGTATCACTGATACATTGGGAGATTATCGTATCATGTTCCGGCCTGGCATGTTTGAATTATTGCAGCGAATGCATAGTAAAATCTATTTCTAACTTTTCCTACTTAGAAATAGAACTACTTTAACACAGTAGTTTTGTGTTGAATTGGTTGAAACAATGTGGTAACCCCAGATAATAACAGATAAGGTGTTTCAGGTGCGATGGTCTATGTGTTAACAGTTTCCCTTGAATATTCATTCATTTTAAAATTAGCATGTGATTCTTGATATAATTCAATGAAGTCAACCTCATGTTCACATTAGTCTAAAGAGTTTCTGTGCACCCCACCTGATGATTGTAAGATAAGCCTTTTGTCTGGTGTTTTGTCGGGTGTTTTTCAAAAACACCTTTTACAGTTTCAAATTCATTGTGATGCCTGGCGATTCTTTTATAGACTCAATTTCCTTTTCACTTGGCAAACAACAGTTTCATGAAAAGGTTTCCTTGACATCCGGTGTCTTCTACACATGTTTTCTAATGGGTAATGAGTAATGGGTAATGGGGTAATCCATTAGCATCTAGCGCTCTCCTGGCTAATGGACGTGTGCTGTGGGACATGTGATTCTGCAGCGTGAGGGTTAATGTGTGATGTGTGTCCTGTGAGAAGGGCCATCTGATAATAGCAGCTGTAATGATTTGAATGCAAAGCCCTGACAGACTGTCAACTAGGTTTCACACACATCTTCATAATCCCTTTAATGGACTCTGGGGGGTTGGTCAACTGTGCCATCGCTGCGTACACACACACACACACACACACACACACACACACACACACACACACACACACACACACACACACACACACACACACACACACACACTAAATGTGACAATCACCATCAAATGAACAGGAGACTGACGTGCACACACAATCGCACACACATGCACAACATCATTACCACATAGTTGTGAAATAAACTCTAAAATGTGCCATGCAAACTCGCCAGAAATCTGCACAATTTCAACTGCCCTCCACTGCTGCAGTATTGACCCGTATGGGCTGACACTGTTAAACAAATCCTCAACACCCATCTCCATAATCACACTAAAGACTTAGTGGCTCTGTGTGTGTGTTTGTGTGTGTGTGTGTGTGTGTGTATGGTTGTGTGTGTGTGTGTGTGTGTGTGTGTACGAGTTAAGATACACAGATCCACTGCATCTGTGAATGAGGGCTGACGTAATGAAACATGAGGCCGTCACCCGTGAGCATGTGTGCCTCCTTCAGATCCCCCGGCCCCTCGTTATATGACGGACACATGAAGCAGGAGACACATTAACCAGGCCCTCTCCATTATCAGCCCGACAGGGGCATGTTCACAATGATATATCACCCTGAAATATGGCTTTCTCCTCCATTTCGCGGTTCAGTCTGTACTTAATATTGACGTGGAAGTGGAAGAACCAGAGGCGTCTGAGAACCCGACGCAGTCGTTTGAGATTCATAATATCATCCGGAGGCGCAAACAGCTTTTGACCATGATAATATATATTATGTTATATAGATATCTAAATATAATATGATATTATTTAGATATAGAGCTCCAGGACTCCCGCCGGAGCACCCGGAGTGTTCAGTGTTCCACTGTAAACACTAGCGCATGGTACCGTGGCAACAAGCTGCTCAGGGCCACACCCCCACCCTCCACCTTGACCCGCCTCTAAAAACGGCACGTTTGTGGAGAGCTCATTGTGGGACTGGCTCGTAGTGGCTGTAACTCTGCACCAAGGCTGAATTTCTTGAACATCTTCAAGTACAGTATTAGGGGCCCACTAATACCTATATTAAAGCATCCATAAAATAGCATGCCATGGGACCTTTAACGGGGGGACACATACATATTATGAACACAAGTCGATAACGATAATGCATATCATTAAATAGACCCACAGTTGCGGCCACAGGACCGCGTCCGCATATCATATGTGTTAAGTTATCTTTGCTGCAATTTACATGACGAATCAGTGTTTCTGAAGTTGGAGAAGAAAACGCTATTCCATGTGTGAATTAGGCCTATTATTTGGCCATGAACTGAGTCATTTGAAGTTTGAAATTCATGTGGTCATGCATCTGTCTCAGCGGAGACAGATGCAAAATATCAACTCGTCAAGTCAAATGCGCTGGATCTTAAAGGGGATGGGAGATGGAACTCTCATTGGTTTATTAAAACACACCTACAGGTTTCAGCCCAACCCATTTTAGATTTGCGTCGGGCGCAAAGCTCATTTATCTCGCCGTCATAATAGCAACATCGCCATAGAACCACTCACAAAGCTACTTCAACTACGTGCTTCACGTCTGCACTTGAAACCGCCTAACTAGGGCCCCAAAAGCCATGCGTCGACGTGTCAATACTTTTTGATTTGTATATTTGGACCAACACATTTCTGATTGGACGGCTGTTCTAGGATTTCAAAACATTGCAATCGAATTCTCTGAGAAACAGCTTTCATTTTAATTTACACATACTACTAGACTTAAAATGCTTTGCTTGAAAGACATCTTGGATCTTGTGTGTGGGTTCTATCTCCCCTAAGAGACTGCGGCCAAGGATGTCAAACCTA
The DNA here is from genome assembly GCF_964030765.1 of Micromesistius poutassou. Lineage (NCBI taxonomy): Eukaryota > Metazoa > Chordata > Actinopteri > Gadiformes > Gadidae > Micromesistius > Micromesistius poutassou. The sequence continues at coordinate 353,966 of NC_140274.1, read as the reverse complement.
CAAACCAGTTTAGAATCCTTTACTGCTGCTTGGATCGGACTGGAGCGTGAGGAATTAGCGTGTTCTCATCCCACTGTATGTTCTTGTTTCCTTCACCCCTAAAAGGACATGACAGTGTGTAATGATGCAGCCATAGAGAGCTTGCGTAACTGCACCTCCACCGTGTCACAGGGATATCAAAACAAAAACATGTTGACGCATCTGTGTCCAGAGTGTCTTCAGGGAAAGCACAGAACCACAGGTAGTATTAGATGGTTAGTGGTGGCTAGTGTTAGATGTTATAAAGAGAGGGGGTGTGGTTAGTGATGGCTGTGGAAGGGGAGGGGGTGTGGTTAGCGTCGGCTGTGGAAGGGGATTCATATGTGGCTCATTTCAGCATCAGAGCTGCAATAGCTGAGCATGATTATTGGAAAGTTATATAAAGACTGTAATCATCGATTCGCTCTCTAGCTGTGAGGATTGGTCCTGAAATAGATGCACTGTCAGCTTAAAGTGACAGTGAACCCAAAATATTTTTGGTAAAATGTCATTATCTTCAACATATTATATTTTGTCATTGTCACTGAAATAAAATAGTAATTTAGATAAAACATGTTTTTCCCATTCTCTGCTAACCAGTTTGTGAATGTTCGACTCCAGACTCAAGTTGCATTCTTTACTGACGCCACAGTTCCTTTTCTGAGTCTGACGTCACAACAAAGAGACATTGACAGTGAAAAGATACATTAACACCAGTATAACAGATGTAAATTTGCCTTGTGGCTATAATCTGGCTCAATTATATATTGTGCATTGTTCCTGTCAAATAAACGTAGTTGATGTCGGTGTCAGAGAGAGTTACACTTCTCCAAAACGTATAGTATAATACCACTGTGGGTGGCACATTTCATGTACAACATCCGCTTATCATAATGCTAATACACAACAATGGTACTACTACAAAATCGTAACCATGGGAATGAAAACTGTTCCCCTCCGTCCTTTAAACCTGAGCATTTATTTTAAATATTGGAGTGCCCAAATTTGAGCTAAAATAGGGGGTTCACACTTTATTGGGAATACTGTATCGAGAACCCTGTGGATGTTGTGTTTGCAGCAAAAAATCTGTTTTATACATCTGGACTTGGCAGATTCCTTCCCTAGCGTACCACTAAATCTGCTACAAAATGCAGTCTATGAAAACATCTAACTTAACCAATGGATGAACGTGGTAGTGGACACAAGGACAGCACACACAACAACTGTGGTGAGAGAATACCATGCTGCAAGTGGAGGAAGAACTAGAATGGATGTGAAATGCAAAGCCGAAGGTGATATTTATAAAAGCACTTCAGGTTGTGACCCCACCAACTCCTCCCCCAGGCTGGTGGAGTGGTCCTGATTTCATGGAAGAAAACATCTTAAAGGGTTCAGTTCTCGAATCCCTCCAAAGATCCCTGGCATAGCCAACACTGCTGTTGAAGAAGATTCACATAATCAGAGCATGAAAACAAACTGCACCGAGCCCACACATGCACCAGCCAATAGCTTTGTGCAATTGTGAAACAACAACAGTGTTTTGGTGACCTCAAGATCTCAGACACCTACATCCACCTGGCAGACGCCTACACCTACATCCACCTGGCAGACACCTACACCTACATCCACCTGGCAGACACCTACATCCACCTGGCAGACGCCTACACCTACATCCACCTGGCAGACACCTACACCTACATCCACCTGGCAGACACCTACATCCACCTGGCAGACACCTACACCTACATCCACCTGGCAGACGCCTACACCTACATCCACCTGGCAGACACCTACACCTACATCCACCTGGCAGACACCTACACCTACATCCACCTGGCAGACACCTACATCCACCTGGCAGACGCCTACACCTACATCCACCTGGCAGACACCTACACCTACATCCACCTGGCAGACACCTACATCCACCTGGCAGACGCCTACACCTACATCCACCTGGCAGACACCTACACCTACATCCACCTGGCAGACACCTACACCTACATCCACCTGGCAGACGCCTACACCTACATCCACCTGGCAGACACCTACATCCACCTGGCAGACGCCTACACCTACATCCACCTGGCAGACACCTACATCCACCCGGCAAACACCTACATCCACCTGGCAAACACCTACACCTACATCCACCCGGCAGACACCAACACCTACATCCACCTGGCAGACACCAACACCTACATCCACCTGGCAGGCACCTACATCCACCTGGCAGACACCTACACCTACATCCACCTGGCAGACACTTAACATCTACATCCACCTGGCAGACACCTACATCCACCTGGCAGACACCTACATCCACCTGGCAGACACCTACACCTACATCCACCTGGCAGACACCTACATCCACCTGGCAGACCTACACCTACATCCACCTGGCAGACACCTTTCTTATCATTATCTTTGGTACAAGGGTCATTATCTTTGGTATGAGGGTCTTTATCTTTGGTACGAGGTTCATTATCTTTGGTAAAAGGCTCATTATCTTTAGTATGAGGGTCATTATCTTTGGTATTAGGGTCATTATCTTTGGTACGATGGTCATTATCTTTCGTATGAGGGTCATTATCTTTGGTACGAGGGTCATTATCTTTGGTATTATGGGTTTCCTTTAATGTTGAAGAACCCTTCGTCTCATGGCTCTGCTATTTACACCTAACTCCACTTTGATACAGGGTTTATCCAGTTTATCCACTACCTCTGTGTCCAGTCGCTTATTCAGTGGCTTAGATCAAAAGGTTTTTTCGCATAATGGATCCGAAAAAAAGCAACCACAGCAAACAGAACGTCTTGCGTCATTCAGACGGAAATAGAGAAAGAGACGGATGACAAGTAGCATTCAGCTCAGCTTTGATCATCTTGCATACACACACACACACACACACTCAAACACAAACACAAACACACACACACACACACCACACTCACTCAAACACACACACACACTGAAACACACCACTCTCAATCCTCCCTCTCTCTCTCTCACACTTAGAAACAGATGGTGAATGCATTCTATTTTACTGAACTTTCTTTCGCTTTTCCCTTGTTTCCTCTCCTTTTGTGCATGTAGTCCACATACCCTTATATATATCACACAATCTCCCTGTTGTTGTCTGTCACACTGTCTCTCTCTTCATTTGAAGCACATGCATTGACACATTTGCACACATATGGGTGCGCATACACACGCACAAACACACACACACACACACACACACACACACCATATCTGCCTATCAGCCATCATTTTGGGGAGTATTATGCAAGCATTAGCTGCAATAAGGAAAAAAATACTTTGATTGGTTAATTAGCAGCAGATGAAGACCTGATTGGGTAATCAGCATGTTCATCATGGCTAAAGAGCCCTCCCTCCAGCGAGTAGCGCTGCAGAGAAACATCCCAGCTTGGCTTCATGTTCTTTTTAGTAAACCAAAAGCTTCAGTTTGATCAATTGAACCATTACTCAAACGAAAGTTGGAAACATAACTTTTTTCCCCAAAACAACCATTTTATAGAGAAAATGGTCAAAATGAAAACGATGATTACAAATATGTTAAAGGAATTATTTAGACTTAGTTAAGAGCAGCAGCATGCGGTGACCCTAAATTTCAGTGGGGCAGAAACTACTGGCGTATGACCACACCCACAATTTACATGTTTTTTTAATATGTACATATTATATACATATTTAATATTGCATTTTACATATATATATACATATATATATATAGGCTTCACATCACTCACACTCGTGGTCTATAAATCCCCTTGTCCTGTTGTTTGGCTACCTTCTCTTCCAATTTTAACCTCTCAAATGTTTTTTTTTACAGAAACTCAACACTGTTAATCACAGGTGCAACACCACTCGCCATATCTGCATCTGATATAGAAACAACGAAAGATACTGGCGGAATAATTTGAGTTAAAACAACAACAGTTCTAGAATATGACCATGCGGCAGACTACTTTACGACCATATAGGCGTCTATTAGCGGGGATTGCAATTCTTATTGCAGCCTGCAGGGTTATGCGATAAACATACAGAGGGACGCGGTCGCTGAGCTGCCCTGCCCCAACATTGCATGACACGTTAAACCCAACTAGAATCGCCACATCATCCAAAATGTGATGTAAACAGACCAAAAATAGTCAGAAAGCCTACAGAAACTATAGATAGTTAATATGACAATCACCTTATTAAGACACATTATTAATAGACTTGGAGCAATGATTTACTGAGTGAGGAGCTATTTTTTTGGGAGCATGCTTTTGCAAGTAGTTTGCTGCCCCACCTGCCCATAGAGTGCCGAAGTCCCGCCCCTCCCGGCGGTCCCCATGGGACCTATCGTAAAATATGAATGGGTTTTAATGGAGAGAAAGTAAATTATTATCTGGTCCCAGTCTTTATATGCCCCGGATTACACACATGTTGTATGTGGATTTAAATGATCATTTTTAATTTCAAGAGTTTGACCGTTTATTGTGCAATCATTCAGTTAAAGGCTGTAGAGAATACACAATGAGAAAGACTACATGTTGCATATGAGACATCACGCTCCCTGCGACTGGCGTGGACAAGACCGACAATCTCCCCATCGGCATAACTGAAACTCTCCACATGCCCCAAATTATAATGGTTTTCACCTCTTTCGATGCTGTTATCCTCCCTTTGGAAAAAAAGTGAAGTGAAGTGGAGCAGAGGGATCGCCATGTCTGTACCAGAGTTCCAAGTGCAGGTGGTGATGTATATCATTCACGTCGAGAGCAGCGAAGAGCTGTAGTTCACAAAGCACCCTCACACAAAACCTAACATTATCAAACTTCTTTGTGATAAATTGTAGTTTTCTTTGCATGAAAAATTATCATTTAAATCCACAAAAAACATGTGTAATCCGGGGCATATAAAGAAGTCCACTTGAGAAATATTTAATGCATCATGTTTTTAATAAAGCGTCTTGGTGTGATAATCAGGGAGAGTCAATAGCCATAGTTTCATTAGTGGACGTCGAGATGGCAAAGAAAAGTGGCTCGTTGATTCTTTCTTTGAAATCTGCGGGGCATCAACGTCCCGAGTGTTGCTCTGCCCTTCTTCTGTTCATTCCATTGGTACAACACCAGACGTTTAACTCTAACAATAATATGTGTCTTTTCTGATTCCCAATAAAGTGTGAACCCCTATTTAGCTCGAATTTGGGCACTCCAAGATTTAAAATAAATGCTCAGGTTTAAAGGAAGGAGGGGAACAGTTTTTCTCTTTGTGTTTTCAGTAATTACCAGTTGTCAAAACTGCATGTTGAGCTCAATGTATGACATTGTTCAATACCTGTTTGCGTAGCAAGTGGCAAACAAATGCAATAATAATAATGTACTGTACATAATATCTGTAGGCCTACATTATTATTACATATAATATATGAAATAATAATGTAAATAATATTCACTATTTTCAAAAGAACAGCAGGCATCCAGTTGGTGGTATTATAACATCGTAGACTTGTGATTACCAGTAATGAATGCAAATGAACAGCTGACATGCTAGCATTCATCTGCTTCCTGTGTATCGAATTTTGATTAGAATGCAGAAGCTTCAGGAACACTCTGCTATTCACTTTGACTAATTGGGAATCGCAACACCCCATTGCATGCAATGACAAGTGTTCCCCTTGCTGTTAGCATATGTGTTAAAAAAGATCTGTTTTGACAATAGTTTAACCAGTTAAAATTGAAAAAAGGTGTCCACAATATTGTTTAAATATCTAACCGTTTGACTTCCTCCTTAAAATCCCCACTAATATACTATGCTGCCTTTTATTTGTCCATTGATTTGACAGTGTACAAATGTACTAGGGACAAACACTGACTACAGTTTTGCGAGTTCTTGACTTTGATTTGGGCTCAAAGGGACCGGCTGGCGATCAGGGTGGTGGATGTGCCCTGGAGATGGTGGGAGGGCGAGAATTTGATAGGTGTGTGTGAGGCTGCCGGGGGGCGACATGTGCCCTGGAGATAAGGGGGGGGGGGTTAGATTGAGAGTGCACGTTGGTCAGCGCTCCGCCGTGCTGCAGAGTGCAGAGTGCAGGTGTGTGTGGGTTTGGCGGGGCTGGAGTCCGCAGACCCGCTCCCGAGGGGGACACGGACCAGCGGTTCGCCGTGCAGAGTGCAATGTGTGTGTGGGTCTGGCGGGGCTGGATCAAGACCTGGCAAATCAAACTAGAGATCTCGCAAAACAAAAAAAAGATCTCGCAAAAAAAAGTCAAGATCTTGCAAAACTATAGTTGGTGTTTGTCATTTACATGTATTTAATATATATATATATATTTTTTTTTCTCCTTCGTGTCACTTCGGCGGTGCTGTAGTAGTGCACCGTCAATACAGGCCGAAAGTATACAGAATAGGTTTTTACGACTGATTACCTCGCCATATGGTAGCATATGGTAGAAAATAATGAAGGTTTAAAAGGACATCTCTGCCAAATGGTTGGAATAATAGTGGAGAGAAACCGAGTAAAGGCGGGGGGCGGGCCCTGTCCCTTTGTCATTCATAACACCGCAGAGGGTCCTGGGCTGACCGGCGACCACTAAGACAGATAGCCCTCTGTAGTCAATGACATCAGTCTATTTCTCAGTTCACTTAGGGCGCACTCACACTAGGACATCTGTACTGTGCCAGAGTATGTTTGCCCCCTAAAGTCTAGATTGTTTGGCTAGTGTGAGCACGCCATCCGTACTCAAGTACAGTTAAATTCCGTGGCCTCAGTACACTTCAGAGAGGTGTGCTCAGGCCACGGTACAGATGCTAATGAGCCAACACGTGCACATGCGCGGATACACAACCTATATGTACAAGAGGCAACCGTACTCAGGCCCAGTTGAGATTGCCTAGTGTGAGCACAGGCCAGCGGCACAGTGGGGGGGGCAATCTTACTTGAGTATGGTACAGGGCAACTTTGCCTAGTGTGAGTGCGCCCCTAGGCCCCGTCCACGCGAAACAGATTTTCTTGTGAAAACGCATGAAAACGCAAGTCTTGTGCATTTGGGCCGACCGTCCAGACGGATCCGGCATTTTCGGTGTCCGAAAACACACTTTTCTGCAACCAGGTCCCATGGTGGATAAGATAAAAACTGACCTATGCGTTTTCGTGTGTGGATTTGTGTGGACGCCTGAAACGCAAACGTCATCGCCCCCCCCCCCCCCCCACCAGCTAGGCAATGTTAGAGTTGCGTTGAATTTTTTTTTGTATTATTTTTGTAGCTTTTGGTAAATTGAATTACTAACTGTACATTAAAAAGTATTTCTGCTCAATCTAAAAGGTTTAACAACTGCTTTCTCCTCCTCGACTGTATGTTTGTATACAGCACGCAGGCTTGATGCGCGCTGGCTTGATGCGCTCCACTTTTTTTGTGGCGAACCAGCGCCACACAGTGGCCTTAAATATATACTACAGTGTTTCTAGAGCTCAATGCATTTTCGTAATGAGTCCGTCTTTACGGAGATATTCCTGAAACGCATCAAAGGAAAGCAGAGGGGAAAAGATTGTTTTCCCCTGTGTGATTAGATAAAACATAGAAGAAGGACAGGATACAACATAATATTGTTACAATGAAGCCAAATGTTAAACACTGTATTGATATTACCTGGCCTTCCTTGGCTGCATTCTGAGGGACATTTACATGTGTCCCTCATTCACACCAGTTACCAGTTGCCAAAAGCTGAACCCACGACCGCCTCATTTAAGTATAAGTGGCCCCTCAAAGACATCTGGCTCACGTCACGGTGAGGGGCAAACATGGGTAGTGCTTTCATAAGGAGAAGCCCTCCTGTGGTTTCCCCTCCTTGTGTTCCCATGATGCTTATCCGGGTTGTGGGCTGGTTGACTCCACTCAGTTAACTAATCCATACTCTTGTTAAAGTCAGACACTACCAGCTTCATGATTATGACGGTATATGCCACAGACAAATAAAGTGGCATTGTTAACTATTACAATCCATGTTTTACTGTTTAAATGGATACATTTGTTTTACAGGACTCATCTCTTAAACACATGTAGTAAGTCATGACGATTTAAGATCAGGTTAGAGAACTCCGGCGATTTTTAACCCCATTATCGTTTTCCTGAGGGTCACCCCATGTTGAGGGAAGTAAAAAACCAGGCGAAAATTTTTGAGACGTAGCCAGAGATCTGCATTAGCTGCCAGCGCTACGGAATAGCTATAACGCTAACCTATGGGGGCAAGCTCTTTATCCGTTTTTGGGGCCTCTAAACACATTCAGGAAACCATTCTAAGACCTGTGAAAAAAAAAAGTAACAGTAACAGTATAAACATTGGGTTCTTGCATGGAGTCACTCACCTCAGATTACCCCGTTGACATATACAGAAAGTCCTTAGTAGCTGATAGCAGAACGGATGCGCTCCCAGCCACTAGCCACAGTGGCTGTGCATCCGTTCGTGTTACATAGGTCTTAGAATGGTTTCCTGAATGTGTTGAGAGGCCCCAGAAGCAGATAAAGAGCTTGCCCCCATAGGTTAGCGTTATAGCTATTCCATAGCGGCGGCAGCCAGTGCAGATCTCGATGTCTAGGTCGAATCAATTTTGGTCTGGTTTTTTACTTCCCTTAACATGGGGTGACCCTCAGGAAAACAATTCTGGATTTTAATCAAAGACCTCACTTCATATAACTAATCTGTAATCTGTAACTCTGTAAATCTGTAACTTGTAACATGTAAACCTTTTAATCCTACGTGATTTTTGCGGAATTAATGTATGACTGTGTATATACTGAATGTATTGTGGGCACCGTGGGCAGGAAGATAAATGTTAATGGGGAACGGGAATGGCCCGTAGTTTAGAGCATTGAGGGCCGGTCGTGAGTTATTTGCAAACCAACTCAGGTTTCAGTTGCTACTCTGTGCAGTTGCAATAAAGCCTTGATCATTCAACCCTAGTCCTTCTCGACCTCTCGTATTTTGTTAGAGTTTTAGATTGTCGGTTTTATTCACAACAAGCACAGAGTAGGCAACAGTGTATATTGGGTACTAACATTTATCTAAAAGCCAGTCTTAATCCAGAGTGAGGAACATTTGTAGATTTCTGGTGCAAATCTACCTATTTCATAATGGGCCTATACATTACAGCCCAGTAATTAACACAGCAGAGAGCGCTGCTCTGCACGCACCCACACAGACAGGCAGCAGGTTGTTATCACTTACCCTATGGCTCGACTTGTGAAGTGGAATAACACTTCAGCAGCTGGTGTTTTGGAAATACCTACTGCGTATGCATACCATTTAACACACTCCAGCCGACCTACGTAGATGATCAGACGCGATCTGCTTGGTAGTGTTTGATCAATGACATTAAACCGATTTAATGAGACATTTAATGATGCGTTTTCGCAATGAGTCTGTCTTTACGGAGATACTCCTGAAACGCATCAAAAGAAAACAGAGGGGAAAAGATTGTTTTCCCCTGTGTGATTAGATAATACATAAAAGAAGAAGAAGCCTTTATTTGTCATTGCACAGGATACATTTATGCAAGTGGCCCCATTCAAAATCTCGAGATATCCTTGGCTTTTGTCTGATTCTCAGGGTATCCATGGTAACTACATGTTATGCCTTACCAATCAACATTTCTTAAGCACACACATCGACACAGACACATGAAAGGTCAGGTCAAGACAGAGTTTTGGAGTTGTGAGTGCACTTTATCTATGCTATACAAATATGGGTGCATGTATCTTCATAGATTTATGTCTCAGCTTTCCATTCCAGTCAAATTCCATACCTTTTCCTGAGTGCAAAACATGGATTCCTTAACACCCAACAGCCAACTATTTTCCCCCCATTCATCTGTGCTCCTTTCCGCCCAAGTAATCATAAAAAAGTAAGCGATGAGCAAATGTTCACTATAGATCACTGCCCAATGTACAGTGGTTTTGGTTCACTTTCTTCCAGGCGGCATGGTAAATGCCAGTAAATACAACGGCAGACATGAGACATGACCTTTCCCCTCTGGCATATGTCTTTATCTTGAAAAGAGCAATCTGCTCCAGAGTGACAGTGTGGCCCGCCAACAGGGCACTCTGTTCTGACAACAGCCGTCTCACTCATTGGCGTCTTTCTCACTTGCTCTTTTCGGTGTGCTTCACTGCACTCGGCGGCCTATCTCCCCAGCACCACTGCCCTAAATTCTTGCCACGGAAAAGTTTTGACATCAAGCGACATGGAAACAGAGCCTTTTACTCACTGTTTATGTTCCCGACAGCGTTTTACACACTGTGGAACACAATACAGTGCTTTGTAACACATGAAAGAAGGCTGTTTGGTGTGTGGCCCTAATGAGCATCCTTATCCCCCTGTCGCACGGAAGGGACGATTCTGTCGACCAATCAACGGACGGCGTGTGTAGCTCAAACTTGCTGGGACCCTTTCAGGCTCTCAGTACCCCAATGGAGGAGCACTGTGAGACGAGAACGGCTCAATGCGGGTCATACCCACTTTTGGCGGTGGAAACGCGACCCGTGCCGTACCTTTGCAGACTAAACCGAACCACACCCTGCAGTGGCAATGCGCCATTAGAGAGGGTGCCTATGTTCCGTAAGTGGGCTGCCATTTTGGAGGTCGATAATGCAGCGGTGGTGCTTTCAGGCCCGGTTCCAGAACAGAATGCCTTGGGGTGCATCTGAGATTATAGGGGGTGCACCAGTACTATAGTAAAACCAGCTTCAGTTCAGACTTCGCTTTTTACACTAGGCCTTTCTACCAGTAGATAGACAAGCACTTCTGGGTAGTTGTACTGACATGTTGGGACAAAAACATTTACTGTGCTTAAAAGATGGTATCATGTCTTGTGATGTGGAGAACATTTCAGCTGCAACGTTAGCTTATTGATATCCAAGCTTTGGATATGAGAATGAATTAATGGTTCAATTAAATCAAATTTGAAAAAGCTCAAGAGGTTCACATACTTTCAAGCAGCACTGTAGCCTTGTGAGACCAAATAATTTAACAACATAAACAAAACATAAAACATTCTCTGTATTTATATAAGTGAACCACTAAATGTCATAAAATAATTTTACATTATCATTCACAAGATAATGCTTGAAATATATCACTTCATGTCTAATACATCTAGATTATATGGAACCTTTTGAATTAAATTACAAAAAATAGCTTTTCCCTGATATTCTAATATTATGAGATGCACCTTTATGTGAACCACTTAATGTCAAGTGCTTATTCTGCTGCCCAAAACTTTTAATGCTGACAGATAAAACCCAATTAGGAATGTTATTTTCACAAAAAGTAATCAGTAATACATAGTGCCTTTCTTAAAGTTCACAAGATTGTAAATAAATACAATCAAAACACAATTTGCAAATATGGGTTCTTATGAACAACACAGTGGCGCCGGCAAAGGCTGCTTGTCCGGGAGTGAGAGCTGCGCCGGCAAAGGCAGCGAGCCGGGCAGGATTGAGCTAGCGTTGCTAGTGCTAGTGTTCACAACGGTTATACTGTCTGATGTATTGGATTCTTTTGCGGTGTTCTTTTTTATTTTCGGATATCCATTGTAAATGCCTAATTGTTGCTGCCGAAGAAGTTTAATGTCACTGACGTGCGCGCCGCCGGACGGGGCGCAGTTCACGCGCACCTGTCATAATAATAATAACGTTCTTATCGGTTTAGTGAACAAAATAAATGCAGCAAACAACGGTATTTAATGGAACAATTAGTTTTGTGAGCAAGTGTTTTATTTTTTTTAATCATATTTATAAAAAAATAATAATAATTCACTCCCTCCTTTTTTCAATTCAGGGTGCAAACAATTTTTTTGGGGGTGCAATGCATGCTTATGCACCCCCGTAGAACCGGGCCTGGGTGCTTTGCCTCTGTTGTCTTGGAATCGTGCCCATGGCCAGCCATGAGCTCACCGAGGTCCGGACCTCAGTAATCTTTTGAGCACGAAAAATTAAATAGGAAACAAAATACAACTGTATAATAAAAATCTGCGGTTGAGACCTTCTCAGAGATGAGCGCACGCCTAATTCAATTCAGACTTGTTGCGTTGTGTCCACTGTGTGTGGACATCTGGCGCCAGCTGAGCCCCTCGCCCCCCCCCCCCCCCCCCCCCCGACAAAACCCCTGGAAAAAGACCCCTGGACCTCACTATTTTTTGAAACCCTGGCTACGACCCCTGCTTGGCAATAGGGGCACTTGAGGGAGATATGAAATTAGATGACGGGACACTGCACCCAGGCCTAGCTGGAGTCACCCATCAATGTCTCTGCGTGGCCTTCCTCCTTCCTGCGGCCTTCCTCTTGTCCTCATCTGTGTGGCTCTGGATCAGTGAATCGGCAACACAGACATTGAAGTGCCTGTTCTGACATGCCATCATCTAAATTAGCTTACACTTATTAATAGTGTTTAATTATTATTTTTTTGAATTATTTGACTTTCAAGGAAACCTGTCTCAGGGGCTTCACAGACTTAAATGTAAATGAGATGGATGACATACACATACTGCCATCAAATGGATGAGGAACATCCATTTCCTGAAACCCAGTGGGTACAGGAATACAGTTTGAAATGACACACATACCAGAGATCTGCACATGGAATGACTAGCAGCACTAGGTCCCAGTAAGGCACAGATCAAAAAAAGAATAAACTAAGACTTTGAACTTCTCAAAATAGAGAATAGTTCTATCATTTTATAAGTACTGTACATATAATATTATTTATACCCAAATAATCAAGTATAAAAGGCATACTCCCAAATGCATGAGGCCTAAAAGCCGAAAAGGTTTGGGATGATGACGTATGTTGCTCTTTCCCCCAAGAGAGACAATATGTGGGGGTAGTCGTTGAACCATCTAAAAATAAAGATAGGACCTGCAGTCCAAATGCTAGCATAACATAACCTCCCACTATGGGGACTGGAGTTTAAGGTTTCTGGATCCACTGCCTGTTTTATGAAGCATGAGCACTACAAACAGAAGTGAATCCAGAAGGACAGGCAATTTAACCGTGAACTCTTTCTACAACTATTCTTTTCAAAGAATTGGTATTATCTTATATATAATAACAGGACAATAGTCCTGGACATTAGTCAGAGTCAAAGTCAGAATGAATCATGATTCACAGGTTACCTTCAATGTAACATTTTCCCATTAAGTTAGGATGGAACATAATCACAAATACCAGACATGCTTGTTGAAAGTGGCTGCACAACTAACTATAAGCCCGCCAGCAATATTGTTATTGGTTTATAATGATTGGTTCTCCCTGATCAGATGTCTATGTGACTGTCTTTAGTTGTTTTTCATTGGAGCATTGGAGTGCAAAAATGAACTGAAAGACAAAATTAACCTTCAATGTTAGGTAGTCTGAAAGGTGCAGTGTGTAGAATGTATTGGCATCTAGCACCTTCGTCTCTGTACTGGACTGTAAGGTTCAAGTAGGTATTCCTTAATGATGTCATCGTCTAGGAAAGCATCGAGCTGATAATTAAAAAGGTGTCCCCTCCAGAACCATTTGTCCGCTCTGGGCTACCTCGCGCTATGTAGACATAAAGGACTCCTTCTAATGTAAAGAGAACCGAGTCATTCCTAGTTTCCTATACATGACATATTCATCATGACAACATACTTCAAAACATACTTTTGAATATTAAATAACATTTCTGCCTGGTCCATCCCAGTAGATGCCCCTAAATACTACATCTTTCATTTGGTGTAATTATATGCAGAGAAGCCTATTGGACGGACCCGCCTGGTAAGTGGAGTTCAGATAGAAGTGGGTTTTAATGGAAGTAGATCTTGACGTATTCAGATTGCGCCCCTGTCACTTCCAGAGTAACTGCTGACACATAACTAACCGGAGTGGATGAAGACAGATCAGAGTTAAAAAGAGATGGATGGCTTTCAAATTGTGTTGTTGAGCGGTCATATTGCTGGCTGGACGCTTGTGGAGGTAATATCCATCAGGGAGAGTAAGATGGATTAGTCCTGTCTGATGAGAATAAACATGTCTCCGAGCGTCACCAGCCCATCTGTGTTCAGTAGAGACGCTCTCGGTACATTGAGACACACAGAATCAGAATCACAGTTACTTTTATTACATCTTATTGTACAAGTACACAACAGTAAAATGATTAGGCTTGGTTCCTCAACAGTCACAAAGCAGCAAGAACACAAAATAAAATAAAAAGATAAATAAAAAATAAATAAAAATGTGTAAAAAAGTAAAGATAAGTAGCAGCATAGATCACAATAATAAATTATAAAATAAAATAAAGTCAGTAATAAGAGAAACTAAGACAGTGGTGCAGTTTGGGGTTTGGTGGCTCAACCGTAACACACCTGGTAGCATCCCATGTTTGATTCCATGCTGTCTTTCACTTTCCTGTCTTTCTGCAAAACACAACAAAACTCAAATATTAGGATCACTGGATTGATTTCTTCCCATTCCAAATTGCATTGTTCATTTAATTTGAAATTCTTCACACAATTCACATTCTTACTTGAGCATCTATGTATAGTGTGCATATTCCAATCTCGTATTTACAATTAGGAAGTACACTTATACATTTATTTATACACATTTATATATATATATATATACTGCCTGTTCTCATCTTCTGCAATATAGAGGATCTTCTACATTTATGAATTATATTATAGTCTATCTGTGTGCCATCCTTACAGAACAGTTTATTCATACTCCAATAAATAAAAATTAATGACTGAATCAGTCTGAACTAGATGCATGTGATCACACCGTTGCACACAGAAACAAAAACACATGCACACACTTATTATAGTGTTTCATTATTTTCTATTTTTTTCTAGTGAGCCAATGTGTCGTTTCAGATAATGGTTCATGAGACAAATAATACTGGTTATATGGTCTTAATCAAAACACTGGCTGAATTGAACCAGTGTACACATGAGTGTCAGTGGTACAATGTCATTGAAATAGACCAGGCATGGTTTGATATCTCACTTACCAGAGCTACTTTTTGACGACCTCTACCTTGTGCCCTATAAAATAAATGTCGCCATCCCACTTTGTGAGCTCAGGTTAGCATATGCTTCAGTGACAGCTGGATGCCTTCACTGCACATTTGTCAGGCCAATAATGAAGTAGATTATTTCGGAAATATCCTACGCAATTAGCAGTGTCTTGGCAACCAACTCCTGAGATGAAGAATTAACGTTAAAGTTCAACATCCGTTTAATTCCACTACTAACTGCTCTGTACAAATTAATAAAACTCTGCCTCAATAAATTCTGGCAAGAAACAACACATAATAACCTTTTAGAAAATGATTTTCAATGTGTTCTCTGGGACTATTATGTTGACTGTTTGCTATGAGAAATGAGCCCCTAAAGCCTGTATGTGATTAGTCACTGTGTGTTGGAGTGCCGGACAGAAGTGTGTACTTGTTTGTGTACCTCGGCGATGTGGCAGGATGATAAATCTGCAGTGTGCTGGTGCCCCTGCATCCTGGTGGCTCCGGTAGAGTTCTGTGCAACATCCTCTACGCCAGTGGTTCTCAACCTTTTTTGAGCAAACGCCCCCCTGACCTTACTTTGATCCTCCGGCGCCCCCCCCCCCAACAATTAAAAAAATGTTTTAACTACACCCGTGGGTAGGCTATATCCATTACCAACCCCACTCACACTCATGCTATATTACTATAAAAAACTAGCCCATTTCTGTGCTGTTTTGGTTTCTTAAAAAACACTACTACATCAGCATTGGTTGTAATGATTAAAAAAAAAAAAATCAATAGCAACATTAAATGTAGGCAACAAGACGTGTCATTTTATCATTGACAAAAATCAAGTGCACATCACGTGAACAACATACGCACATAGCGTGAATAATCAGGTGACAGTTAACTATCAAACCAATTAAGAAACAGATTGCGCGCGGAGGCCTATTTAGGCCTATATATATTTCGTATTTGAACAACGGTCTTTTCGTGGAGACTACGCTCAGAGCAGCCGGAACAGAACAGCGAGCGGAAGGAGGAAAACGGGCTATGAAAAAAAAAATTAGTGAGAGCCCTGTGGTTGATGGCCCGCTGCTAGCGTCTTGACGTCTGGACATTGAGAGGTCAATTTCAATCGGAGAGCACCAGAGCTAACCAAGTTTAGGCGGTTGCGGTATTTTGACTGCATGTGCAGTGCTTGGCTGAATCCCTGCTCGACAAGATACGACGTGGGGAAAGCGAGGAGGAGAAGGTGAACTCTCTCCCACAACTGAGGGAAACGCTGTCCATGGGTTATCCACAACGCTCGCCAACCAGAGGTACGGAACGTGGCCATCGCCTCCGCATCATGTTGGAGGTCAATGAGGCTCTCTTGGATAGCCTCCTCACTGCTGGCAGCATCTTGTTGGAGCGGCTCCATCACCCAATCGGGGACGGCCAGCTGGTCCAGATCGCTAAAAGGACCTCCATATCCGCCTTGACTGCCTTCAAGTGGTCCGTGTAAACCAGCAGATGGCCATCAGTCAGTTCATCCAACACCTGAATGTAAGTAGTAAGTAGGCTACAGTAAGTTATTTTATTGATAGATAGCTAGAAACTTTATTGATCCCCTTGGGGAAATTCAAGGAAATGGTATGTGGAAAAAATTGGTGTGTAGTCAAAAGAAAAAGAATGATTACAATGCCTAATAATAATAATGTAGCCTAATAATTAATTAGCCTACCTTGGTCAACTGTGGAAAGTTGTTAAACTGACGCCTGCTCAAATTTTGTCCATACAGCTCCAGCTTTGCGAGAAGACTGCGTATGGTGGCCCTAGAATGGATGAGCGTCACACCATTCCCTTGGAGCTTCAGCGACACCTCATTCATCTTTCCAAAGAAGTCCGAAAGATAGAATACGTCGTGGCGGCAGGACCATAGCTGTGCTTTCAAAGTCGCATCGGCCTTTCCTAAAAATTCGAGGACCGAGGGGAACAGCTCACACAACCTGGCCAAGCAGTTCCCCTTGGAGAGCCAGCGCACCTCTGTGTGGAAAAGCAGGCGCTGGAAAGATTCATCATTTTCTCCACATAGCTGCCTGAAGAGACGGTCATTCAGCGCATGAGATTTAATTTTGTTTATTGATTTGACCGCTACATTAAGGGACTGATGGAGTGAGTCAGATATGTTTTTTGCCACCAAGTTGTGACGGTGCAGTACACAGTGCACGGTAAGCACGTGAGGGACCTTTTTCTTAAGGAGTGTCGCAAAGCCGCGGTATCTGCCGACCATAGCTGGCGCTCCGTCCGTGGCACATGCCATGATGTTCTCCATCGGGATGGCCCTCTCCTGCAGGAACTCAGTCAGGGCGGTGAATATGGTCTGCCCTCGTGTGTCGGTGGTGAGATACTGCCCAAACAAGAAGTCCTCCTTGAGATCCCCCCCAGACAAATAACGAACATAGCCCATTAAGAGGGCATTGTTGTCAGCTGTTGTTGTTTCATCAAGCTGGATGCTGAAGGGACACACACGTAAGGTGGCACACAGCTGCTGCTCAGTGTCGAGCGACATCTCCCGTATGCGCCGGGCAACAGTATCATTGCTGAGCGGGACGGCCTTGATGACTGGCGTAGCGTCCCGCTCCACGACTGTGGAGATAGCCTCTTTTATTGCCGGAATCACCAGAGACTCACCCACAGTGAACGGTAAGCCAGACTTGGCAATTAATAAAGAAATGTTGTAGGACGCCAACAACCCGCTTTCACTCTGATTGACATTCCGGGCGAACAGGGTGTTGATTGTAGGATGCCTTGAATGCTGATCCCTCAGAGACTTGAAGTAGGCCGGATCTTTGGATGCTTTGTCGGGATGTTTTTTAATTAAATGTTCCTGTAACCGCGAGGGTTTCATTGCCTCATTTGAGAAAACGTGATCGCAAAGCAGGCACATGGGTAAAGTTGTGTTTATCTGAGAAGGAATAAATCCATAATTTATGTAATTTGCATTGTACTGTCTGCACTTTTTCTTGCTATCCGCCATGTCCATTGGTTATTGAACTGTTAACCCGCGAACTTGGGTCATGTTTATCGGCGTTAAACGTGACCCAAGTTCGCGGGTTAACAGTTCAATAACCAATCAGATCATGACGATAGCTGACGTAGCGTGAGTCCGGGCGTGTGCAGGACCGCGCTGTATGACCACTGAGCACAGATAAACAGTAAAATGTAGCTGGTGAAAAAGCGTGAAAAAGACTGACTGACAAGCAGACAGAAACAGACAAACTGAAACACACACAGGCGAACCGAAAGGCAGGCAGACGTACATACATCCAGCTTGACAGACACACAGGCAGAAAGGCAGAAAGGCAGAAAAACAGACTCAGACAAACTGAAAGACATGCAGACACAGACTTGGTTACAGACAGATTGGCCGGCCTCACTGACTGTATGAAGCTTGGTGAGATGCTTGTACAAGGCAGAGCATTCTGTGTGGGCCCTCTTTGCATCGTTCTTGTTGACAAGAGGTTTCCCCTCAGCTCCATAGGAATCTAGGATTTGAATCTGTCAAATGTATGGCCTTTATGATTGTTGTCCCAATGTGGATATAAATAAATGCATTGCAGATGTGTTTATGTGTGTGTTTGTGTGTGTGTGTGTGTGTGTGTGCAACCCGGTATCACGCCAAAGCGTGAAATAGATACGTTGGTCCACCTCGCAAAGCGTGTACGTGTCACGCTTTGCCTGACCAAAGCGTGAAGAGTACACGCTTTCTTCCACCCATCTAAATGAATGGAGGAATAGCACCAACAGGGGGCGAGACGTTCTCCCAGCATTTGGTGAAATGTTTACGCAGTCTTTATTATCTGATGGGGAAATGCAAAATTTTAGGGCAGATTCACCATTAAACGTGTTTCTAATAACATTTCTAGCGAAAAATATACTTTTAACTTGCATAATCTTCAGTCAGTGAATGTGTCTGATCTTTAGTTTGATAATTGATTTTTTTTTTTCGGTCTCGCTAAGCATGTTTCAACGATGTCAGGTTGCTAGGGACGCTGCTATCGTTAAACTAGCAGCTCACATGCTTTCTGCTGTTGTGTTATTAAACCGTTACTTTATGAACTTTTCATGATATCATCTTATTAGAAACACGTATATCTGAGAGCAGGGATGACGTCTTGTAGAAGAAGCCTCAGCTTGAAGAGCACACCTGTTTGCCTGCTTAATGGAGGACTACCAACAGGGGGCGACAATTAATGTCAATGTCAACAACTCAACAAGCAGCGTTGAAGGATTAGAATCTTCGATCTTCCGATCCAACACAGTCTCCTCCGAGAACGTCAAATCCCGACTAGTGGCAAGGGCACTTTAGCGTTCACTCTGGTTTAATTCACAGCCCATTCAATCCTGTATTAACCCGACTACGGCTCTAATAGACGTTGTGAGCATCTTTCCTATTGGATAGTTATTAGGAAGACATTAACATGGTTGCTATGGACGCTGAACCCAGTAGCTCGCATGCCCTTTAAATCATGGCTATAAAACCATTGTCTTTGCTTGTTATGTTATTTTATGTAACCGTGTAGGCCTAATGATGTTCTCTTATTTAACAACTTAAAAAAAACGTTAATACATTTTTCGAGCAGGTATGACGTCTTCTTTCTTGGTATTTAATAGAGCGGGTTAACAGACCATTTTCTTTGCTTCGAGGAGGTCTGGTGGTCTCTGTATATAATAAATAAATAAATATGTCAATGGTCAGATACAGGTCTTGTTATAACGATAATAGCTACATGGTCTACTTATAATAGGCCTACTATAACTAAATAAATGTATATATATATATATATATATTTTTTTTTTAATATTTAATTAATTCAATATTAAACCGATGCATTTCAATCAGGAGATTATTTTAGACGGAATATGGGGCAGGCTGCGCAGGATTTTATGGCGCGATGGTGGTTTCCATCGACTACACAACCTGGCCATTATTTAATTTTCTGTAACATCCACGCATATATCCTGCATTTAATACATGTACACGTTATATGCACAATATTCTGAACAAACCCCCAAAAATATTGATTCTAAAAACCTCAGACCCCCCCCTCCCTGCCCTCGGGGTCCGAGAAGGCCAAGTTTCGGTGTGGGGGTCCCAGTTAGACCCTAGAATAAGGTAGTCAAGTTTCAGGGTGGTAGGACCTTCCTATCCCAAAAACTTACTTTCCACCACATTCTGACCCACTAGGTCTTGCACACAACACTTCTGAAAGGCTTTGTCCAAAAAACTGTCTATTTTGGAAAACTTTTTTTCTGTAAGGGCTAGAACTCCAAATCTCAGATATGTCGTTCTCAGGACCCTGGGAAATGTGTGTATACATTTTGGCATCTCTAGCTATCTCAAAAAGGCGGGAAAGGGGGTGTGACCTCCAACAGTAAGGTAAATGTGAATAAGACAGATTAGTTTCTAGTCCCCATTTTTGGTGGGATGGAGGTGTTAATGTGTGCCTTAAGGTGTATAGACACAGTTGGCCTGTGGACAAGTTTTTGAAGTCTGGGGTCAAAAGGTCAAAAGGAGCCAGCACCACGACCCTTATGAGATAACAAAAAGTTAATGTGCATTTCTTTCATAACTTTTTGTCATTATTTAAAAGAGGCCTGATTCTCAGATATGCATGTTGGATGACTAGGGTGTAGGTCTGAGAAGAACTTCAGGCCAAAATCTTGCAAGCGAGCCAGTGAGGTGCAACAAGATCAGATGGTACTTGGTGAGTAATTTCTTGTAGGGCTGGTGCCCCCAAGTTGATAATCGTATGTGTCCTTTGAGACCCCCATTGATTAAAAGAGACCCCAGGTCTATAGCTTACTTGTTACTGGCCTTGACTCAGAAGTTACCTATTGCATCACTTCCTTTAGGGCTTCGGCCTGCTAATTGATCATTGTAGTATATTTGAATGCCCTCTTTTATATATATGACACCACCACCACTGGGACGTAGCAACAATTCTCCATATCCATATGGGGAGTGTGTATTGAAATAGTCAATACACACTCAGGAGGAGGAATGACCTCTCACACATGATAACTTAATGAATTATTTCAAATAACCCTGCCTTGTTAAATAATCAATGAGCTTGGTGTTTTGCTTTGACGAATAGGTTATAGGCTGTGTCACTACCAAATATGTCCGTGCGCATCTCTCAGAGTGACGTAACTAGCCACCAGGCAGAGATAAAAAAACAACAAGTTGATTACAAAAGTAACTTATTAATTATACTAAGTCTAAACTGTGGAAAATAGAAAGATATGGGGGGCGATCGATGGCAACCATCATTGCAAGTCACATGACGTGGACGCAGGCCCATTGAAAAGAATGGGCCAAAAAAATGTAGGCATGTTACATGTTCAGAACCGTTATTGTAGGCCTAATGCATTTTCCGCTGTGGACCAACGCAGTTTTACTTCAATCTGGAATGAGACTTTTTAAGGGTTTAAGGGACGTGGTTAGTTTCAGTTTTTGAGGGGGTCTGCTGAAAAATTCTGATAAATTTGATTATTGTAGCCTACTTGTTTTGATGAATCCTGCGCAGCCCGCCCCCCTTCTGATGTCAAAAATAAATTCCCAATTAATTTATCTATTTATTATATAGGCTACGAAGACCACCAGACCTCCTTGAAGCAAAGAAAATGGTCTGTTAACCCGCTCTATTAAATCACAAGAAAGAAGACGCCATACCTGCTCTAAAAAAGGTACTAACGTTTTTAAGTTGTTAAATAAGAGAACATCATTACACGGTTACATGAAATAACATAATCAGCAAAGACAACCATTTACAGCCATGATTTAAACGGCATGCGAGCTGCTGTCAGAGCTGCTGCTGCATTTCCCCGTCAGATAATAAAGACTACGTAAACATTTCACCAAATGCTTGGAGAACGTCTCGCCCCCTGTTGGTGCTATTCCTCCATTCATTTAGATGGGCGGAAGAAAGCGTGTACTCTTCACGCTTTGGTCAGGCAAAGCGTGACACGTACACGCTTTGCGAGGTGGACCAACGTATCTATTTCACGCTTTGACGTGATACCGGGTTGGTGTGTGTGTATGTGATAGGGAGGCAGATTGTGTTAAGATTGAGTACTAAGTATTAGTGTGTTGGATGTGTCTAAGCCTGTGCGGTTAGATCAGTCTGAGGGATTTCCATCTGAGCACTGACACACCAGATTATATGATCAGATTAAGTAGGATAAATTCATTTTCTGCAATGCACAGGAATTAGAAAATGACTGCAAGTCAAGAGAAAGGAAAACTGGGTAGCATGTGTGAACGTATACAATATATGAGATATTATTTTTTGTAGGATTAGGCCAAAAGCTTTTGAATCATTTGAATCACTTCCGGACTCTAACCCTTTTATGGAGAGGTTTCAAATGAACCATAGAGGACGTCCCTTACGCAACAGTTCAGTTCAGTTCTGATACCTGATAACTCTTGAGATCTTACCGACATTTGTAAAATGTTAGATTGGTGCATGTTGGGTTGAAGCTTATGTGTTTCCATTTCGTCAGGGCTGAAAGATTTCCTCAAATGAAATCACGTGAATCTTAACTGTCAGAAGTGTTTTGAGTTCATGGCATGGCCGTCTTTTCTTCTATTTATCCAATCCCACTTCACTTCCTGCCCTATCTCAACCTTTTCTTTGCGTTATAACTCCTGGATGAAAAGGAAACTCCTTGTGTTGTCCAATCTCTGCTCCTTTTCTCTTGGTCCTCCTCCTCATCTCTCCCTCCACTCTAATCCCCTCCTCTCCGTTTGGCATCGTGCCCTTCTCTCTTCCACTGCGCTCCGTAACCCTGCTGTCCATATAAATGTATTTCAACCCATCAGTTCTTCATTCTCTCCTTCGCTTGCATTGTCTCTTTCCAGGGCCTCTTCGGCCATGTTCTCCTCCCTAACCTTTGTCTTCTTTATTGCTTCCAATATCCAACATAATCGCAGTGTAATTTCCTCCACTCATTCTCCCCTTCTCTCTCTCTCTCTCTCTCTCTCTCTCTCTCTCTCTCTCTCTCTCTCTCTCTCTCTCTCTCCTCTCTACCTCTGTTTCTTTTTCTCTGTTGGATTCATGTCATTTCCGCTCAATGACTTCCACTAACATACTTCTTATTCAGAGGACCCGTTCATCCTTCCCTCTCAGCCTTCTCCTATCCCCTCATCTGTCTTATCGGCGGCATCCTGGCCGAGTGACATTACTCCAAACCGGCAGGGAGCGAGAGAGAGAGAGAGAGAGACCCGATCTTAACCAAAGGAAGCCACTAGGCCCCTCGCTGCCATCTCTTCTATTCATTTGTTTGCTTGACTAAACTCCTTCCTCCCTTTCATTTGTAAACACACACACACACACACACATGTGCACACACACACACACACACACACACACACATATACACACACACACACACACACACACACACACACACCTCATGTGCACACACACACACACACACACACACACACACCTCATGTGCACACACACACAAACACACACCTCATGTGTGCACATACACACACACACACACACACACACACACACACACACCTCATGTGCACACACACACACACACACACACACACACACACACACACACACACACACACACACACACATGCACACACACACACACACACACACACACACACACACACACAACCCCACATATGCACACGCATGCTTATAGAAATACACACACTCACACATATGCACATACAAACACACACACACACACACACACACACACACACATATGCACAAAAATAAATGTGTTCACAATTGCATGCACACATATACTCATATACACACATTGCATGCATACAGCCCCTGATTGCGAGCTGACAGAGCGTTAAATTGCAGCCTGGCCAACACTGCTGTGAGCAAATCACAATGCAGCGCTCACAATCTCCTCCTCTACCCTTCACTCCTCCTGCTCCTTCTCTCCTCCCTGCTTTCAGCTCTCCTCTCCTCCTGCTGCTGATGTGTTGTCCAATCACCTGGACACTGCATGGCTTCAACTTTTCCCCATCCCTTTCCCCTCTGCTCTGCTTGTGATTACTTCTGTGCTCACATGCCAGCTCGCCTCCTCTTGCATTGTCTCTCATTAGGAGTTCAAGGCGGGTACCACTTTAGTCATATTAGGACCACAGAGAACACCACCTCTCAGCCTGTCTAATGCCCCCTTATTTGCATGCCTTCTCCTCTCTCTCTCTCTCTCTCTCTCTCTCTCTCTCTCTCTCTCTCTCTCTCTCTCTCTCTCTCTCTCTCTCTCTCTCTCTCTCTCTCTCTCTCTCTCTCTCTCTCTCTCTCTCTCTCTCTCTCTCTCGGGGAGCGGGGCTATGAGATGCAGCCCCTCATTATCATGTGCCTCTTCCTGTCAGCTCTCATTCCGTCAGTGAAAGGTCAGCAGCAGGGATTTCCCTGGGCGTTGCGGCTGGCAGCCTCGGCACCTGGAGCCACCCGCCTTATGCCTGCACATTAATATTAGCTGCTGCATCGCCACCAGCCAGCATATTCAACCAGACGCCAAGCAGCTTTCAAGCTCTCCCCCCGCTAGCCGAGTGACGGCGCGCCCTGTAACGTGGAGGGGAGTGACAACACCCCTCTGCTCGCATGTTTTAAAGGCTGTCAGCTTAAACCAGTGGGATGGGGGCCTGGCCAGCTTTCTGCCTACCATGCAGGACTTTGGTGAGTCAAGTATAGCTCTAAGCATAGAGTGACAATACCTTGTGCTGCATATTAAATATGTCACTGATGTGGTCTGCATAGCACGAATAGCCCAGAGCCCCCCTATAAAGAATAACAACAAACCTTTGACACGTTTCCGCTCTGCCAGGGATCGAGTCATGCCGTCGTTTGAACTTCTGATTTCTTCTCCATCACTGCAGTGTTTTATTTATTGTGATCATGCCTCACTGTGTCCACTGTGTATGTGTGTGTGTCTCTCTGTGTGTGTGTGTGTGTGTGTGTGACAGAGCATGCGTGTGTAAAAGAGCATGCTCAATGTGGAAGATGAATAATGCATGGCATTTTTCAGCCCTGGCGACTGATTGAGGTGCCTACAAACCAGGCTGTGCACGGCAGGGATAGAGCCCACTGTACTGTAACACCGGAAGTCACTGATTCACAAACATGGGGCAATGCAGTGGGTCCACCAGAGGACTGGCATCGGAGAGTGAGGTGGCTGTTTCTCTCCACCCGTTGGCCCGTCATCACACGACACCCAGGAGTTCAGAAAGCAGCGCGGTTGGCAGCTTGAGGTTACTCTGCATCAGCATTTTGTTACAACCCGGCCCCATTCAATATACACCGTTATACCGGGAAATAAGCTATCCTGCACATTTTTCTAGGAGCTCTCGTCGTTACCCAGGGTTATATAATGTATACTTAGGAAGCTATCTTTCTTATAATATTTTTTTATTTAATGAATTTGATGATTGTTGAAATATTAATTATTTGTTTGTCTCAAACAAATAAGTGTTGTTTCCAAGGAAGGATTGCGAGCTCCCTGCACCAAGGGAACATTTACTTCCCTTCCCCACACCGGTTCAAGATAACAAGTTGATATATATATAGTTGATATATCTGCTGCTTTCTGGCCCTCTCTCTAACTCTCTCTCTCGTTAGTAGAAATCGTGTGCATGGGCCATCAGAGACGCCACTGATGCATTACAGCCCCGGTCCAAACTGAGTAATACTGGACACAGACACTGGAAAAAGCCACTATCTAACATTAACCTTGTTAAAATCTTTAATTTGCTTTCATTTGGTTATAAGTTGTGAGCTGCATCTCCTCTTTATCAGTAGTTCTGTTCACACCACAGGTTCAATATATTATGTGTTTATGTGTGTTCAATCTCTTTGATCAGTGTAAAGGCCTGATGCATCCTACTTCAAGTGTTTGTTTCAAAGCAGGCTTTAAAGTGCTTTCCTTCTTGCTTCCTTTTATTCTTCCGTGCACTTTCTTCAGTTCTCTTTGTTTGTATTTGTTCTAATGCGCTCTTTGCACTCAAGGTTAACCGGCATCCATTTTGTTTTTCCACTTTGAGTTAAGGCAACATTGAGGCATGTTTTGCATATTTCACCACCAGGCCCAGATTAGGTGAAGCGTGCATGTTTCTCCACAGCATGCACTAAAGGATGAACACAATGAATCAAACGCAGCTAATGTAGCAAAGGTATAGTATTTACAAATTAGCATTGCAAACACCTGAATGAATATACATGGGATCTGGAGAGGTTTTAATTTTGCCCTTTAATACTCTGCACAATACTGCACACAACAACATGTGTATGAATCATGTGTCTCTCAGGGAAGCAGCTTCATGTTATTCCATAGCTTTGGGGATGGATAGTTGCATGATCATTTCTACACATTCTCTGATCTGTACATTTTTCACAGCAAAATCATACACAAGAATATGAAAATATATACGAAAATATGGAGATCATTGTCAGGAACAATTTGATAGCACGTTTATACATTTTCTTTGACACGCTGTATTAAAGATTACTGATGAGGCTGCATTGGCTGATCTATTTAGCTTAGCTGTTTTGAGCTGGCTGCCCCACTAAAATTAGCACATCATTGGCTTTTAGTATATTATTTTGTTCTTATTTTAACAATAACAAAGGCTACCTTTAGTGCACATGCATAAACATACTGTAAGTAAACAGGCCTACGAACAGGAAAACACACACACCCAGCCCACATGTGGACACATGGCTTAAGGTTTTAGTGTGTTAGAGGAAGAGTGAAAATGTTAATGTTGATGCAAGCAATTACTCACAATGCTAATACACATGAAAAAAAAACTTGACATGCAGTCAAACACAACCCCCCCTCTCCCAAATACACCCCCTAATATCTTTGATAATATTATACTCTCCTGGTAAACAGAGGGTCCTGATGAAGAATCATCAATTATTACTGCGGTAAATACGACACGATTACATGATTAACCTATTGCTCATCACATGTATTTGCACTGGGAAGACTGATGAGCTAAGGATTTTGGCAGTGAGGGGGTTGTGGGTGTGTGTATGTATGTGTGTGCGCGTGCGTGCGTGCGTGCGTGTGTGTGTGTGTGTGTGTGTGCCTACTCCTGAGGATGTGTGGACCAAAATGGTACGATGGTGGGTTTGCACTGTTTGGGTCCTCTCTTACGCTTGTTTCACACTACCTCCGTCCTTCGACGGATGGGCGAGGGCGTATCTGACGTATGGGGGAGTAGTCTTTGTGGACGCAGCCTGCAGCCAATCAAATCGCTCCCTGCTTAAAGCTGGCTTTTTCCTGCTTCTTCCTGCTTGTTGTTTTTATTGCAAATCGGATTCCGTAGTCGCAAGGAGAGTGTTGCCCCTGTACGTGTACAGGGACTGGTCAAACAGAATTTGGCGACTGCCCACAGCAATGATAACTTTCTCCTCCATTCTTAAATCCCCCGCTGCCGGCCACCTTTTTGACATTTCCACGTAGGGTTGTATCAACAATTTCATTGGACAGAGCATCACAGTAGTGTATTTGCATAACCACGATCTGATTGGCCGACGGATCTGGATCCGGATTTGACGCAGACAACAGAGCCGAATGGACAGACGGACCCACAATGCATTGCGCCCCATGCAAAGTCAATGAAATCCGTAGACAGACGGAGGTACAGTAGTGTGAACGTTAGGTTATGCTCTACCCGGGGAGCTGAGTTCTTCTAAATCAACAGCATTCATCTCAGATTAAAAACTTTGAGATGCTTGAAATGTGAAATGCGAGGATTAGTCACATTTCTCTTGCTGTTGTTACTTTAATATCCAGATGTTCGCAGTACTAACCTCTAGCGCTGTGTTGTTCTTCGACCCATTCATTGGACTTCACTAAAGTAATTAATTGTGTCTTTCATCAATGCCGATAGTCTCACCATCAGAAGAAGAATGTTTAAAACCTGAGTCAGCCGGTCCGGGTCAAGTCTCACAGGAGGTAAACAGCCAGTGGGAAACTGAAGCAGAGTATGAATACAAGTTCAACTGTGTCATTTCCTCTCATTATGCTGTGTTACCAACATGACCTGAGAAATTGTTAAATAACAACTTAGAAAGTACTCAACATTTTAAACTATGTCTATCTATGTCTGTGTCTCTCTATTACAAGCACTCATCGCTTTGTGGCTGGTTTTGCGAGGCGGTGGCAGCCGTCCTGTGTATTCAGGGTCTCCCAGTAATGTGGTGCGATGAAAAAAGATGATGGAAATCCAGGTGGGTGGGACGTGAAAGTAGCAAGATGCAGCCCTCCTTTGTTTTCTTCCCACAGTAATCATTTGATTTCTCAGTAAGCGGTTTACCTACAATCCAACAGAAAACTGAGCCAGTTTTCTGCAAGTAGCTAGTTATAGCAAGCTCCTTGTGAGCTATCGTATACAGCGATTAATGACTCGAAGAAGCGTGTGGTTGTTGTTTTTGGCGCAACATGGATAACTAGAACAATAGAAACTAGCTCTTCTTTTTTGGTATGTTGTTGATATTCTGTTGAGTAGTAGTATAATGGTGCTGAATAATTGACTAGAGATAAAGAGCAGATCAAAGCAGGATTTTGATGATTCTCGTTATAATGTTCAATTCGCTCAGCTAACAGTGGGGTTCCGAGAGTAACACTGTATTACACAATGTGGAGGTGCTTCTCTGAAGTGGGTGGTATATGTATATATGATACAACTGCAATCATATACAACTGCAATCATTTCCATAGATATTCTAACAGTTGAGAAATGTGTCTCATTCCAGCCTTCCTTCTCTCTGGTATCTTTCCCAGACTACGCTTCTTTTGCCAAGAGGTTTCTCTGAATGAGAGGGAAAACAAAACCAACACTGGTGAAAAATAGAGGATGAAGACAAGACCACTAGAAGACAAGAAAAGATCAGGCCAGAGGGAAATTAAGAATAATTGGCAGGAACAAATTGTAGAAAGGTTGAATGGAACAGTGGTGGGTAGACATATCGGTCACGTAGACATGGTAAGAATAAAGACTAGGAATCTGCTGTTTCTGCTCATCTACAAACGTTGACTAGCAGTTAAAACGTTAAAATTTGTTACCAATGCACGCCTGCTTGAAATCGAAGATTAGGTTAGAAGCTCAAGCCTGTTTTTTTGTGTTCTATTTTTCTAATAGATTAACGAGAACCTTTTCCCATATGTCTCTCAATGTCTCTTTCAATTTTACTTTCGCTTTCACTTTCTTCATGGGCAATATTATGCATCCACCATCTGTCCATCGTTTTGAAATATATATTTTTTAATACATTAATCATTGACCCCTCTTATAAATTGTCCCCCCGCTTATCTTTATGCTGTCACTTGCACACGCATAAATGCTTCAACACACACAGGCAGCAGGCAAGCTCACACAGGCGCACAACGCAGTGTAGCAGAAGCTGTTTGCATTCTGTGCCGCTGAAGCTTATCAGTGTTGTTAGGCTTCCTGGCAGGAAACAGAACACCTTGACATGGCAGACTGTAGGGAACAGCAGCACAGAGGGCTGTGAGGAGCAGTGGGCTAAGGAGGTTCTCACACACACACGCACGCACGCACACACACACACACACACACACACACACACACACACACACACACACACACACACACACACACACACACACACACACACACACACACACACACACACACACACACACACACACACAGGTGTTAAGTTGTCATCCAGGCTAAGCCTAGCTGCTCTCTGGCCCAGGACTCTTCATGTGATGACGAAGATGATGATGAAGATGATATTTCTACTACAACTACTACTACTACTACTACTACTATTAATAAAAATAATGCTTCATGATACATTCTTATTGAATTTAAATGAAACTGGATATAATTTTTGTATTAAATAATTATGTAATAAAATAGGCTTAAAATGTGTCTCACCGATCAGGCAGTTCCTCTTTCCTCCGTACTATCTTCTATCTACTATACAGGCTGAACTGTTTTCTGCAGATGAGCCGCCCGTGCCTGGCCACCCGGTGTGTGCCGTGGCACTGACCCTGCTGCAGTCATCTGGCTCCCCACTCACTGCTAATCATGAGGGTAAAGATTCCTTAATGACCGGAGCCTTTCCCACCTCCATGTAAAGATCCTGAAAGGTGTTTAGCAGCAAACCGTGACCTAGATGCCAAAGGCTACAATGTATTATGTCTATTTGCATTGAGCACAGAAGTAAGTAAGTGTAATCCAACATGTGTTTCTAATTGGTTTTGTTGGCATAAATTAGAGCAGTGACACAAGGGAATTCTCTTGGTGTAGGGCCGATCGTTTGGCCTCATCGTGGATCAATTTAAACATAAAATAAAGGAATGTCCCGTTAAAACCTTTATTGAATGACATGAACCAGAGCCTAAAGTTATGCCTTAAGTGCTCTTTGTCAGTCATCATCATCATCTTGGAGCAAAACGGCTCCAGCTCTCACGTTGCTTGCATCCACGTGCAGCTTAAATGGCTTAATTTTTGGAGCTGCAAGAAGAGACGCAGACGAGAGGAGATCCTTTGCTTTCTCGAACGCAGCTTGACAAGTGGATGTCCAAACAAAAGGCTTGTTCTTTTTTAACAAAGTTGTCAAAGGCACAACGACTGAGGAAAAGTTCTCGCAAAAACTGCGATAGTATCCGATCATTCCGAGAAATCTCATTAGTTCTCACTTAGTGGTGGGTGGTGGGTAACTATCTATGGCCAGGACCTTTGCACGCAGTCGGCGCACAAAGCCCTGACCAACCACTTTACCCAGGTAGGTCACCGTCGCCCTGGAACACTCACACTTCGCCAGGTTGATGGTGAGGTCTTCGCCACGGTGAAGTGGCGAAGACGTTCCAAATGTGAACACCAGCTGTCGCTATGTACCACCACGTCGTCCAAATGGACTCCACAACCCTCCAAATTTGCAACTACCTGATTCATAAGTCTTTGAAAGGTGGCGGCGGTGTTACGTAGACCGAACGGCATGACCTTATACTCATACAATCCACTAGTAATGAAGGCGCAAACCTCCCGCTCGGTCAACAGAACTTGCCAATATCCTTTCAATAAGTCCAATTTAGTGAAAAAAATTTCTGACCCGACTTGGTCCACACAGTCCTTCATTCTATGGAGGGGAAATGAATCAGATTTCGTGACACTATTCATAGTCGGTGCAGAACCGATGCGTTCCATTGGCCTTTTTAACAAACAAGGACTTGTCCAGCTAGAATATGACCTTTCTGCCAGCAACAGTAAATTAGCCAAAGATTCAGTATTGTTGAGTTTTCCCAACAATGCTGCATCGTCAGGTTCACAGGCGTCTACCTCTTCCAGCTCTGCCACCGCTGGCATGGAGGAGACAGAAGTTGCAAGACAAAGCTGAACGCATTCAGCGCCATCCTCATCCAGTGCTACCAACACCGGACTGGGAACAGTGTTCAAATCAGTTTGCACAGACGGCAACTCCGACTTTTCACAGTCTCGGTTAAAGTAGGGCTTAAGCAGATTTGCGTGACACAGTTGTGTCCGTCTTTTCTTATCTGGAGTGGCCACCACATAATTGTCATTTTTCTACTAGCAAATCACCTTATATGGCCCTGCAAATTTAGCCTGAAATGGAGAGTGTATGACAGGCAGAATGACCATCACCTAGTCTCCAGGTTCGAAAGAATGACACTTGGCCTTCTTATCATACCCTTGCTTCATTTTCACTTTTTGCAATTTCAACCTGGCCAATCCCCCAACAGCATATAACCGTCGCCTGAATCCATTGACGTAATCAGTCAAAGACTCTGGTGGCTCACTGCTTACGCTATCAATCAATGATGCTACTGGACCACTCACTGTGTGGCCAAATACAAGTTTGTTCGGGCTAAACCCGGTACTAGCCTGAGTCACCTCCCTAACCGCCAGCAGCAGCCAGGGGAGAGCATCTTCCCAATCCCTGTCTAATTGTACACAATACACTCTCAGCATCGACTTGTAGGTTTGATGAAAACGTTCCAAGGCACCTTGACTCTGGGGGTGCCGAGCCGATGACTTATTGTGCTGGATCTTTAACAAGTGCGATATTTGTGACAATGTTTTGGACGTGAAGTTGGTACCATGATCCGACTGTATCACTTTAGGCAGTCGAAAATGGACTGTCCTTCCACGGCCGTGACCACCAGCCCAGATGCAGTCGCTGGAACCTATGCCTAAACACCGTAGCGTTCTAACTGGACAAACGGGAAAACGTTGCTCTGCGGTTGTTATCTTGTCACACGAGAGCACAGTCCACCGACAATCAAACAAAACAAACAATGTATCCGAAAAACATTGCCACGTTAGAAAGTTGGTTATTGAACAGCTCTCGGAGACCCCTAATGATCAGACCTACCGCGCCCGACAATTACATTTAACATTACTAAACCAACGTTTAACAACTAATATTGCACACCTCTCACCCTCCACTAAAAGAAGACCTATCTCGCCGCAAGCATGTGGAATTTCCAAAAAAGGAAGGGCTGGACTGCTGGAACTGGGCACACCATATAGGCCACAAACAAGGCGACCCTGCCCCTCCTCATCAGTCCCAATTGGGCGCCAGGCATGACAGTCCTAATTGGGAGACTGAATCATAGGCAAGGCCTTGCGGCCATCACAATCCTGGTTAAAAAATCTATCAGAATCGGAATCAGAGTTACTTTTATTACATCTTATTATTAAACAAGGACACAAGAGTACAATTCTTAGGCTTGGTTCCTGAAGCCTAACAGTCACATATCAACAAGATAAAGTAAACAAAGATAAGCAGAAAATAAGTAGCAGAAGTGGTAGTGGTACCAGCCATGGTAGATTGTAGTCCAGAAATGCTGTGCAAATTACAGAAATATATTTTAATAATCTGTTTTTGTTAAGAAGGGTAAAAATGGTAGCCTGGAAATCCAGAAAGAAAGCTGTAGAATCTGGCAACAAGTAATGGAAATGGCCCAATTCGTGGGGTGGAACCAATCATGCATTTGAAAATATCACTGCACGCAATTGGATAACACTACGACCAATCAGAAGAATACAAGGAGTCATGTATCCAGACCAGCGGAGCAAACCAATAGATACGACTCTTATCGTATCCGGACGGTAAAACAGCAACGCTTTTGGCCCGCCTAAATCAGATACACCGATGTGATTGGTTAATGTTCTGGGCCAGGGGAATCGGGGAGTGGGTATATTGCTTGTTCCCAGAGTAACTCACTGAGCAAATTCAAATTGTGCTCTCGCGAAAACTCTTGATTTCCAGGGTACAAAAATAGGGCAAATCAAATCAAATATACATATACTCCTATATAATGTAATAGTAATGTAGTGGGTGTGAATAATGTAGATAATGTTATCGCTGATGTTTAATAACTTGTTCTATACACAGAGCAGTTGAAGACGAAGCAGATCAAATGTGTCATACCCTCATCCCATCACTCACTCTTTCTCTCACTTGACCTTTCTTCCTGGGGCTCATCTCACCATTATTCTTTCCGTGCCATAACCCCCAGATTTCCCTCTCTCTTTACTAACTCCCCTATTTCCCTCTCTCTTTACTAACTCTCACCAAACTCCCTTTATCTCTAGTCACTCCCCAATCTCCCTTTGTCTCCCCTAACTCCCCTATCTAATGGTCAGGGACCTCTGTATTTAGCAGACATGCTTAAAGTGTACTGTCCATCCAGATCACTTAGATCTGCAGATAATCTGCAGATAAGCATCAACTTTTTTTAAAATTATTTTAACCATTTTTATCTATGTGATCTCCCTGTCATTTAACTATTTTAATTCATGTGATTTTTTTTGACCATGTTAAGCACATTGTGTTACCGTTCCGTGTATGAAATGGGCTATATAAATAAAACGACTTGACTTGACTTATCTCCCTCTCTCCCTACTAACACTCCCCTATCTCCCTCTCTCTCTCCTAACTCCCCTATCTCCCCCTCTCTCTACTAACACTCCCCTATCTCCCCCTCTCTCTCTACTAACCCTCCCCTATCTCCCTCTCTCTCTCCTAACTCCCCTATCTCCCTCTCTCTCTCCTAACTCCCCTATCTCCCTTTCCTCTTTCTCTCTACCAACTCTCACTATCCCCCTTCCCCCTCTCAGTCTTTATCTCTATCGGCTGCAGCGGTAATATGACAATGTGCTGTAGCTGAGAGCCAGAGTGGGAGACAGAGACAAACACACAGTGAGAAGGAAAGTGAGTTGTGTGACTGTGTAGGCTCAATTAAACTGCAACCTTGCAGCTGTGAAGGACAGCCTTATATGCTCTCTGTCTCTCTCTCTCTCTCTCTCTCCTCTCTCTCTCTCTCTCTCACTCTCACTCTCACTCTCACTCTCAGATATCAGCTTCCATGGCCATAAAGTCAAAACTAAGGGATAAAGTTCCCGGCTTCAACATTGTTCAAGTGACCCTTAAAACCCTGATATTTTGTTCCCTATATGGCCGCACATTGTTAGAAATGCACATAAAATGAGCAATGAGATGAACTTCCAATTGTTTAGGCCTTATTAGGCAGCCACCCTTTACTGATTTATTAATTTTAAGTAGTCAGAGATGCTTTCTGACAGCGAGATTGTAGGGAGTTATGCATTACAATCACCAATTCAGTTTGATCTGATGTATCTAGAATGATATCAATAAAAACAGCAACTACATTAGAAAAAATAACAAAAGTAAACTTTTTTTTTAATCAGAAAGGTACAAAAAGATATCGTAGCACTTTAGAATAACTGTAACTTTGAAGCAGTAACAAAGCAGAAGTAAATGGGGAATTTCCATTTATGGAGGTTTGTGTTCGTGGTGCAGCTCGGATCAGGGCCAGCCCGGGGCTCCTCCGTACATGAATAACCATCAATAAGCTATTCATAATCAGCCATCAATTATTAAGAAGATAATTCGATAATGTATAATGAGATCATTTATAAAGTGCAAGTAACCATTTACAATGCAAAAATTGTTTTACAAACACTTTATAAAGCTGCAATTCATTATTAGTTTAGGTAGTTACCGATGTATTTTTTAAGTCTTTTGTGTGCGCTTATATAAAGTGAGGACAACAGCATGCAAAGGCTGGATTGATCAGGTAGTTAGAAAGCATTGGTTTCGTCTTTGTTGTGAGCTTTTGAAGCCTTCCTAAGGATTTGTTAATGACATGAAAAGGCTGTAAAGTACTTTTGCAGCAGTACCAAGTAATAAGTAGTAATAAGTGCTAAGGCATATAGTCCTCTCTTTAGATTAATTCACACAAAGTACTCCACTAATGGATTTGAACTACCTGAACTTATCATGATTTGAAGCAATATTAAGTGTTTAGAAAACGTTATTTGGAAGATTTTGAATGACTTTGCAGTGAAAATGGAAACTCACATCACAGATCATATTGGGTCTTACAAAAGACCAAATAACATGCATTTAATTCTTCCCTAACTTTTTTGGTGTACAGGTCAATGTATTCGGATCTTGTACTTCTAATTCAATTGTCGAATGAATGCTCTTCTTGCTTTATTAATCAAACTATCCCCCACAGAATCTGCTAACCCGTGTCCACCAAGTGGATGATCGATAATCACCCATCAGCTGAAGGCAGTGATCACAGGGATCGCTTTATTGACTGAGTGACAGGTGATCAATGTAAAGCAGATCAGTCCAGAGCTATGGTGACAGCATAGTCAAGTGTGTGTATCTGGGCGGGTGCAGGAGCAACATACTGAGTAACAAGAGAAACACAGCTGATTTAAAACATGTTCACATGTGGTCTTTGTGTTTCAGGTTTGCCACAATTACCACTCAGAACCGTGTGGTTGGTGTGTGTGTGTGTGTGTGTGTGTGTGTGTGTGTGTGCTTCTTCTTGTATGATGTGACAAGCCTCATGTGATACAGTCTACAAGGAAAGGAAACACCATTTGACTAGGACAAATCCTAAGGGGCGGAACTGACAATAGCAACAATTTCAAAAGTTGATTACTCGACAGCCAAATGTGGGTGGAGGTCTATCAGATTGATTCATGATACTGAGCCAAGCAGAGGTAATTACATGTTGGTCTCATGTTTGTTTTGCCCGCTTCACAATGGAAGATTAGACGTTTTGAGGTTAGTTTCGGGGGGGGGGGGTGTCTCTGAATATCCCTGACTACAGCAGAGGAGCTGTCCACAAGGACCCAAGTCAGAAACACCATTATTACAGGAGTGGATGGTAGGGACTCTAAATGAGACACATGAATGTGTTTTGAAGTCATAGGTTTCAATGGTAAGGACAGTATAGGCGACATAGGTTTAAAAAGTGGAGACAGGATACAAGACATAGGTTTCAATATTGAAACCTATGTCTTGTATATACTATAATGTCCCTACTATTAATAGTAGGGACATTATAGTCGACTAAGGGATAAATAGTATAGGGACAGTACAGGAGACTAAGGCCCCGTCCCAATACCTCCCCTAACCCTAGATTTTTGCCCTAACCCTAGATTTTGCGCGTTCTTGTGTAGGGGTAGGGTGTCCCATTACTGTAGGGCAAGGGGCAAGGGGGAGTGCTGTTTTGCCCTTATAATCAACCCTCAAAACGTAGTGAGGTCCGATGCAGGCTTAAAACGAAGTGGAAGATTTACTGTTAAGGGCACTCCAAACCAAGTGGAAGTTTTAAGGGGGGAGAAATGGGACAGGGCCTAAGGGTTTAGATGATGGTGTTAGGGGTTGCAGATAAGGACTCAGGTGCAGACCAGATGCAATTGGAAAAATATTTATTCCTTTTCTTCAGGATTCAAAACAAAGGGCAGACAGGTCAAAAGTCAAACTAAAGATTCAAAAATGTAACGCACAAAAGATCCAATCACAAAGTTCCATCACAAAATGAAAAATCCAAAACAGAAAATCACGAGGCAGAGAATCCAATGTATTCTGGCAGAGCATAAACAGGCAGAGCAAAAACGGGCAGAGTATCTCACCAAACTTTCTGGTAAAATCTGACAAAGCCTAACTGGTGGGCTGAACTTAAATATCAGAGGAAAAGCAAATCATTGGCAGGGAGAAAACAAGGGAAAGGGAAAACTCAATCAGGACAACGAGCAGCTAATGATCAGGTGTGGCAGACAGAGTCAGGTGTGTCCAGGGAGTGGCACAAGGCAGGTGAGGGTGGGGTTCAGGACAAAAACAAAAAGCACATGGCAATGCAAACAGAAACATTAAATTCCACAGAAGACCAGCAGAGTCCATACAGGATACTAACAGATGGGAACAGTACAGGAGACTAAGGGTTTAAATGGTATAGGGACAGTACAGGAGACTAAGGGTTTAAATGGTATAGGGACAGCATAGGAGACTAAGGGTTTAAATAGTATAGGGACAGTATAGGAGACTAAGGGTTTAAATGGTGGGGACAGTACAGGAGACTAAGGGTTTAAATAGTATATGGACAGTATAGGAGACTAAGGGTTTAAATGGTGGGGACAGCATAGGAGACTTCAATGGCAGCTACAGTAGATGATATAGTGTTCAAAGACAGACTTTGTCCTTCAGCTTCAACTTGACTCAAGACATGCACATCAGTCAGCACACAAAGAGACATAATACATAAACAAAGGCACCAGTTTGACTACATGCTAATCAGAAACATTTAAATTCCATATTCAAGACACTCAGAATTAATGAGGGTGGGATTTGTCATTTCTTTGTGTGTTGGGAGGCTCTGTCTCCATAGCCCCAGCGGGTGCTGCCAGTTGTGTGTCAAACATTGTCAGTGTTGCTGAATTGACGTCACAAAAAGTGACATTGATTCTCGACTACCAGTTCCTGACGTACTGCCTGATTCAAAAGGATTGATGATCGACAGGGTTGGCGGTTCTGTGTGTCTCGCCTTGTGAGTCCCAACGACCCTTTCGTTTGGCCTGGAGTGTCCTCTCTGCCTTCACGTGCGTGACCGTGCAGAGGGGGCGACAGACTGAGAGGGCTGGCGGGGGGACAACTAGCATTCAGCGCTAGGCACCTCTTACTGTCACCTCGTTGAGCTGCTCCCAAAGTGAAGTCACTCACAGATAAAAGGAAAGGAGAAGGTGAGAGA
Organism: Micromesistius poutassou; assembly: GCF_964030765.1. Taxonomy (NCBI): domain Eukaryota; kingdom Metazoa; phylum Chordata; class Actinopteri; order Gadiformes; family Gadidae; genus Micromesistius; species Micromesistius poutassou. The sequence goes on along the minus strand of NC_140274.1, from coordinate 315,805 downwards.
AACATGAAAAAAATATATACATTTGTGGCGATGGAGATCTAGTAAGAAAGAAAGCCATGGCCGGGTGGAGGGAGAGGGGATGCGAGTGGTGCCAATGCGTGGAAGGGGACAGTGGGGAGAACATGGTTAGACAGTGATGGGTCAAGAGCCAGAGAACCTGTTAGGACCAACGAGGTAGCAGCAAATAGACACCCTGGTGTGACTGTCTCTGTCCATGGTGCTGGAGTAGACGGCGGTGGTGCTGGAGTAGACAGGGATATTTGATCTCTATCCTCCCTTCCCTTTTCTCTCTGGCGTCAGTGTCACACTATGCGGTTTGGATCAGTTTAAAGTTGAATCTTAAAAAGGAAAAACGTTGCCTACTGCTTCTGCAGTGGGCAACGTGTGTTGTGTGATTTATTCAGACTGCCCCCTGCCAAGATAATGGACAGGAGGAGTTAGGATCGGATGTTAAAATATGAGACCAAGCAAATGCTTGTGTTTGCCGTCCTCCATTTGTACAAGACAGGTTTGATTCACACCATTACCCAGCAGTTCTCCCTGTTTCGCTCGTTGGTCTTGTCTGCAAACTCTTTGGCTGTCTGCGTTCCTCTATCTCCATCCCCAACCAAGGTCACCATACAACCACCACGTCCATTAGCCCAGGTTGCTACAGTCCATCACGGGGCTCTCTTCTTGATCAGATCACTGGGGGTACATTTTATATTCTATAATCCCGCCCAATCTGTCCAATGGGCACACAGACCGGCCCTCCAGACCAGCGCTGCATCGCTTCACACTGGCCTAAAGGCAAGCCCTATAGGGGCCACAGGCAGGCCCTATAGGGGCATACAGGACCTATAGGGGCCACGGGCAGGAACTATAGGGGCCACGGGCAGGCCCTATAAGGGCCACAGGCAGGCCCTATAGGGGCATACAGGACCTATAGGGGCATACAGGACCTATAGGGGCATACAGGCCCTATAGGGGCATACAGGACCTACAGGGGAATACAGGACCTATAGGGCCTACAGGACCTACAGGGGAATACAGGACCTATAGGGGCATACAGGCCCTATAGGGGCCACAGGCAGGCCCTAGCAGCTGAAAGCTGCCTCTCCCTGTTGAGTGCGGGCACTGGGTTGTACCAGTTGTTATTTTACTACCGATCTAAGTGTTCAGGAGGGACAGTACACTTGAAACATGTCTGCTAAGTACAGAGGTCCTTGGCCATTTAGTGATTTAAAAACAAGCAAAAGGGCTTTAAAATCAATTCTGTAGGTCACAGGTAGCCAGTGTGGTGTAATGTAATCTCTTGTTTTGGTTCTCGTCAGTAACCTTGCAGCTGCATTTTGGATAATTTGGAGAGGTTTGATTGTTTTTTGGGGGAGACCAGTAAATATTCCATTACAGTAGTCCACCCTGCTGGTGATGAACGCATGAATAAGCTTTTCTTGGTCTCCTGGTGATATGAAGTTTTTTTACCTTTGCCATATTTTTAAAATGATAAAAAGCTGATTTTGTGATTGCCTTCATGTAGCTACGGAAACTTAGGTCACTGTCAATAATGACAATACAGACCCTATAGGAGCCACAGGCCCCATAGGGGCCACAGGCAGGCCCTATAGGGTCCACAGGACCTATAGGGCCTACAGCCAGGACCTATAGGGCCTACAGGACCTATAGGGCCTACAGCCAGGTCCTATAGGGCCTATAGCCAGGACCTATAGGGCCTACAGGACCTATAGGGCCTACAGCCAGGACCTATAGGGCCTACAGGACCTATAGGGTCTATAGCCAGGACCTATAGGGCCTACAGAACCTATAGGGCCTATAGCCAGGACCTATAGGGCCTACATGACTTATAGGGCCTACAGCCAGGACCTATAGGGCCTATAGCCAGGACCTATAGGGCCTACAGGACCTATAGGGCCTACAGAACATATTCACAGGCTTCACAGTGTGCCTTGGAGTGATGTCTCACTCTCACCACTCAGTCACTCCTCTTTCGGAAAGTGTGCTTGTGTGTAGCTACCGCCCCCACCTCCCTCGGTTGTTAGAACTGGTTATCCCGGAGGATTAGTTTGTCAGTTTGCAGACGATTAGGCGGCGCAGATCAAGGGAAGAGACGCGGATCCAGAAACGCGGAGTCGCAGATCCAGAGACGCGGATCCAGAGACGCGGATCCAGAAACGAGGATCAGGGTAGTAGACGCGGATTAGGGAAGAGACGCGTATCAGGGGAAGAGACGCGGATCCAGGCGAGAGACGGGGCTGCAGGTTCGCCCCGCGGGACAGCGCGTCACGTGCGGTCGCTCCCCGGACGAGCGGCGGTCAGATCAGGGCGAGCGCCTGACGGACGAGCCGCATACGGGACGAGAGGACGGGAGGATGAAAGGACCGGAGACGTTACAAATACGTGGATAATCCCTTTTCAGGTTTTTTTTTTCCCATCCTTTTCTCTGTAAAGCCTCCTCCATGTTCGGGCTGTGATACAGAAGGTCTGGACTGTGAGGTGTTAACTGAAATCGCCGTCGGAGCGAAGGGGAGAGAAAGTGCGGGGAAGGAATTCCTATGTTTATCCTCACATTATTCCCCCTCATGTGACCGTGTCGAAACGGTCACATTTGAACTAGAGTAGAGTTCAAGCTTTCTGCAACAAAACACGGAATAGAAAATACACTAGAGCCCATTGATTTACGATGGAGCGGGGATAATGCGCGTGTTCTGCTCCTGGAGCCTCTCAAGCTGAAGAGCACCTCGAGGACATCGAAGGCGGTCGGCGAGTTCCTTAGAACCGGAGAACTGGCGGGGAACGGAATCCGGTCTGATTGGAACATTTAGAGCCAACCGACTCAGCCCAGCGTCTCCTCCAGCACCCTGCGGTCCTGTTGGGGTGGGGGTGGGCGTGGGGAGGGTGTAGTTAACCACCTCTAGTTTAGTCGTGCACTTTAGGACGGCCGGGCTCTTAACTGGGTGTTTTTTTTTAAATTGTCTAACCCTATTTAGATGCCATTTTAAAGCGGGACCTCATTAGAGCGCCTCGGCACAGCCCCGCGCGGAGAGGGGATGCGCGCGCGCTCCCCCTGCAGCGCGAAACGGAACCAGTCGGACAGGTTTTGGGAAGCACGCGACACGCCGCCGCTGCCCGGCGATCAGCGAGCGATTCGAAACGTTGTTGCACGAATTCGCGGAAGGAGTTCGACTATCGAGACGCGGTGCGTCCTTCTCGTGCACACGGAGGAGTTAACCCGGCGTTATAAAAGCTCCACGACGTCCAGGGGAATCTACCGAACAGGATAATCTTTTTCTTTCTTTTTTTTCTCTCCCCACCGGTGAAGAAGTGCCCAGGTAGGGTTTATATCTACTTCATCATCGAGGTTATCTCCTTGTTTCTGCATCCCCCCTCCCTCCCAGGCCCCCCATTTGCCTCTCCAGAGCATCAGCAGGAACGTTTTAGGGGGTCTTGTCTCCTGTCCCCCCTCGGAGTGGGGCAGTATGGCGGAGAGGCACAGGGTTGGGAGGAGAGACAACGGGAGATGGGAGAGATGATAATGGCGGTGTGTTCTGCTGGGTACCATTTAGGGAGGCTTACGCGCCTTTTCTCCTATGAAGGGAGAGAGATAGAGGAGAGGTGTGGGTTGTGGAATATGGAACATTACCCAGATTGGGAGACCAGGGGAGGGACATAAAAGGGGTACAAAAAAATGTGGGATGGGATTAAAAAACCGGCAAGGGGTGCATTAAGAGTAGCCTACACAAAAAAAGGCTTAAATGTTTAAATAAGACTCGTTTCCGGGGCTGTGTGTGTTGTAGAATGTAGACAAAAGGGGAGTTCTGAGCTGGGGAGCAGAGAATAATCAAGAGGGGAGAGGAGAGAGGAGAGAGGAGAGAGGGGAGAGGAGAGAGGAGAGAGGAGAGAGGAGAGAGGGGAGAGGAGAGGCAGGAGGAGAAGGGGCCAGCCCTGGTTATCAGGAAGAGACATTTAGTGATGGAAGAATGTTGGGAGGGAGAGTGGATAGAGTCCACTAAAAAGAAGAGAGAGAGAGAGAGAGAGAGAGAGAGAGAGAGAGAGAGAGAGAGAGAGAGAGAGGAGGATGGGTGGGAGAAGGGCAGGTGAGAGACTCACCTACCTTGGGTGAAGAGGCGAACCGATTAAAAAATGGAAAGAGAAATTCAGTGAGATAGATGGAAGGTGGAGGTGTGTGTGTGTGTGTGTGTGTGTGTGTGTGTGCGTGCGTGCGTGCGTGCGTGCGTGCTTTAACAGGAGAACATTAAGTGCAGAACCTTATAACAATCGCCGGTTTGCGTGGAAGAGGGGTTGAGGCGTGAGCAGAGAGCGAGGAGGAGACACCGAGTCCGGGGAGAGCGGGTAATAGGACGGCTGGAGAGAGGGAGGGGCGGAGGGCAGCTGGGCGGTGTAAAACGGCCCAGCGGCGCAGGTGAGAGACGAGGGAGCGGTCCAGTAGCCGCCTGCAGCCAGGAACAACCAGACGATGGAGAGGAGCTACAGGCTGGAGCGCGCTGGAATGCTTTGGCACGTACAGCATTACCCGGCTGGGTGCTGAGTAACGGGGGCCACTGCACCACAGAGACACACGTGTGTGGGCGTGAGTGTGTGTGTGTGTGTGTGTGTGTGTGTGTGCATGGGGGGGGGGGGGAGAGTTGAAGGATAAAAACAGTTGGATAAACCAGATGGCTACATAAAACGATAAAAGAGCAGCGAGGAAAATAGAAATAGTGTAGAAAACGAGAGAGAGATGGGAGAGGGAGATGCAGCACCATGTCGCCTGCTGTGTCAGCTTATCAATGCTGCTGTACCTAGAAGCAGCTCCTCTCCCTCACAGTTTACACGCTGCTCGGTGTTCTCCAAAACGCTGTGGAAGTCACGGTGGAGACGTGACTTATGCAGCATTTTCAACCATCTGATCCAGTGAAGAGGAACAAAGCCTGCAAACACATGTCTGCTATACCGACATGTGTTTTACCTGGCCCTTATCACGATGTATATGCTGCACAGCTGTCAGATAGATCAGCCTCATTGCTTACACAGCGATGTCGTTCCCTGATAATGCTGGTCTGAACACAGAGAGACGTTTCCTGGCAGCGTCTTGATACTGGAATTGCAATTTTAATGTCACCTCCTTGCAGTTTGTGGTAATCAGATGTACATCTTTATTGCAATGGGGATGTAGATTGTACAATTGAATGAACAAGCTACCTGGTGCCATAGTGTTCAGTGGCATTCTAATGGGAGAGTTATATCAAAATGAATCATGATATTTTGTAAAAAATGTAAACGCACCTTGGCATTAAAATTGCAGCACTGACGGAATATTAAATGAGGATTTGATCCGAAGGGATTCAGCTGCTTAACCATAGTGGAAACAGCCAAAGAAAAACTGGTGTCGCAATTCTCTCTGAACCATTAGCTGGGAAAATGCTGCTTAAAAAGTACTTGGTGGATAATTAATAACTGACATCTTCAGAAATGTGCTGCATTAGAAAAGTCTGTGAATCATTCTCACACCGACCTCTTTGTAGCATCGATTATGCTCACAGACGGGCATTATTCGGCGTAATAGCTCTTATTCTTGTTTTGGTACCTTCTAAAATGTGCTACATGGGCTTCTTAACACACCACACATTCATTAGAGAAGGTTTCACAAGCTACCGTGGAAAATTAACGTAAGCTTGGTAGTCAAACCTAATTTGTGTGTGTGTGTCCTGTTCAGAGTCATACATCAGCATCACTCCACTCAGACTGTCGCTTTTGGGTAAAGGGGATGACTAGCATTCATCACACTGCTGTTGAAAATGGTGTGGAAGTGTTCATCTACTCTCTCTCTCTCTCTCTCTCGCTCTCTCTCGCTCTCGCTCTCTCTCTCCCTCCCCTCTCTCTCTCTCTCTCTCTCTCTCTCTCTCTCTCTCTCTCTAAAGCATGGAATAGTATTTGATTTATATTCTAAACCTTATGATGTCTATAACTCTCTCTAGAAGGCCACTGCCATGTCTTCCCTTTTCTCTTGTGCTCCTCTTCCACTTACTGCAAGAAGCATTTCCTGACCTGAACTAATAGTCATGTGTTAGACAGTCATGTGTTAGACAGTTAACAGTTTGACAGATTATTTTCAGTAAACAGTAGCCTAAACAACATATATATTATACCCATTGATTTATTAATCAGGAAATTGGCATATTGTATGTTCAGCTTATACAAAACATTCCCTTTTACAGTTACATAGGTAAACACCATTGGCAGGACAGAACAATTATACAATTATTCTTTCAGTATAATACTAGAATTTCAGCATCAATGTAATTTATGAATATTGGGTAATGATCTTTGATGTGTCCAGCTTTTCAAAATGAAAAGAGTTGCCTGGATTATGGCAGCAAAGCATATCTATGGGCGTCAAAGCAGAAGGAAGGTAGTCTGTCTGAAACTCTGTTTTTCTCCAGCTACAATTTGTCAGATTTCCTGATGGGCTTTCAAAGCCGTTCAAAGACATTTGAATTCAGATCAGACGAAACTCAGGCTCCTTTGTATTACAGACATGTCCCCGATCGGGCTGTTTTCAGATAAAATAGTGAACTGAAGATAAACAGAATAGGCCATACCCCTGATGATAAACAACTGTTGACCAATACACTGACCAACCGAAGCAGGAGGAATATTATAATAAAAATTAACGAAGGATAGAAAAAGCATGGAATAACAAAATGTGAATGAATATAAGGAAAGGTATTCATGGTGAGGTGCTGTGACCTTTATATGTCAACTCGGGTCAATTAAGGACAAATTTGATCTACGGAGGAAGTGGAGGGAGTGGGCGAGCAGATGGAACGTGAAGGAGAGACACCAGAGAGCAGAGAGAGAGGCTGAATAGAGGAGATCAGGGCCAGGGAAAGTGGAGGAATGCATGAGAAATAGACTCCAGAATCCGGTTCTGTAGCTCACACTCACCACTGCCAGGATAGACAGGAACAGAGTAGGGACAAAAAAGGAGGAAAAACTGATGACGGAGAGAGGACTATACACACACAGGGGGAAATGAAAGGAAGAGTGAGAGGTACAAAGGCCGACTGGGGATGGGATGAGGAGGGGTTGAGGGAGCTAGAGAGATGTAGCCAGGATAACAGGGGGGGTGGAGATAGAGAGAAAGAGAGAGAGAGAGAATGTGGAAGGAGAAGCTAGTAGTGTAGTGAATGTCAAGCAGCATGGCCACTAATAGAATGGTGTTGTGTTGACCTGCAGAGGGATATCAAACGCTATAAGTCAAACCACTGTGTGCTGTCGAGCTGCACAAACTCACCCTCTTGGGAGCACATTTTTCCACCACTTTCCCCCCACCCATCGCCTGATACATGGGGGATTTCCACGCTTTGCAGACTTCACGCACTCCCTGCCACCCCCCACCAGTGTATTCATCTGATCAATGTAAAACTTATTACTTCCATAATATTCTTTGACAGTTATAGAATTACTCGGCGATGCATAACGTAAATATTAGAATGAGAAAAAGACACATTGGGTTTCATTCTCGTTTATTATGCTCCTTTGCAGGGTCCACTCCCTTCTTGTATGCTTCCCTTTAACCACTTCACAGCTCGGTTAAACAGCCCCTGTTAACGTACCTGCACTTTAGCGTCTGTGTTTCGATGCCTCTCTCCACTACTTTCGATAATTGTCTTGGTCTGGGGGGTGACAGAGCAGACCTGATAGGCGAACCCAGATCACAAGCAGAGATAGATTGAAGAGGGGTGTCTGCTCTAACCTCTATCTCTGGCATCTATTACCAGTGTCTGACAGACGCAGGGCAACATGATGGATGGATGCCCGACTCTATGTTTATATACTCCTCACTCTATCATGCTGTTATCCTCTATCACTCACCCATATCCACTTTCCCCTTGTCTCTTCGTCACACTCGCTGTATTCCAGTCAGCTGCACGGTCGTGATGTGACACCCCTGTTTAATCGTCCCCTCTTTCTCTTTCAACGTGCACTTGCACTCATTGCAGGTGTGGGTGTTTCTGTGTGTGTGTGTTTGGTTGTGTGTGTGCATGTGTGTGTGTGTGTGCGTGTGCGCGTGCGTGTGCGTGTGTGTGTGTGTGTGTTTTACCCTCAGGCATTATGCAAAAGTATTAAGGTTAGGGTTTTCCAATTAAAAATAAAAAGTTTTCCAATTAAATAATTTTGTTGTAACTGACAGAGTCATAAATCAAGTTGTATTTATTTTTGGATGATTATTCTGCTGTGTCAGTAATTAGTTCCACAATAAGCTACTGCTGGATTTATATTTGTACACATAATTGTGTGTCACTATTAGCCCGCAATGATAAAATACCATGTTCTACATGCAGTTTCTAAGTTACGCAATGTTGCAGATGCCTATGAATATTTTCAGTTCACTAACATGTTAGTGGGTTCTGGTTTCCATTACGGCTAGCGCTAGCATTGGTTAACATCAAGCTTCCTCCAGGGGAAGCCTTAAGGGGAAGTCACACCGTCAGTGTAACCTCCAACCGCATGGCATACCCATATACCAATTATATGCGTGTGTGTGTGTGTGTGTGTGTGTGTGTGTGTGTGTGTGTGTGTGTGTGTGTGTGTGTGTGTGTGTGTGTGTGTGTGTGTCCGCCAGCGCGTGTGTTGGTGCATGGCGGCTCCATCTGTCCCCAGCCTGAGAGCAAAAAGAAGTCTGGTAGTTTCACACACACCTTTAACCTTGACTAGTTTCTTACGCCACAGAACCATTCTCATGCCAGAGGCCAAATCCACGCAACAATACTTTTGGGAAATTCTGCAGGAATTTCAAGACCTTTAAAACCTTCTGAATGTCAAACAACGATGACATGAGTCAATCGTCCAAGTCAGCAAAATATAATTTGATCAGCAAGTGTATACAAAGTGTGGATGAAGAGAACAAATAACATTCACAAAAGTGCAATTGGTTCAATGTGCTAAATGTTAAATCATTAGGTCAGATGAGTTTACTCCATAGGAGATTAGTGTAAAGCACACCAACTGATAACCACATGGCTGGGCGCTCAGCCCATAGACTTAACCCAATGGATTGGCACAAGTGTAGAAAAGGGAGATTAGCTGCAATAGCAATTAGACATCATCATCCCACTCATGATGAAGTCTTTTGTATGTACCTTCTACTAAGTAGAACAATTAACAATAGGATTATGTTAAGGGCCTTAATACACTGGTTTTCATTTTGAGCCAATGTGGGCTTTCAAATCCAATTCATTTTTGTTTCACCAGAAATGGTCAAATGGTCAATAGCATGCCAGTATGTTGTAAATAAAGCCTCAATGCCATCAGCAGATCAGTAGGAAGCAGCCACCACAGCCCTTTACATGGCTCATGTATAAACTCTGGACATCCCAGAGTCTCTGTGTCCTTGTTAACCTCATCTTTAATCCCAGGGCCAAAAGATGGCTGAGCTAGCTTGGAACGGTTCGCTAAGCTCCGCTCATCTAAGCTCAGGGGCGACAAAGCACCAACAAGGCAGTTTGAGTTATTTCTTTGTAGTAGTTGTGGAAATGTCTGTGTTGTGCTGATGAGGATAAGTGGACAATTGTTTATTCAGAGGCTATGTATTTATGTATTACTTAATTAATAGTTAGTTAATTATACAGCATCAGTCAATGTACTGTAATATAATGCTTAATTTAAGCAAAACCTACACCACTTTAGTATACAATTCAAACAAGATGTGTTGAATGGATCTTCATTCCAGCAGATCTTCAGAGACTGCTGAGTAAATCTTAAAGCATATAAAGCATTTAGCATCAGGTAAAGACCGTACGGGTTGACAGAATGATTAGATAGCAGTTATTTGGACCGCTCTCCTAGGACGGTGAATGATCCACATCAGTAAGTCAACAATATTTCTGGAATACAATTTTGAATTCCCATTTCCCTGTTTAATGGATAAATATAGAATGAGCTGGATTACATCACAAATTAAATTATCCTTGATATGAAAATAAATACTTTTCCATTTCAGTTCCTTCTCTGAAGATGTCCCAGGTCTTTCCCCAGTGTTAGAAGTCCTATCCTCCAGTGATTATGTGGCTGATGATGCATGGGGCTGTTTTTGTAGCAGTGGAATATGGGTTAGAGTTTCTATGAATATGGATGGCAGGCTGGCAGGAGGACGGCCTTGCGTGCATGTGCAGTTTGGCACACAAACCATTGGAATAGTTTTATATAACCTGCTGTAGGTGCATGCAGTCTTGCAGACACACATGCACTTAGACACACTCAAAAGATGCATAACAAAAAAATAATGTTTTTCCTGTGTTACCGGTATTGTACCACATCAATGCCAAACGCCAAACACATCCATATTTGATGCTAGTGTGTGTGTGTGTGTGTGTCTGTGTGTGTGTGTGTGTGTGTGTCCATATGTTTGCTTACATGGCTGCGTTATCAAGGACCCACAAGGCACTACACAAGGGTCACACACACACACACGCAAAAGCCATATAAATCTGCCATATAATGTATGAGCCATATAATGCTGAAGTTAAATTTAGTAATGAAATGTAATATTTCAGTACACTAGAATGCATTTTGTTAAAGACAGCACCAGTAGATGTTAAATGTGAACACTAAAATATACTGTCTTTGGTGTCATCCTTTTACAGAAAACAAGACCACATTCATTTACATTTGTCAAAGTAATGCAAATATGTATTTGTCGCACTTAGCTATCAAGAATTTACAGGATAACTCATTCAAATTTACGTTAAAGCCCATGTTAGTATTCACATATTATAAATTACTTTCTCACAAAAAAAAACTACAACATTGTCTACTTGAATGGCATTTCCTAAAAACATATTCAATGAGCCACATAGTGAGGTCCGATGGCTTTGAATCACACCATGGCTGATAGATGGATGAATGCATTGGCTGGCAGCCGTGTGGTGGGTAAGGCATCAGGCTCAGGCCTTCCACTTCAGATGTGGACATTTGATATGCATTATGTAAACCATAATCTGCTTGTCCCAAGAACTATCATTGCTGGCTGTAAATATACCCAGCAATCAATCAGCATAGCAAAAAGAGCTAAGGGGGTTCGTGTTTAAGAAGAGCGTTCCAATAATTTTGTTAGGGGTGAAGAAAAAAAAAAACAGTGTTAATAATCCAGTGTTGTAACCCAAACGCTATCCTGTGTTTACTATCCAGTGTTCTACTCCTAACCCTATTATCCAGTGTTCTAACACTAACCCTATCCAGTGTTAATAACCCAGTACTCTAACACTAACCCTATCCAGTGTTAATAACCCAGTGCTCTAACACTAACCCTATCCAGTGTTAATAACCCAGTGCTATAATGGTAACCCTATCCAGTGTTAATAACCCAGTGCTCTAACCCTTAATCCAGTGTTTTACTTTACCCTATCCAACACTTTAACCTATCCAGTGTTTAGAACCCAGTGTTCTAACCAATAATCTAGTGTTAAAACGCAACCCTTATTCAGTGTTCTAACTCTAACCCTATAATCCTCTAAAGCTAATCCTACCCCTTTCACTAGTTATTGGACACACTTCAGTTGAATGGCATTGACATATGAGACACTATGTGAAATACTTGTATTGCAGCTGTCGTGTTTAGAGCTAGAAGCATCAAAGGATACAGTTGGATTATATCACCACATAACCGTATCTCCTCGTAACATCAAAAATACTTCAAGCAGTTTGTATCACACAGAAGAAGGCTTGCAGACATTTGCTACCATTGCTGAGTTAACATCTCCATTTTAGTTGCGGCCATAGTTTAAGGTGAAGTCAGTGATATTTTAAGGTGAATACAGAAGCACTTGAAGATGTCATGCTGAGTGGAATTCATATTAACATCCCCATTCAGGCATTATGGATCGGCAAGTCTAACAAAAACTCATCATCCATGAACCTTCAGAACCGTCTTCTTATAATTGCCTACCAAACCACGTTGATGTGCACAGAGTTGACAATTCTCTTTGAGACAGGATATATATATTTTTTCTATTTAGTTAGCAAAGGCCGGCCCCCCAGATTGGCTATGGCCTTCACACATCGACCCAATCCCAATCCACCCCTTGATCTACAACTCAGCCCCACCTCTCCATTTTTCACGTTCATGTGTCGGGGTAGGGTGTCCCGATTCTTGTTTCGATAGATGGGTTGGGGCAGGTGGCTAATTGGCCCTCCGAACTGAGGATTCTCCGAGGCACACTCAAAACCAAGTGTTAAGAAATCTCATAGAATGCCTTGTGGATCATCAGTGAGTTAGTGGCAAACTGCTCTGACAAAACAAAGCCACAAATGCTTTCTCTTCGTTAATAATGTAAAAAAAAATGTGATAACCATCATATTATCATAGTTAAATGTAATTTTGATTCATTATAGACCATTTATTTAAAACAAGCATAACAAGAAATCGCTAGTATGCTGATCGCATTTCCCCCCATGATAGCATATTACGCCCCAAGTCCAACAGCTAGGTTGCTGCACTTGTTACCACTCCTCTAATATAAGTGCAGACGGGTAGGGTAGGAGCACGGGTTGATAGCTCGCAGAGCACCGCTATTCTGCCCCCAAGTGGCCCGGTAATGAAGCAGTCTTCTTTTTTACTTCACGACCTGTTTGATCGATTGATAGCGTGAAACTAACAATTCGCGAGCGTTCATGCTTTTCGGTCTCCATCAGATAAATGTCAAATGTCTTTGTGATAATACCACTATTGCCATGGTAGTAAGGCAATTCGATGATGTGCTGCTGACAGCCACAAAAGGATGCCTACAGCCCACGCAACAGAAATCACCACAGCTGAAGACGGCATTGGGAGATTCTAAATGCCCGGCAACAAACTCGTTGCGTGACTACAAACAAACGTCAGTGATGACTGCTGCTCATTGAGCAGGGTCATGAAGGGTTGTCCCGTTTCCTAGGGGAAGATTTCAACCACTAACCCTTGTAACTCTATTCCGAGGGGCAAGTCGAAAACCGAGGGGCACTCAGAAAAGAGGGGTAGGGGAAAAAAGAACAAAATCGGATTTGGCCATTAGGTCAGGCCATAAAAGAGAGTCTTTTTGCACAATCATACAATCCACCCCCGTGTGAACACATTCAAAGTCGACAAATCCTGACAATCTATTGAGAACTTTTATGGAATGCTCCACAGATGACTCAGAGTTACAGCTTCAGTTCCAGCTCACCTAAGACTTCCAAGTGTCCAAGTGTGAATGATCCTGCATCTCAGTATGTAGCCCCGCACTTCACAGCCGCTCCTGTCTCCAGCTTCTTTGTGTTGAATCCATTCAACTCTAAACACATTGTCAGAGGTGAGAGAGACCAGAGAGGGTAAACATAGCTCATGTAGCTCATAGCTCATGCTCAGCAGGAGGAGAACGTTGCTTTATGTGCTGTATTCTTATGGAAAGTAGATCTACAGCAGTGTTCTGGCAATGCTATGAAGACACTGTATGGGTACGTGTGATGTGTTTGTGTTTATGTGCATTTCTCTGAATGTGTGTACTGAGGGCCGCTGAACAATAATCATCACATATAATAATCATTTTCATAATTATGGTATTCAGGGAAATTGATTACTTGGTCTGCTTAATCATCAAACTAAGGTCTATTCTTTCAGATAATGTGTTGTATTTTTTTGTCATTATTCATCATATGAGACAGCATTTTTAAGCAAACATTAATTAGTTGGCCAGTTATTATTCCAGGTATTATAAAGGATATTTAAAAATATTTTATTTGAAAATGTTCTACAGTGAACATAAGCGTCAAAACCAAGTTAAACCAACATAAGTTAATTGAAGCTATGCAAGGGTTGCACATTTTGCAATAGTATCCTGCGTTTTCTGTCAAACATAAATTAACAATTGTAATGACATATCCCCAAGTACCTGAACTGCCTTCCGGTGCTTTTCCAGCATTACTTGGTTATTTTAAACAGCACAGATGTCAAGGTCAGGTAACATTTGGAATGAGAGGAAACATAGCAAAAGGACAAGAACATTCTATGGCCAAGTGATGGTCCATGGAATTCTGCTCATCATCAACAAAACCTAGTTATGGTAGTTTCCAAGGTCAAACATTTTGAATATGGAAATTAAGAAATAAATCTTCAGTAACAGGGATGAATGGGCTGACTATTTTTATAATTGTTATAGTGTTGAGAAATTGAGATGGTGTGTGTATGAATTGCCACACCTTGGTGTGATACCAAGAGGTGTCCTGGAAGCCTTACCTTCACTCGGACGTGGAAATCGCTGCTCAGATGGAGCTTCACCATCCACACACACTGTGGCGTTTTACTGTAAGTGTCCAAAAGTGTCTGAAATACACACACACACACACACACACACACACACACACACACACACACACACACACACACAAAGTTGTGTGTTAGAGCAGACTCTATATTGGTAATCAGTGCAGCATGTAATTTACCAATTGATCCCCATCAACTCCAATTATACTTGTGGAACAGCCTTCACTGTCCACTTCACACTGCCTTCTGTTCCACTCTTGCTTAGTCTGTCGCTTTCTTTCATACCCATGGCTGCCCCGCTATGACCAAACACACACACAAACAGGCACACAAACACACACATGCTCTCTCTCTCTCACACACACACACACACACACACACACACACACACTCACACACGCTCTCTTGAACACACACACACACACACACATGCACCCTCCCTCTCTCTCAAACACACACACACACACACACACACGCACCCTCTCTCTCTCACACAACCACACACACACACACACACACACACACACACACACACACACACACACACAAACACATATGCACACACACACACACACACACATTCCAGTTATTTCTTAGGCTTTCTCTGTTTCTCAGAATTACTCTGGTGCTCCCTAACCTCGCTTTGCCTGTAAGAGAGTACATCTGGAACTTGAAACCGTTTAACACCTTAAAGGAAAATCAATGGTGCCGCTGACTATAGCATGTCAACGGTTGCAAGGATCTCCCAGCTGTC
Organism: Micromesistius poutassou; assembly: GCF_964030765.1. Lineage (NCBI taxonomy): Eukaryota > Metazoa > Chordata > Actinopteri > Gadiformes > Gadidae > Micromesistius > Micromesistius poutassou. The sequence goes on along the minus strand of NC_140274.1, from coordinate 300,773 downwards.
TTACTCACCCCGTTGCTTAACCTAGTGGATATTCACCTAACATACACCATTTAACACATCCCATTACTGACATCAATCGTTTAGTGCATACAATTACAGACGTATACCATTTAACAATGGCTGAATCTAGTTTCCCAAACTGTTGCTCACAGGGGAAGCCCATCCACCAAGAACAATTACATTCAGGAGGAGTGAAGTAGAGGAAAGAAATACAGCAGAACCTAATGGGATGATGCAGCAGGAATTGTAAAAAAGTCCCACTCTCATTACCAGAGGTCCACTCTTCCCATCTCCACACTTAACCTTATTGTAGAGACTGTAGTACATCAATTTCCAAGGGAACGACCTTAAAGACTGTAATTTAAGTTCATTGACCCACATACTGGTACCTCGCCTCACCTTCCCCCTAACCCCCCCCCGCCATCATCTCATCTGCTGTCCTCCTTGCCTCCGAGGTCACCATGGATACTCAGCCTCTTCCCTTCCAGCAAACAAAATCTTAATCAGTTATGCTGGGTCTCAGACAAATGACAAATGACACACACACAGGCAATGCCAAAGGCCTGATGAGGGTAATGAGAGAATGTTTACAAAATGTTCAAAATGTTTACGCCTTACTTTTACTCATAAGCTGCTCTAAACCTTGTAGTCATGAAGTGATACGATTGCATTTTTATTGTCTGTGCATTGTTATTAACATTGCCAATGTTGATGAGTTAATCTCCCCCACAGGGTGCCACTCCTGCACAGCTCTTGTGCTCTAAGGCAATTTAGATTAAACTGTCCAACCGATGCATTGGTCTAGGGACATATCTGGAAGTCCCACGTACTGCAGAGCAATGGCACATTAGTGGTGATAAATCAATATCTGTCTGCAATAAACTGCAGGGTACACGTTTAGTGCGTACATCTTTATTGAAGGAGCTGCCATTGTGTAATAATGCATAATTCGAGCCTCGATTACAAGTATGACCTTGTACCCATTACACATGTAGATGAATCACATGTACTATCACATGTGATACTGTAGCCCTCTCCTCAAATTTATAGTAGCTGCCTCGACTTAAGAAGTATAACTTCTTTACAGATACCAGTACTACGTTGTTCACATGTAAACTGTCCATTATCACAGGCATAGATTATCTTTAATTTCCTCATTATCAACTTGCTCTGGTAAGAATATGTGCGAGTGTGGCGTTCATTTATTCACCTTGGACTCCTGTACAGGTGCTGTGTATTAAATATTATATAATTATTAGAGTTAGATAATGTTTACTATAGTATCGAACCGCACACATGCAGGTCTTGTTTAATGGATAGCCTGCTTCTTGCAGGGATATTAAGTTTACCTCATTATGTTGGAGGAAAAAGTCATGAGGGATGTATTTCTTGTACAGCAAACAATATGCTGTGTTTGTACAGCTTGGACCTTAAGTCCATGCATCAGCCATAAGGAAGTTGTCATCCCCTTTAATAGGTTTAACATAGATACGTGAATCTAAAATAAAACATCTTGCAGAACAGTGGTTTCTGAAGATCTTGTTGAAATCATTAGCATTTTACGAAAATGCACGTTTGAAGCTAGTCACGGTCTCCTGCACATGCACTTAATAGTGTTGCTAAGCAATGCTGTATTTGCAAGTCTGCTTAGTGACTGTTGTTGTATTAGGTGTTGGCATGATTAATGTCTTACATATTGCAGCTCACCAGTCACCACATTGGCTATTAAAGTATTGTCGTGTCAGGAATCACAGTACAAATGGCTGTATTGCAGAGGTCTTAAATGGCTATGAGCCATCATATAACAGTGAACGTAAAATGTTAACATCTGCTCTGTAGGCAGAACAGAATATGTGCATGTTATCTAAAAAGTGATAATATAAAGGATGGGATATTTGGCCAATATGTTAAAAGGATGTTGTCACGGATTGGACTCAACGTCAGATTACTCATGCCATGCAAAGGGGAACGATTTGATCCCTAACTCATGCTCAAAATGCTTGACAATACAGAAGCTATTACTTTGTGATCTCTGTGAGGTTGTCTTTTAATGGCTTCATAAGGTTCACATAAGAAGACAGTGTTCCCATGTCTAAGTCTGCTGTCGAGGTAGGGAGGTTACAACCAAGCTAGTGAGAGCGGTCGGTTTGATCATTAGCTTGTAGCCAGGGCACTGCGGTCGCACTGGGAGCCACCGCGGCTGGAAGGCTGACCTGGAGAGGAACAGTCCACCCGGACACAGCATTCTGTGAACCCCTGATCCCCACCATGCTGAGGATAATGGCCACAGCCTCTAAGTCTAGCTCCAAGGCCTGTGAACAAGCCTGTGAACAGTCCATAAACGGCTTTAAAGTATCGGGGTCCACGGTGAGGTCCTCAACAGAGACCACTGATCACTGTTGAACAAAATGGCCCCTGTATGAACGACGTTACTCCTAAAATATAAATGGATGAAAAATGTCACTGGCATGCAAATAATCAATATTTTTCCCATTAATGCCCAAATGAATTCGATCCATCTTAAGGATTGTCTAAGGTCTATTTGCAATTTCAGACTGTCTAAATAATGTATTTTTAAACTGATGACTTAATACAACTGATCCATCCTCATAGATTAATGCAGTTCACAGTTAGAAGCTCCTCATTTCTCATGTTTTTCCCCCGTCTTCCTTCCACACGTTACCTCAGACTGGATATAAATAACCCATATTCATCACCATATGGCTGCACAAGAGCTTCTCACCTCTGTGTGCACATGTTTCACTGATTTGCGGGCAAATACAGATCACCTTACCGTGACCATCCAGTAGCATGTCTGTCAATGCTGCTAGCTAGCGTGTTTAGACTATAGTTTAATATTATAGTTTAATGGAAAGCTGCATTGCATACATTCCCTTGGTATGTTTTACCCTGAAAACAAACAAAAACGATTTCATATAAGAGTTACTGAGTTGCTTCATTGTACAGATAATGAGTAAATAATTAAACCTTCATCAGACTCATTAGCATGGGAATAGGATCCAGTGATTACAATATGTGTGGTCACCACTTATTCAATGAGCCAGTAACAGACACACAATGGTTTTGTTATACAAACGTTTTTAAATGAGAGTGGAGGAATGGAGGCTGCACAGGTGTGTATGCAGAAGCATAACAGAAGAAACAGCTATGAGTATTAATCTGTGTGCGCTTATTGGCAAATGTCCCTTGCTAACAAGTATGATGTGCCTGGCGAACAAAAGATAACAATTGCCTTTGGTATTGTATACTTCTATTGTGATACTAAATCTCTTCTGGACTGGCATGCTTCCTACATGGAATACACTGTGTTTAAGTACAAAAGGGCCATAGAGTAATTACAGCTAGTGGTTTGTTAACATATTGTTCCCCTCTTTGACCAAATAGGACTAAAGAATAGGATGGGCCACATGCACTTACTCAGTGTTTCCCAAGGTGGTACATTCATCGCATTCATCTGTTTTTGGCACGGACGATTAAATATTGGAAAAACCCATCAAAATGATACTCATTGTTGCACATACATCCTGGATATTTGCCATCTTGTTGAGCTCTGAAATGAAAAATGTCAGAGAAATCAGGTGTGGATTTCAAAGAGCCGACTGACTGAAACGTAGCCTTACTGCCTCTCTGCGCCGTAGATGTATCCTGCAGATGTCAATTTCCCCCTCCAGTGCCTGGGGTGTGTAAACCACAAGATTTCTTACAACCTTCTCATTCAGAAAAAACAACAACTTTAAACTCAGTAGGTTATGAAGAAGCTGCATTTGAATTGATTTACCTTGAATGTAAAATACCTGAATGTACTACAAATGGGGCCAAATGTAAGCTTCACACTGTCCAATAATCAGGCGGATGAGGGGAAACAAGGCCAAAGGATAGCCTGTCAGTTAATGTGATGAGTACAGGATCAACACCACCTAGATGCACACACAGAACCATCAGAAGCTCAGACACATTATCTGTGTTTGGGGGCAAGGGAGTGAAAAGAGCTGGACAGAGAAGGAGAACAGTGTTGGGATCGCAAGGATTTATTGTCTGTTTGGGGGCAAAGTCCAGTTTCCTTTTCTCCCTGTTGATCCATCCATCCTCCAACCTACCTGATCGCATTCCCTCCCCTCGTATCACTTTCCTACTCATTCTGCTGATCCACTCCCAGACAAATAAGTGTCACTTGAAATGCTAGACAGAATGTATGACATTGTAATATTGTATAAATTTTTTATGTCCTTGTAAGTTAAATATAGAAATTATAGATATCATATATAGAAGTAAAGAAGTTATATATTATATGGGAATAGAAGCATCAGAAGCTTGTAATTCAATGTAATTCAATAAAGCACAGATCACATGCTTGTAATTAAATGTAATTAAACATAGCATAGATCACAAGCTTGTAAATAAATTTAATTAAACAAAGCATAGATCACAAGCTTGTAAATAAATGTCATTAAATGTAGCATTGATCACATGCTTGTAATTCAATGTAATTAAATATAGCATAGATCATATGCTTGTAATGAAATGTAATTAAATATAGCATAGATCAGAAGCTTGTAATTAAATGGAGACTACGAGCCGCCCCAGAGGAGAGTGGGGATTATAGATGCTCTCCCAGGTCGTCCTCTCTGCCGCAGCTATTTTTGGCTGGAAGAGGAAGGAACAGATCGAGGGGGGAGGAGCCCAGGGGAGGAGGTTTGTGGGGGCCAGCTGTTACTTCATGATCATCCTATGCTTGTCCTTGTGGTTACAAATAGTGCCAAAAAAGTATCATAGTAAGTCAAAGCAAGTCCCATCTTGCCATGTAACCATCAATGGCACATGCACACGCAACATGAATTGGACAATACAATAATGGTACTTTACAATAATGGTACATCATTTAAGATTTATAGAATAAAGTCGCCATAAATATATATATACTGTATACTGTATATACTGTATATATAGCTTGAGCAAAGGGAATTGCCTAGTTCAGTGGTTCTCAACCTTTTTTGGGCAAACGCCCCCCTGACCTTACCCTGATCCTCTGGCCCCCCCCACCTAAAAAAAAAAATCATGTCCGGGCGTGTGCAGGACCGAACCGCACTGTATGACCACTGTCACACTGAGCATAGACAGTAAAAAGTAGCTGAGACAGTAGAGGGGTTAGAAACCCATAAATGAAAACACACTATTTATTTCAGGTAGCATATTTTGGACCACAAACATTTGAAAACCATGAACGTTTAAAATCAAAAAAAAAAGAAAGAAAAACTCACGTTCCCAGCATCCCCCTAGGTTGTGCAAACGCCCCCGTTGAGAAACCATGGCCTAGTTGCTATTATTTTGTTTTTAGAATCCAAAATTACCTAGTAATAAACTTGTCATGACATGTTTGACATGTCATGACATGTTTGCAATAAACAACTAAATCCATAAAAGTAATTATCTGGAAAATGAAAAAGCTCCTGAGCCACGGTTCGTAGTAGTACAATAATAAAACACAACATGACGTAATGGGAATAACACTATAATCTTTTAACTGGTCCGTGAACATGATTCCTACCTGAATCGCGTCACATCGATTCTTCACTGGCAATGACGTCATCAAACTACGTTTTTGGTATTGTTTTGATTGAGCAACCCACAGCAACATAAATGACATATCATACCTTTAATGGTGATTAAATTATTGTAAAGTGTTACACATGAACACGACATGACACACATGCATATTACTGAGACTGCTGGTTGTTAACAACTTTGGATGAACATTACAACGGCATCAATGTCTTGACTAAAATAAAGCAATATGTTATGCTCTTGTGCCATTCAAACGGCAGAGAAGTAAGTAAACCAAATAATTGCATAAGGTCATCATAAGCCCTAACCCTGTATCCATTCTATTCCTGGCTCCTTTAGTTCTGTTTTGGCTTTTCCTCGTGTAGCCGACTGCTGGTTTGGTTTGCCAACCTTGCTCTACTGCTTGTGACAGTACCTTCAGATAATTGGGATCAACACATTTGCTTTTGCTGGTTTGCTCCATTTCATATGAGGTATGCGGTCCATTATGTTCTCCTGAGACCCTGCAGAAATAGCTGAAGAATAGCAGCACAAACTTATACTGTGTGAACTTGGGTTTTTCTTAATTACATATGTAGAGAGGCAGAAATGGGTCAGGGACCAATTTCCCCTGAGTCGCCACTAAACTAGGAATACAGAGCAAAATGGCTCGAGTTAAGGTAGAAATCCTCTGTGGACCTTAAACAACCAGAATAGTGTGAATGGAAATAACTTGTTCAGCCTCAGTTCACAGTGACAATGCCTTTTGTCAAAATGTGTCAAATAATTACTCAACTTACATGAATGCTCCTTATTATGCTTATGTTTTTCTCTTGCAAGAAGGAAAGATTAATTATTTCCAGCTGGAATTCATTTCATGAGAATTGGGAATGGTAAATGTTCTGAATTGCTAACAGAGATAAACTCAATGCATGAGCGGAGCAGTGGCGGCTGCTGGTCTTTCAAACAGGGGAAGCTCATTTTCGGCCTACATGATATAAGTTGTCAATTTATGTATTTGTAAATTATCCTCTCTATTCCTTTTCAAGGAAATGCTCTGTGACCCTGTCATACCACCTAGCTGTCTTTTCCAGTGACTTGACCAGTGTCCTCTCAATGGCCAGCAGAGCTAGGCTGCTTAAACAGGCCGTTTAAGCAGCCTAGCTCTGCTGGAGAGGCCATTGAAAAAATAGGCATAAATCGGTAAAAAAAACATGTCAGAGGAATTAAAAGAAACTGGTACACAAATTTCAAGTGGCCCATTGTGTTACGGGTGTAGGACTTGAGCCGCTTTAAACAGGAGAAGCTCTTTTCTACACCTGCAGATGTAGCTCCAATTGTTGCCACTAATGAGAACAGTTTGTAAAGGAATTGCACTGTCCAACTCCATGTCTTTAAGGAACATCAAGAAATCACACAGCTTTCCCCCGTCACCCTGCAAGTCCTGATCTGAATACAGGACTTGAAGTTCAGACCTCAGGCTCCCTGAATCAAAGTGATGGCCAGCTACCAAAAAGATATTAAACTCAAACAAGGAAATGTGGGAATTCTCTTAAATTCTGGAATTGTGTGTATAAGTGTATGAAATGTACGATGACAATTGTCTAGCAATTTCGCCAAGCAAATATCAAGAAATAAGTTGCAGTTTGATTTTCGACTTGCTTGCAAAATCCGTGATGGGGCTGAGGACTGAAGAGAGCTCCGGCGATGTTTTATAGTTCAAAATCGCTGTCAATCAAACGGCAACTCAGTCTTTCGCAGACCATCCAATCATCACGCAGAAGCCCAGCATCCAGGCCAGCCAGTATATAGTATATATTTGACCATTTAATTTTTTGCAGTCTTAGAGAAATCGCCACTGGAGCAGAGCCATGAGCGCCTTGCTCCTTTAACATTTCGAGCAAAGCCAACATGATTTGAATCTGATGGTAAAGCTGCAAGAGAAAGGAAATGCTAAATAATTAGGTATAGGCACCCTTGAGTATACAACTAAATAATGAAGAATCAATGCAGAATAATGCAAAAGGCATCATAAAAACCAAACCTGTGTAAACCTGATAACACTTCTGGATAAACTTTCAATCAATATAAAACAATAAAAACAAGCAAATAACACACACAATACGTTCACAGTCATCGCTTTCTAAGGCCTAACAAAATAATTGAACAGGATATACACAATTATACATTCCAACCATCGTCTTACAGAAATGAGGGAAAGCCAAAGCATGTATTTCCTAACATTCTGTTTCTAGTAATCCACATCCTGTTTCCTGTCAATGCAACAAGAGGACACAAAATAGACTACACTCAATTGTAAATTAATTAATTACAAAGTGAGCTCTATGCAATTTAAGCAATTAATTAACTATTATTATAACACAATTATTACCTGTCAAAACAGTTCATATATAAGTGCATTGGTAATTGCTTTGGATTGGCATTAGTTTGGAAAACTCCAAAAAGTTGTGAGCTTTTTATCATGCACACACACACACACACACACACACACACACACACACACACACACACACACACACACACACACACACACACACACACACACACACACACACACACACACACACACACACACACACACGGGCTAAATGAAAAGACCTTGATGGTCGGTCATTCTGTGTCTATCAGGGGCCAGTGATTTCACATTTCATAAATAAGAGAGTTGAAGCGGCATATGCCATTGGATTGTTGCTCAGTATGGGGTTTGTTAAGTAACAATTTGCACTGCAGCAGCTTAGGGCGCGTGGTATACCACCATCTGCACAACATCCTTCACCTTCACCACTCCTGGCTAATGGCTACCGCTAATTGTACATTAGTTTCCCACAAGGTACCATTGTTTTGGTTGGTAGTTGGGTTATCTGCTAATGGAATATCATTGAATACTTAGCAATGGAGAGAGCCTACATCACAATGGCGTTTGTTGCTCAATGCTTCTTTTCGTCAGGGTGATGCCAATGATGCAGAGTGGCAGAGAGGATCGTCCTACTCAACTCCCAACCAAACAGGGCTGGGTGTGGATCTGTAATGAGCTCAGCCTTTCTTTCAGTTCATTATTTGTATTGTTACTGATTGGCAAGTGGAGGTATGCAACTGCAGAGGTAGGAGTACATGCATACAGTCAGAGTTTGGAGTCTCAGGCTCTGTGATTTACAAGGTTTAATAAACACTTGTGTCAATCTGCAGTACTGAACAAAATGCCCATGAATAAACGGCTAATATGAAATGGCTAATAATGGCCTGGATTTTCTTGCACACTCTGAAAGAAAATAGTGTATTTGAAAATATTGTTCTCCCACGCCCACATCCACGGCTGAAGTGCCCTTGAGCAAGGCACCTCACCCCTCACTGCTCCCCGAGCGCCGTAACTGTAGCGGCTCACTGCTCCAGGTTAGTGTGTGCTTCACCTCACTGTGTGTTCACTGTGTGCTCACTGTGTGTTCACTGTGTGCGCTGTGTGTTCACTGTGTTCACTGTGTGTTCACTGTGTGTGCGCTGTGTGTTCACTGTGTGTTCACTGTGTTCACTGTGTGTGTTCACTGTGTGTTCACTGTGTGTTCACTGTGTGTGTTCACTGTGTTTTCACTGTGTTCACTGTGTGTGTTCACTGTGTGCTCACTGTGTGTTCACTGTGTGTTCACTGTGTGTGTTCACTGTGTGTTCACTGTGTGTTCACTGTGTTCACTGTGTGTGTTCACTGTGTGCTCACTGTGTGTTCACTGTGTGTTCACTGTGTGTGTTCACTGTGTGTTCACTGTGTGTGTTCACTGTGTTTTCACTGTGTTCACTGTGTGTGTTCACTGTGTGCTCACTGTGTGTTCACTGTGTGTTCACTGTGTGTTCACTGTGTTCACTGTGTGTTCACTGTGTGTTCACTGTGTTCACTGTGTGTGTTCACTGTGTGCTCACTGTGTGTTCACTGTGTGTTCACTGTGTGTGTTCACTGTGTGTTCACTGTGTGTTCACTGTGTTCACTGTGTGTGTTTCACTAATTCACGGATGGGATAAATGCAGACACCAAATTCCTTGTATGTGTGAGCATACTTGGCCAAAAAAGTGTCTGTCTGTCTGTCTGTCTGTTCTCCAATGAACACACAACATCACAAACAAACACAACACCAAACACACACACACAGACACAGACACACACACACACACGCTAATCATATCCTTATCCTAATGGTTTGGCCATGCGTGTAAATCGAGTAGGGGTGTCATACTGCCAGAGACCTTCGGGTGGTGATTTACTGGCTCTGTAGGCAGCTTCTGGGAGGTGAGGGAGGTGGGGAAATTTCACACTATATTCATTTCCTTTTTTCTCCTTATTTATTGTGCTCAGTGTAATGGCTGGCAGAAAACAAACACACACACACACACACACACACACACACACACACACACACTACATTCACACATGTACACACACAGACTTGCTACCTACAGCTAGACTGCTGACCTTGGCTTCTCTCAAACTTTGCAGAGAAGGACGTTGAGAAATATGGGCTGAATAGAGAAATCTTCAGGTGGATGTGGAGCCTAGTGGTGGATTTCATGATTTGTTTGAATGAATCAGTTCGCGTCGGTCAGTTCGCCAAGAAGAGTCGTTCATTCGTTCGCATTTCCGGTAGCGGTGAATCATGATTCTCAGTCACTGAGTCGGTCAGACTCGGCTCCTCCGTCGTTCTCGTTCAAACGAATCGCGAATGCACGTTCGCGAATGCCGAGTCGGTCAGACTCGGCTCCTCCCTCGTTCTCATTCTCAAACAAATCACGATTGTGCAATGGTGCAAACGATCATCAATCAACATAACATTAACTAAGTTCCTTTTAGCTGAGGAGCGTTTGATGTTCGGAATCGGGATGTTGTTGCCCGGCTGACTCTCGTGACTTCTCAGTCCTTGAGTCTTCACCGCTAAACAGTCAGTGAACGAACGGCGACTCGCGAGTCAGTGTGACTCAGCGACTAGTGGGTGGAGCTGGGAGTCGAGTCTCGGCGAACGAACGAGACGAACGACGACGAACGAGAGCGGCAAATCAGGTCGGTTCGTTTGTTTTAAAGAGTCGTTCGTTCGAACTGATTAGTTCGCGAACGAGCCACCACTAGTGGAGCCACGGCCAACGAGACAACTGTGGTGGAGTCTGTGGCACTACACACACACACACACACACACACACACACACACACATGCAAACACACACGCACGCACACACACCCACACACACACACACACACACACACACACACACACACACACACTAAAAGATGAAGGGCGCCCAGTGTGGGATTGCAGGCTGCTGCTCTCAGTGCCTTGCTGTGTTGCTGTGTCCCTCTCCTCCTTCTCCTCTCTCTCCTCCACACTTTGTGGTCCTTCACCTCCACTTCTACGTTAGTTGTAATCGCATCATGTCTTCAGAGCACCTTCCATTCTCACCGTTTCCATTGATAAACTCTCATGCTGTTGCAGTACGTTGAAGTCCTGAAATGTCTTTCCCTGTCTCACTCTTCTTCCTAATCTTCAGGACAAACGCTGTGTTTAACTCAAGTAATATTGGCATATAAGGAGGACGTTTGAAACAATGGAATCTCTCATTATCTGCAGTAACTGTAACCAGCGAGACAGTATCTGTAACCAGCGAGATAGTATCTGTTACCAGTGAGACAGTATCTGTAACCAGCGAGACAGTATCTGTAACCAGCGAGACAGTATCTGTAACCAGTGAGACAGTATCTGTAACCAGCGAGACAGTATCTGTAACCAGTGAGACAGTATCTGTAACCAGTGAGACAGTATCTGTAACCAGCGAGACAGTATCTGTAACCAGTGAGACAGTATCTGTAACCAGCGAGACAGTCACTCTTATGTAAGCGAGACATTTCCTGTTCCATAGGAATGCAGTCATTAGTCTGCTCTCGACTCTCATCTTGTTTACAAGACGACACACACACTCACACAGTTTATCTCCTAAAATCTCCTCTGTGGAGATTATAGGCTCCGCAATAATCTGAACCGCAAGCAAATCAAATGACATCTTACAATGCAATTACCAAAATTGCTGGGAGGGGGGAGGGGGGGAGGGGTGTTTGAGGCCTTAGCCAATTGCAGTTTTTCTGACGGTCAAGACGACCCTAAAGTAGCAGTCGCTCTTTCTAGTCATTGTCAGCCACAGCTGTTATGTGTGAAAATCCCAGTAGGGGGGAATTTCAATTCCCCTAACACATGACAATCACAGCCTTCAATCATCTAAGGGACACATACATGAGCGCCCTCATAGGGGACCCCAGCGCTGAGCATTCGGAGCAACGCTCCTCGGTTACCTCATGGAGTCGCATCCGTCAACAAATAGAAAATGTTTTTTTGGGGGCACCTGCCTCTGGAGTAATGATGGGCTGAGTCTGGTGCGCAAATGATTCCAAATGCACCGAGAGTCATACTCAAACAAATTATGGAGACAAAGTGTTGTTTGTGGAAACAATGTAGAAAATTGCCTGGAGATTAAATTTTTTTTGTAAACATTTTACAAATCCTTCCACATTTTTTTGGAAGAACAACAAACTCTGGTCAAGCTTTGGGAAAACTATGTTCAGAATATCTCCGGCTTTAGCCAAGTGATTTGGCATCTCTGCTGATCTAAGAATTGTAAAGCCTTGTGCGATGTTAAAATATGATTCATACATAAATCATTGTATGTTGTTTAAATATGATTAATATTTAATTAATTAATTTTTATTTTTTTATAATTCTCAGCTTTGTGTTATGTTTTGAATTGCTTATTTTTCTGAATTAGGTAACCCAACCCAAATTGGATGGGGTTAAAATCCAGCTAGTTGTAGTGGTTGCAATCTTATCTAGTCAAAGTGGCGCAGCGTCTGCTCAGTGTAACAATTCATGAAACAAAGATTCCCTTCACAAAGACATCCCAGGAATACCATTTGTGATAGGGAAGAATGTATAGTCATGGCGATCCGACATCAATGAATTGAAATTCACTGTGTTGAACTATGGTGACAAACAAATTCTCGTGAACACTCCACGCTATTTACAATCAAGTAGATGAATGGGCACTGCGTTCATCACTTTAACACAACGTTAATTCCTCACAAAATAACATGGCAGTGGACTGTCCTCCAGGCAGCCTCTAAGCACCGCTGAGCGTGGCGCAGGGGGTATGGAAGCACAGCACTTACCACCTTGTGGCTGACACTTAGGAGTCATGGGGAAAAGCTGTGGACGGCCTATCTTCACACTGTGTTCTTGTGTAACAAGTCCACAAAGACAAGGCTCAAGCATAACTACAAGGAGCAAAGCGAGGCAGTAATCCTAAGTGTTTGCTGAGCTTCCGCATCATTAATGCCCTCTGAGCTCAGCATTCATATCATCGCAGCCTCTGCCCTACTGCTGTGTAAGGCCTGCACCAGCTGTAAGCTGTGTACACTTTCTCTGCTCAGCTGACCCTAATTTAACGTCTGTTAATGGGCTCTCTCGTTAATATTTAATGCCACATATGTTTATTGCATGAGGCCCTAACCAGTGGGAGATTTTAAACATGTGCCACTCTTTCTCTCTCTCTTTTTCTCTCTCATGCTCTCACACACACTCTCTCTCTCTCTCTCTCACTCTCGCTGTGTGTCTCTCTCTCTCACTCTCTCTCTCTCTCTCTCTCTCTCTCTCTCTCTCATGCTTATCCATTCTTTGCAGTACTTGTATCATGTAGAGGAAAAGATGTGTGTAAGCGTTCAATGGTCGCCCGCGCAGCAGGACTTAGTGAGTTTATATTACGTGTATTTGACACACACACACACACACACACACACACACACACACACACATATACACACACACACACACACACACACACACACACACACACACACACACGCACATATACACTTAATGCATTTCATGTAAGTGAGTGATCAAGAAGGATCCAGGATGAGTACAACACAGGGGTAGCGAAAGGGATCTTTTAAATGGGCTTTTAAGCTATCATAACCGCTCTCTTTATCTCCTCATCTTCCTTGCACTCTAATCGCAATTAACCCAAACACCATCTGCTGTTTATCCATAATCTTGTCCTCAGGCACAACAAACACAATTCAAATATATCTATCCATTTATCTATCTATATATATCTATATCTATATATATAGATATAGATATAGATGAATGGATATATATATATATATCCATTCATCTATATCTATATATCTATATATATATAGATATATATATATATATATATATATAGATATATATAGATATATATAGATATACATATATATATCCATTCAATTCAATTGAATTAAACTAATTGTATTTGTATAGCTCTTAATCACATCCAGTTCCAGCCCTGAGGCGTTGGCTGTGTGAGCCAGTGGTTGAGAAACACCCTGCTCTGCCTGCAGGCTTCACAGCCCAGTTGTTAATGAGTAGTAGCTTGGGTGTGTGGCACTCTCCATCAGAAGGTTCTGTCGGCATCCGGAAACCTCTGAGCCCCTTCCTGTTCATTAGTTAGCTGTATCAGTGGCTTTGGGTGAAGATCCTCCTTAATAAAAAGTGCATCAGAAGACAAGCACCCTGTTGGAGTGACCTGAAGAGAACGAGATGGCACACTAACGCAGGATGAGTTCATTGGTTGATGTTTACGGCTCACAATTTTTGCACACAATTGTTACTAGCAACCTTGCGGTTACAAGTCAACCCGCACTACCTCCTGAGCTAAGCCGACCCTGCTCACACAATGTATGCCCGAATGCAAGACTTCTATCCCGATACCTCCCCCACCGCCACAATCATTTGACCTTCAACCCCACTGGTGAAGGTCGCGACATGACCTTGTTCTATCAGCGCAGTGATAGCGTACACATAAGTGGCGCGTTCTTTAGAATGTTGAATAAATGATACCCCAGAACACTCTATTGTGCGGGTACTAAACCATCCATATCAGCATACAACAGCAACCCACTGGTCATCCGAGTGGCATGTAGGGCATGCATAATGAATAGGGCTCCACTGTTGAGATACCCACCAGAGAGCGCCCTCACTGATCAGCATGCAGGACATGATCCTCAGTGGTGGGGCCCCATGTATGGCCCTGGGACTGCCACTTCCCTCCGGAGGAAGCCTCAGCCTCCTCTGCATAGCGCCTGGATTAAGTATGTATGCCAAAGACTTGGGAGGGAAGAAGGCTAAACCGGCTGCCTGATTGAGTGGCCAATCAGCTCCAACCTGACCTTGCTCGCAAGCAGCTTAGAGGGGCGGGGGAAGGAGTCGGCCGCTCGGCTTACACCAGTGATCACGTTCTGAAGCTGCACCCGTTGCTCCCAGCCCTCGCCTGGTCTGGTCGGAGACACATGGCTTGAGCCCATCCCAGTCTGTTTGTGTGTGCTTGTGTTCATCTGTGTTTGTGTGTGTGTGTGTGTGTGTGTGTGTGTGTGTGTGTGTGTGTGTGTGTGTGTGTGTGTGCGTGTGTGCGTGCGTGCGTGTGTGCGTGCGTGTGTGCGTGCGTGTGTGTGTCCACAAGTGAGATAATGTGTCATAAGTGTGTGACATGTATCCTTAACCAGGAGGAGGAGGACTAGCATGAGAGAGAGAGAGAGAGAGAGAGAGAGAGAGAGAGAGAGAGAGAGAGAGAGAGAGAGAGAGAGAGAGAGAGAGAGAGAGAGAGAGAGAGAGAGAGAGAGAGAGAGAGAGCCATGGGATAGAAGGGGATGAAAGTGGGATAGGGGGAAGATCAGACATCCACTGTGATTTATTTCTGCTTATGAAATCTGTTCCATATTCCATACGTCCCTGCAGTCTGGGCTGGCTCGGACAGCACTGGGACAGACTTAGAGTTAGCTGGAACTGAGCTGTATATCTGCACTTTTCAGATAGTGTGTGTGTGTGTGTGTGTGTGCGTGTGTGTGTGTGTGTGCGTGCGTGCGTGTGTGGGGGTGTACATTTGCACACATGGGTCTGTGTGAAGACAGAGTACTTTTTAGGTTGAGAGTCAAGCCAGGATAAATTAAAATGGCTTTATTATTTAGAGACAGAGATTGACTCAAGCCATCCCACACTTTGAAGGCCTTAAATCAAAGGGTAGAAAGCTAAAAGCCGGGGGGGGGGTGCTGATTCAAATAACGCTGAATCATAGATAAGCAGAGTTAGGGTTAGCCATGGCTAAGATAAACACCTCACCTTGTACCGTTCTATTGCTGTCCTATCTGCAGCAATACATTAATGCTATATAGAGATTGGCCTATTTAGGAAAATGCATAATACCATTAGTTACTTGAGACTGGCCTATATCGGAAAGTTTCCTGGTGATTTGCCTACACTTACACACTCCTAGTTACTGCTCACACAACATAACAATCAAGAGCCTTGGTGCAGAGGGAGCAAACTTATATACTACTTTGGTGTAGAACAATTAACATCACTTAATTGTATTAATACTATTAATCATATTATGGAAACTATTAAGCCAGGTACAGTTTGTGGTTATGTCAACATCTAGTTAGAAAGACACACAATCCACATAATCTATTGAGCCGTTAGTACACATTATGTATTAAATTATAAAATACATTATATTATATGTTATAATATAATGTTGGTTCCAAAACTAGGCATGCTGATTACAGTATTGGTTTCTCTGTCCTTAATTAAGCAGGGAAACAACACAATGTTTCATTATGCTTCTATGATCTGCAATTACAGCAGTTAATAAAGTATTTGGCAGCAAATGAACATAAACACAAAATATGTTAATAAGCTGATTGGGTAGTGCACACACACAGGGATACAAAGGGCTCTCCCAGTGGGTGCACCACCTCACTGTGTGGGGAACACGTTGGCTTCAGGAGGAAACAGCAATGTCCCAATTCCTCATATCATTATTGGCTGAATAAGTTTTGTGAATAAAAGTGTTTGACTAAGGAAGTGTCTGGACAGTGGAGAAGTGAAGCTGGTGTTGAGCGATACGTTGTCAAGATATGTTCTTATCCCTGGAAAAAAATGGGCTTTCTATGTCATGGATTCGGGCATGGGTTTCCGGTTAAAGTGTGATGATGCAAAAAAAATGCTAAATAGCCTGAGCAATGTAAATCATCTCCAACTGTTGGTGAGTTTAATAAAATAAAATAAAAATAATAAGCATGAGAGAATGTGCAGTTTTTCGGTGTGTGGCTGCGTGTGTGTATATGTGGTTACGTGTGTGTGTGTGTGTGTGTGTGTGTGTGTGTGTGTGTGTGTGTGTGTGTGTGTGTGTGTGTGTGTGTGTGTGTGTGTGTGCATCCGTGTGTGTGTGTGTGTCTGTGTGTATGTGCATGTTAGGGTTGCTTGATTATGCAAAAAATCATAATCACGATTATTTTGGTCAATATTGAAATCACGATTATTCAAACAATTAGTTTTGAGTTTGAAAACATGATGCATTTCTCTCCAAAAAAACCCACTTTTGAACTGATACCTTTGAAATTTCCCCTTAGAAAAATACACAAAATATACAAAATCTTCAAATAGAAAATGATGTACAAATATGTATCCAATTTGTATAAAACATTGAATGAATAAAATAAATACATACAAACAAAACATACAAAATAAATCAAAATAATAATCATTTCAACTTGAGCCCATGTGTTGCATACACATTTGAGGTGCATGGGCTTGATGGCCGTCAGAAATGCAGTGTCATGGAAATGTTTGGGTTTAGGGGTGCATTTGGGGGAATATTTATTAGTTTATTGATTTATTGAATGAGCATTAAGCAGTGAGGGAAGCAGCAGTGACATGGCCTACATCAGGGTATAGAGGTTGTGGGGAAGGAACAACAAAAATCAATTTTTAATTGCGAATGCCTGCTTCCCCCCCTGAAGGAGTGTGCTTATTGTGGGCTTGGCTTTTGATGCTTTCATGTGTATTAATAGATTACTTTAATTAGACAAAAGAAGATTGTTTTTCTGCATCAGAATGAGGTCACGATGCTGTTACCAATATTTCTTCCTTCGGCTCCATGGAGTTCTACGTTATTGTTGCCCACCTGGTTCACATGATTCAACTGAATATTCAGCGACACGCTTCTGTTTTATTTCAATTGGGTCACTTGTAAGTAGCCTTGGCTCAAAGCGTCTGCTGAAGGGCCAAATGTTCATGTATTTGGTGGGATTACATTTAAAAGGAGAAGTGGGAAGATAGTGAGCCAGATTCATTTATTTAGTAGTTTCCCCTTCTCATAAATTGATGTCAATCAAACATGCTATAGCCAGTTTGGTAAAACCTGCTTTAGATGTGTATTATTCATGACATTTGCTTCATTAAATCATAGTCTAAGGAATACCAGAGCTGTCACATGTTAAAAAGTCTATATTCTTGATTAATGTGAATTGTATTGATCGTGACACAAGCGGGTGTTTTCACAAAGAGTCCGACTGACTAAGTGGGTTTACTCATATTGTGTTCTGGTTGAGCCTTAGCGGGGGAACCCCCATGAGGAACGGCTGCGAGACTCGGAGGCAAATACATAATTTAATTATCCGACACATGGACATTGCAGCTGGACAAAGCAATCTCTCATCCTATTAGTTTCCCCAGGTGCTGTCTGTTGTTTGAAACGTCATTATCCAGGCATACAGAGGTGGAGCTGGATCCCCTTTCCCTTTTTCAAATAAATGTTGTTTGTTTGAAGGGCAGTCCTGCGCGTTTCATTATAAAGAAGAAGAAATCACAGCCCCAGAGACAGTGTGGGAAGTGAGGGAGGGAAGGAATCAAAGCCACTCGTTTGTTTGTTCTCCCACCAATGGAACAGACACGTGGTGAATGCTGAGCAACAGGAACAAACAGTGAAAACACAGGCACAAGAAAGAAACGCTTCTTTCAAGAAAGATTAAAAAGGGGGTTTTAGAAAAATTCCCATGATTGAAAGTGCCCTTTTAAAAATTATTTAGCAAATAAGGCAGGAAATGAAGGAACGAGGAAACAAAGGAAAAATGCCTCACTGGAACAAATT
>NC_140274.1:75000-282000 GCF_964030765.1 Micromesistius poutassou | reverse complement strand
AACAGCAGCACCATCAGTAGTAAACACTCAAACAAACACACTCTCTCTATCTCACACACACACACACACACACACACACACACACACACACACACACACACACACACACACACACACTCAAACAAACATGCTTTCAAACAGAAAAAACTAAATACAAAAAACTCAAATACACACAAACCGCATACACACACACACACACACACTATCTCTCTCTAATACAAAACCCACACACATCCATAGCAGTTAATTACACAATATCTAACCATCTAACAAAGCAAACCAGAGAGGCACCCTGATTTATTAGTTACATTCAGCTAAGCAATCTGATTATTCATTTTCTTTATTGGATTGCATTAATGTTTTTATGATGTTATAAGATCTTAAAAATGATTAATCTAGAGCAGACATGGAAAACGTCTGGCCCCAGGGCCAGAACAGGCCTGTGGACCATCTTAACACTGCCTGCAACCGCCTCCAAGACAAACAACACAACCCCCTTCAAAATGTATAAAGTGCAGTATTATTTTAATGAAACTCGACTACAGTGAGACTGAAGCTCTATATACCATTTATATATAGGTATATATATATATATACATACCATTTACAAACCAGGGTTAGTATGTCTTATGAATACACCGCAGTTACCACTTACACCGAATTGAAGAAAAGGGTTAGGGTTAGTCAAGTTAAGTTAGTTAAGTACATTCACGCTGCATGTCTTTCCCTGCTGAATCACCTTCTTATCAACTAATTGTTTTTTCCTTTTCATTTCGAGGTTCAAATTGTTAATAACTGTGTTTAATTATGCAAAAAGAAAACCACAATATCACGTAGGATAGCTGCATGGAGCCCATTGGCTGAACAAAAAACTGTTAACAAATAATAGTATAACAAATCGTTCTCACCAAATAAGGCCTTTTAGGTTTATTATTTGGTGAGAAAGATTTGTTATGATGTTGTGGAAACTTCTGAAACTTGGTATTTGGGCAATTTTTGACATACATAACCAAAGAGCCACGAGGTCTGTTTGGATTGATCCTACATACCTGGAAGGTTTTTTATGATTTTTTTGAAAATTTGAAATATGTACCATAAATCCAAATGACAGCTAATTATTATTATGTTTATTCCTAATTATAAAAACTTTCAGAACATTAATATGGATCTTCATCAATGAGGTCTTGTTCTTTTTTTCCGTTAACTGCTTGCTAGATTTTAACTTGATTCATGGACTAATGGACAGGACCTCATTAAGCATTATTTAGGTGAAATGGAAATGTGCTGGTGGGAATGAATGTACCAATGTACCAAATTCACCTTTTAGTATTGCTTGCTCATCTGTCTACATCTGTTTATACATGATGCTGACCACTTGGAATCCAATTCTCCTCTGTAATTCAGTGCAATGTGGCAGTCTTATTTGTCTGTGAGCAGGCAATTTCATCCTGAAATTATATTTCCAGGGCATTCGTTATAAGAAACGACAAGTCTTACAATAAGATTCAACATTGTTACTCTAAGTAGCGGTCGGTAATCTGAGCACAATGAAGCTTGTGGGCAAAACACTACATTCAGCTAGCCTCTAATCATTAGCTGTCCCACTGTTGGGCATATTTCTGTTTGGTGTCTTAGCGAGTAGACGCCCCTGGGCCTGCCTGTGATGGAAGGGATGCTAACCTAATAACCTGAAGCTTGTTAGCTCAGCTGCCTGAGCCCTGGCTGCCAAAATATGTCTGTCCTGTACTGTGTGAATGTGTGTGTGTGTGTGTGTGTGTGTGTGTGTGTGTGTGTGTGCATGCAGGGGTGTAATATAATATATGTGATATAAGTAAATACACAAATCATTTAAAATACGCAAACATTGGAGGTGCAAGCTGTCAGCTTTGATTCAATGCAACTTTGATCTATATGATGTGCACAGGCAAACAGCCCCATTTGGTGGGGAGACTATGGGTGGTGGTGAGGTGGTGGGGAGACCATGGGTGGTGGTGGTGGGACTATGGGTGGTGGTGAGGTGGTGGGGAGACTATGGGTGGTGGTGGGGAGCCTATGGGTGGTGGTCGTGGGACTATGGGTGGTGGTGAGGTGGTGGGGAGACTATGGGTGGTGGTGGGGAGGACTATGGGTGGTGGTGAGGAGACTATGGGTGGTGGTGGGGAGACTATGGGTGGTGGTGGTGGGGAGACTATGGGTGGTGGTGGGGAGACTATGGGTGGTGGTGGTGGGGAGACTATGGGTGGTGGTGGTGGGACTATGGGTGGTGGTGGGGAGACTATGGGTGGTGGTGAGGTGGTGAGGAGACTATGGGTGGTGGTGGGGAGGACTATGGGTGGTGGTGGTGGGACTATGGGTGGTGGTGAGGTGGTGGGGAGACTATGGGTGGTGGTGAGGTGGTGTGGTGGATATTTGGCCGGTAACTAACAGTGCCATACTGTGCTGAAGCCCTCATACTATATCTATGTACTTAAAGGAACTACATAGTGACACTATTAACTACTTCACCACCACATAAAATGAGGTACTGTACTGTGATTTAATGTTGTTGCTGTAGCCAAGTGTGGTGGAACCAAACAGGTAAACGGTTTAGTTAAACAGTGCATTTGTTTAAGAAAACCACTGTTTTACCTGATTTAAAGGATTATTTTGCATTCTCTCTTCCAGGTCTGTGCAACCAGCCGGCAGGCCATCACTGTTACCACTCTGTCTCCCAGTCTATGCAATTGGTCTTCATGTTAAGTCTTGATAGAGCACGCCACCAAACCAGATAGAGGTAAGGTCCAGTCCACCGTCTGCAGGGTTAGACATAACCAATGCCTGGTACCTCTGAGCTGTTGTTAACCTTGTACTATTTTGGAATTACCAAAGTTGTAACTTAAAACATAACTTGAAAAGTTATGTTTTAAGAAAACAGTTATCCTTTATGTACTTATAAGGCATGCAAACTGAGCAAACCACACTTTTGAATTGTTCCACTAGAGAGCCAGAGTGGGCCTCATGCAGAGTTGAATGCTGCAATCCAGGTTGTAAAATTATCTCATCACATAAATTGTTTAAACCATGTCAAACCAAAATAGCAATTCCGACTGGAAGGAGAACCGTACTTCTAACATATTCATAAACAACCCATACTTATTTTCCTCTGGCTCAGGTTCTTCTCCTGCCACACCTCCATGCCTCACTCCCTCTCTCTCTCTCTTTCGCTATTACAGGTTTCAGATACAATGCAAAGCAGACTTGTTCAGAGCTGTCTTTCTACAAGCCCAGAGTTTAGACCCCTTGTATAACATTGCATACTACAGCCTGTCAGTCAAGCTGCTGACAAGAATGGAATCTGCACCCTTTTGCAGAGGGTCCGCTGTTATCATTAGCGGCTGCTGCAACAACTCCCAAAGACAATGATGACTGTATAAATGATCTTCTGTCCCGTGGTGACATATACTGACAGGGGCAGTTGCCCCAATTGTTTCCCAGGCTGGCTGGTGATCGCTACTTAACCACTTAACATAGGACTGATTCAAAAGATTTACATACATTACGCCAGTGTTACCACGGCAGAAAACACCTTTTGTGTGCGTGGCTTTTGTCTGTTCACCAAGGTGTACATATGCATGTGTGCGTTATGTATTCTGTGTATGTGACTGCCAGGAGAAGCATGCCTCTTGAAAGGCACCGCCTTCTAGTTTTTCTATGAGGGCATTACACCACATAGGTTTTATCTAACAACCAGCAGAATAGAGCAGGTTTCTCCAGTGTGGGTTAGGGATGCATTGCTGAATTAATGGGTGGTGGATGGAAAGGCATTACAGGCTACTCAGTTTCACTTCCGCTGCTCCTTGGTTTTTCTCATGCTGGCTTCATAGTTTGGAGTAGTTATGAGGAAGCCTGGAGTGTGGCTCCCCGTGCACAGCCAAGCCAACTACTGTTGTAGTTTCTAAGAGGTGGGCAATCCGCCTTATTATCAGGAGTTAAACACCGCTGCTTCGCAGCGCAGAAGGGGTTGTTGATGCCTAGCAACATGAAGCCCACGGATGATCCGATCCGTACGACGCCCGACAACTCCGCAGCTCGCCATACATATCATATCGCCCGGGTCGGCCACATCGCACGTGATTGATTCAACACAAGTAAACAACTTTGAACGATCAATGGATATCTGGTGTGTTTTTTCTTTTTTTTTATTAACGGAATCAATATCCCTTCATGAATTGCGACCCTGCTCAATTCAATTCATTCTTTTTTAATAAATACTTTCGACTGGGCAGCTATTCACCTGAGCGTAGCTGAGCGGGGCTGAGTGGGCTGAGGGCCGTATTGACCGCAGGCCAACCCCTGGTGGTGCTTCACTGTCTCACAGATGGACGGATCCATTCCGTCTCTTCTTTGGAGCATGACGTACACGTACGATCACTTCAGTGTTTCTGAATCAATGCCTCGGAGACGCAGCGAGAGAGAGAGCGGCTCAGCGCCGCCACGCTGGCGCTCAGCCAGGCGGGGGGGCCAAAGTGCTGCCGTCTGACGGAGCCTGAGACAGGGGCGGGAGACACAGGGGGACGGAGAGAGAGCAGAATAAGGTATCTGACCCTGTCCGCTTATCAAGCTGTTGGGGATGGCGGGGTTCTGAATCACCCGGGCGGGCAGTTAGCTTCCTGGCGGAGGGCCAAGCGGCTCACAGCACGGCTTAAGAGCTGGAGGTCACCGAGTGGAAGGTCAATGAAACCAGGCACCAGCCAAGGTGAAGAAGACTATAACAAGTCTAACGGAGGAGGAGGAGGAGGAGGAGGGAGAGGAGGAGGAGGGAGGAGGAGGGGGAGGAGGAGGGGGAAGAGGAGGAGGGGGAGGAGGAGGAGGGGGAGGAGGGGGAGGGGGAGGGACAGGAGGACAAGGTGCTGGAGGCTTTGTAGCAATTAAGAAAGAAAGACAATTCTATAATTGCTGGAGGTTTCTTTTGGTATCCAGTGGTGATACGTGCTTCAGGAACAAACACGTTATTCAACCAAGGTTGTGGGTTCATTATTCTGATCTCTTTATGGTATTTTACTACGTTTATCACATGTATATATGTGCCTATGTATCATCCATCTATTGCTTTTTGCAATATTTTTTCAAAGCAAAGTAGAAGTAATAGGTAATAATAGATTAAACTCTGCACAAACCATTTCCATTGATGCTATTTCTGTCGTGCTTTGATTGATTATGATTACTGTTATGTGATGTGTGTTGTTATGCAGAGTTGATCATTAGAAGTAATTCTTGTCTTCTCAAGGCACTCAATACAGGGACGTCCGTTAGCCAATATCAACATGCTAGCTCATTTGGGCCGAGTGTCATCACTTTAGTGTGTATCGAATAATCTATACGAGCACAGTAGACACATTACAGCCAATTGTTGATAGCATTTAATGTAAACATGTTTCTGGTTTTAAAATGTGCAGACAAGAGGTATGTGTCCCCAGAAGGGATAGTTTGACAAAACAAATGTTTAACATTTTGTTCAACAAAACAAAGGCAATTTTGTTTTATGCCCTCAGACGTTCAGGGTGTGGGAAATATTCTCTAAGTCTACCCTACCAGACAAATGTTAATATCAGTTACATTACAGTCTTTTTAAGGAAATGTATCCGCTCAGGAAATCTTAGATTACACATTGGAAAGGAACAAAGTCTGCAGCATGCGCTGGGTTTTGGCATATGTACAAATTATTATCTAGTGAATCAAAAGGAACGGGATGTGAGGGAATCAGATATCTGAAGTCTACATCTGTAGAGCTAAAGACGCCTCAATTCACAGAGGGTGGAGAGAGTAAGTGGAATAGATTACCCATGATGCTCAGTGTGGGGCGAGCGTGCGTGCGCATAGCGGGATTGCGTGGGCGCCTTGAGTGGTGTGTGTTGGGAGCTGTACCCGCCAGGCCCTCCAGAAAGGTTTAGACTGAGCTCAGCGTGATAAGGCAGGGTGGAAAATGACTTGAGCCATCTTTTTTCTCCATCAGCGACTTCAAAGTGACTGATAAGAGAATGCGTTGGCATTGTGTGTGTGTGTGTGTGTGTGTGTGTGTGTGTGTGTGTGTGTGTGTGTGTGTGTGTGTGTGTGTGTGTGTGTGTGTGTGTGCGTGCGTCCGTTTGTATTTGCGTATCTGCAAAGAACTTCAACCAATCAAGGAATTCCTTAGCATCCCTGCCTTCCCTGGCATCACATTTAGCAAAGAGAGAACTTGACAGCGGTTCCCCCGGTCCCCCCCATGTCACACAGAGGAACCAAGTGTGACACTGTGTGTGTTCAGGGGCGTGTTCCAACACATTGAGATTAATGGTACCCTTCAGGATGTGATGTATTTCCTTGCTTGGAGTCGTTAATGCATAATTGTAATCCATTTTTTTGATAGCTGTTAAAGCATTCCACTTGAATGATATTTCTGCTTTCTATCAGTTGAATGGGTTGAAGGCAGCGTGCTGTTTTCATTTGTCTCATTTTGAAAAGCAAAGCAGCCACCACTAATTAGGAAAATACTAACTGGCTGCATCACAGCGCTGTCTGATTAATGAGATTACATGTGGGAGCACCCATGGACACACACGGAGGGCCCTTGTTTACGATGGTAACGTGACCTGTGGTTATCGGGCGAGGAGCGACATACAAAGAAATAATCACTTCTTATGGCAGTTCTGTGGCGCAAATCATTGTTCAGTTTTTTAAGCTAATTGGAATTGTACAGTATTTCTATTTTGGACACTTTGGGGAAATCTTTTATTGGATACAAAAATAAAAAAGCCTTCAACATTTTAATTGGGTTTGTATTATCTGCTCTGCATCAGGCCTTTCAGAGTAGGTTTTCCCCTTCTGCTCCGTGTCTACAGCCACTACCTCCCTGGCAGCCCATATTTCTCTGCCAGCTGGAGCACTCTGAGCCATAAGGAGCATCGAGCACACGTTGGCCTTTCTGTAGCCCTGGGTCAGAGCTGCTTAATGTCTGGGAAGTCAGATAGTCGGTATGCAGGTATCATTTGGCTGGTTTCAAGCGGCGATTTATGCAGATTTTTAAAATGTAACTTCCCCATGGTCTCTTTCAGCATTTTGCTGATTATTGTGGCTTTTAGATAATCTAACCATTGTAAATGTCTTGAATGGCAAAAAAAATGGTTATTAAACAGATCAAAATACTGTTTCCACAAATAATGATGGCTTGACAAATTCCATGGATCCCCATTGATTCCACATGTGTGTGAGCTCAACTAGTGTGTACGTAGACTTATATGTGGCATCCTAGCATCCTAACGATCAAACCATATATAAGCATAAGCATCGTATAACGTTCATGACTGCATTCCCCTCCCAGAGATTGTGGATGAGAACGGGAGAATCGCAATATTCTATTCATGATAAGAACCATATTACCCCTCTGATTCCTCAAGCTGCCTCTGGGAGCTGTAAGAGTCCATCCTTAACCATAAAGAGCCAACATCATATACCTTATGAAGGCCAGAGGATCATATTTGATCATCCCATGCAGTGTGTTTGTGTGTGTGCCCTTCCAATCGAAGGATCAGTTCAAACAACAGCCCCAAGCAGCAGCATCATGTCTCTATGAGAGTGAGAGACAGGCCAGGGTTGAATAAGAGATATAGTGTGTGTGTGTGTGTGTGTGTGTGTGTGTGTGTGTGTGTGTGTGTGTGTGTGTGTGTGTGTGTGTGTGTGTGTGTGCCTTAGAGACAGCTGCATGCTCAATTCCGGAATGAAGAAAGCTCTGCACTCTAGTGACTACCAAGTGGTAAAGAGTCCTTCTCTTCTGCTCTCTTCTTCCTCTCCTCGACTATACTCTTCCTCTTCCCTCATCTCCTCTCCTCCTCTCACATCTCCTCTCTTCCGCTCTAATCTACCTCCTCTCTCCTTTCCTCTCCTCCTCCCTAATCTCCTCTCCTCCACTCTACTCTTCCTCCTCTCACCTCTCTTCTCCTCCTCCCTCATCTCCTCTCCTCCAGCATATTGTGTTTTACTTAATTTGAAAAAAGAGAGAAGGGGAAAGTGGTGGAAGGGTACAACAGGACTCACAGGAGGATTGGAAATAAGTGTTATTTCCTTGTACCGATTTTTTATAATGGGTTGACAAAAGCAGGAAAGGCTGGTAGACTTGATAAAAGCACCCACATACTGACGTCTGACATGGACAACTATGAAGCACAGTGCTGACGTTGAAAGATTGTGCCCAGGATAGGAGGCACTGAGGTCAGATATGTCTTTGAGGAGAGATGCACTGACATGGACTTAGGAGAGGAGAACAGCAAAGCGAGAGAGAGAGACAGACACTGAGAGAGAGAGTAAGACAGAGAGACAGAAGGCACACAGCAGATTGAAGGGGTTCATGTTGGCATGGTTGCCTCATGCCTGCACTGTGTCTCTGTGAGTGTGTGTGTGTGTGTCTGTGTATGTGCGCCTGCATACGTGTTTGATGGTCTGTGTGTATGCCTTCATATGCATCGGCCTGGGTGTTTGTGTGTGTACATTTATGTCCATGTCCATGTGTGTGTGTGTGTGTGTGTGTGTGTGTGTGTGTGTGTGTGTGTGTTCATGTGCAAGAGCCTGTGTGTATGCGTCTGTGTTTGCGCACACGCATGCGTGTGGTTAGCAGCATGGTAACGGTGGTAGTGGTGGTTAGTACAGCAGTGGGCCACAGAGCAGGGAGCATTGATGTGCTCTGCTAGCACCAACAGTCACCTCATTATCTGCTTTACTGATAGGGAAAGAGAGGAAAGTGTCACGTAACAAGAGCTCCATTAGCCCTCCTCTGCACCCCACCGGTGAGGTCGGCTGTGTGCGAGCGTGCGTGTGTGCGTGCGTGTGTGTGTGTGTGTGTGTGTGTGTGTGTGTGTGTGTGTGTGTGTGTGTGTGTGTGTGTGTGTGTGTGTGTGTGTGTGTGTGTGTGTGTGTGTGTGTGCACACGGATGTGGGTATGCTTCATGTGGGATTCTCAGATCTCCACTGTGAGACTATACACACCAACACACAGCCACACACACACCCACAAAGGGTTTGTGTGTCTTATGGTCGACTTCAGCCCTCAGCAGCACCTGGCTTCGGGGGAGTCGTCCACATGCTCCACCACCTTCATCATACTGTATCCATCTGTAAGGCCTTCTCTGTCTTTGTGTTTCTGTGGATGTTTTCCGTGTCGGTGTGTTTGTGTGTGCCCGTGTTAACAGAGCTTTCTTTGTGTCTGTGCAATCGTGCTGTCTCTCTAGACCTTGTTTGCGTCTGTGTATTTGTGTGCATGCATTTGTTTGTCGTCTTTGGGATGGGCATTGTCCCTGTGCTGGTGAGTTTGTTTGTATCCGTGTCCAGGTGTTTTGGCATCCAGGTGTGGGAAGGAAGACCATTGTGTGTTTAGAGGAGAGAGGGTGGGCTGAAAATGAGCAGGCTGCCTCCCTTTCACTGACACACACACAGACACAAATAGGATTTTCAGGGTTTTTTCGTACAATTATTTTTCTACGGTAATGAGAATACCTCTCTATGTTGTTTTGATATTAGTCCCCTGCAGCTTAAATACCAACCTTTTCCCGTTTGTATGGGGGCTGACAGTACAGAAGCAGAATAACACAGCCCAGAGCAGATAGAGAGTACGCTTCACCTCACAGGACTCTAGGCTCGAACCTGCACCCTCCCGCTCCAGCAGGGTTCCGCTGGTTGTGACGGGCAGCTCAGGGCGGGCTCTAAGCTTAAGCCAGTTGTTCTACCAGCAGGCTGAAAACCAGCTTTATTCGGGATGCTTTTCATTCTCCAGTGCTGAACCGCATGTTTCGCCAATAGAAGAAACATGCCGTTGTTTTAAGGGATTCTGTTCCTGGAAATCAACCTTATTTTGTGGGGATTTCAGGATCCCAGCCCTTATTGTTTGTGGATGTTAAGACATCAAATTCAACATAAGGCTGACTACACAGTGTACTGTATATCGTTGAGGTAGAACATATCTTGAGCACCGCTGCTGATGCAGTACTGTAAGGTGTGTACTGTAAGGTGTGTACTAGGGATGTAACGGTTACCGGTGTAACGGTAAACCGCGATAAAAATGTTGTCAATAACAATTACCGTTTTCATTTCAAATAAAATTATTATCGCAGTGGATAACTGCGCCCGCGGTGTGGAAACCGTGTGCTTAAATCCTTCCCAGCGCTTCATCCGAGCAGTGTTTGGAATAACGCCGTTTAAAATAACGGCGTTAGGTAACGCCGTTATTTTTTCAGTAACGGGTAATCTAACTAATTAATTTTCCCGTCGTTACAACGCTGTTACTGACAGTTAAATGCGGTGCGTTACCATGAATTGATTGAATAAACTGCGTAATCCGAACGCACCCCTGGCTGCACACACAAACTGCTAGTGAGGACGGAGACCGGGTGGGTTAGCGATTATGATTGGCTAAGGCAGAGTCGTGTTTCATGGTAGTCAATCGGAGCCAGTGTTTTTACACACAAGCCAGGATACGCGTGCCACACGCACACGCACACACAAACACCAAACAGATTCGATGAAGCAGTAGAAATGGCGAGTCCGGAGCAATCCGATGAAAAGTTGGTATTTTTAAGGTGGAGATATAAGCACTACTTAAATTCATTGAGGTCAAAGGCAAGAATGTGCATGTAAAATGAACATTATGAGGTCGCGGTCACGGCGATCTGCAGAGGAAGTGTCGGCGGGAGACGGAGAGCGAGTAATTATTTACATATTGTTCTTTATGTCTTGAATGTTTGGATTAAACCTGCACTACTGTAAATGTTCCTGATAAATAAGCTGTTTACATGCTGAACCCTTGTTCCTTTGATGTTAAAAGTTGCACTTTTGATAATATAAATAAATATAATAAACACTTTTAACTATTTCAGTTTCCGTAGGCCTATCAGTGCTTTCTGAACATATTGAACACACTTTTAAAAATACCGCGATAATACCGAAAACCGGGATAATTTTGGTCACAATAACCGTGAGATTAAATTTTCATACCGTTACATCCCTAGTGTGTACTGTACGGTGTGTACTGTACGGTGTGTACCGTAAGGTGTGTACTGTACGGTGTGTACCATAAGGTGTGTACTGTACGGTGTGTACTGTAAGGTGTGTACTGTACGGTGTGTACTGTAAGGTGTGTACTGTACGGTGTGTACTGTAAGGTGTGTACTGTTAAGGGGTGACACTACCCAGGTATAGGGGAAAACCATCCTTTCAACTTATGATAATATAATTGGAAAAGACACGTCATTGTTAGTACGCTTAAACTTTTAAGATAACCAAATAAGGTCATAGTGGAAAAAAGGCCAATTAACACCATTATTAAGTCATTTTGTAGTAATAAGTAATTTTCCCTTTTTTGCTTTGAGAAACAACTGGCGTGCCTTCTGATTTATGAGGCTTTAACAAAATGTTGCTGCTTTTCATTCATTCATGTAGAATTTTTCATTATTCAAAAAACACTATTCACATACAAAGAAAAATGAAAATGTTCATGGTTGCTTTTTTAGGGCTCAGGGACCACAAAAAGTACACAAGATATCTAAAAAGCCTCTGTACATTTGAATAAATCATGCTGTATGTGAAATTGCAGGAATGTACCTTCTACAGAAGATCAAACTACAGTGAAATATTTAATATTTCGCTGTTCAAGTGGTTCAAGTGGTTTTTGCTTCGTAAAAGGTCACATGAGGTCTCATAAAATCCTCAAAATTATATATTTATGATTGTTACTTACCATTATTTTGTATGTTATATATACTAATTATGGTTACCACAAAAGAAAAAGATCAGAAACTTCAAAAATCTATGTATCATGAAAATCCATTTCTTTGCTGCTAATGTCTCCCCTTCATCAAACAAACCAAGTCCTAACTCAAGGATTGAATTGAAGTTCAGATGGCAAGGTGCTCTCCACACACATTGACTTGGCTCCCCACGAATCGGTTCCACACTTAATCACTGGGCGAAGCGCGCTCATTATTTGTCTTTGCCGGATCATTGCTCAGAGCAGCGTTTCAGTTATTCTTGGTGTGAAATTAGTTTTTCTAAAGAAATGACAATGTTCACTTTACTTCACTTTTCAGAACAGGTAGGATAGCCAAAATCACAATCGAGGATTGTCTTTGACAAATACAAATTGATAGCTATCTATATATATATCTATGATATGTTTTAATGGGTTTTTGGAAATGTACTGTGCTGAAGTTCAGTGACTTATTTGCTGTTGGACAGACGGGAGATGCTTGTGATCCGGTTGTATTACAAAGATTCTGTCCTGAGCCCACAACAAAGGTACCGGAAGTATCACTGTCTCAAACATCTCCGTGTCTCTCCCTCCCAATCTCTCTCTCTCTCTCTCCTGGTCTCTCCCACACACCCATTCTCTGACTCAATACTCCAGATTCATTACTTACATACTTACATTGGTCTAAAAACCAATCTTACACTTTCACAGAACCCCCGAACACACACTCTAACTACACCCACCCACCCAACACCACACACGCACACGCACACACACACACACACACACACACACACACACACACACACAGATACACACACACCTCCCACCCCCTCACTGTTACCAACCAAGCATCATTGGCTGTTGCTATGCTACTGGCCCCTACAGAGAGTTTTTTCTTGTGTCTGCATCCAATGATGGCTTGCCGTTTGCCAACAGTCCTGACGGCATACCTCTCTCAGTCTGTTTTGTTTTAGCCGGCTATCGTTTTCCTCCTTCTCTTCTCTCAACCTTTCACTTTTATCTCTCTCTTCCTCTGTTCTTTACCACCCCTTACCACTCTCTCTCGCCGGCTCGCTCTCTCTCAGCTCCGGTCTCGCTCACTTATTTTCTGGCATCATCCACTGCCCCTCTCAACCCCCCCCCCCCCTCATGCCATACACACACACACACACACACACACCGCCCTTCCTCCAGCTTGGAAAAGGGAACCTAATGAACCATGCCATTTGAGAAGCACAGAGAGGCCGATACACACAGAGAAATGTGTGTAGAAAGGGCATGTTTGTCAGATAGAGTTGGGGAGATGGAGTGGAGAGAGGACTACATGATTTTCTTTGCCTTTCTTCTTTTTTATTTTGGTGGGGGGGTCGGGATGGGGAGGGGCAAAGGTTGGGCCGGTAGCGGACCTGTTGCACTCTGACAGTATCCTTTCATACCAATCTCCATTGGAGCATGGCGCCACAGGCGCCCATCCTGTGGTGGAGTCTGTGCGTATTTCGCAGCAGATGGATGATATCCTAGGTTAGTAGTAAGCAAATGTTCTGGCTAGTGTATCACTGTTAAATAAAATGTATCCGATACGATCATACACACGTACAAACATTAACACACACACACTGTGGCAAGTTCTTCAAAGGGATTTCATTTGGTGAGGCATGTTTGTTCTTTCTACTTTCTGTCAGATCTCAGCCCTGCCTTGTATTTGCAACCGTTAAAAATATATACGCTATAAACACATTGTATACACTGAGCTGGAACAATACCCAGCCATGCAATCTAAACAGATGAACAAATGTAATCCTTACTCAAGCTGTGATTGTACAATAGTTGTCAAAGTTGTGGACATACCCAGTGTATCTAAACTAAAAATATACTTATTATTATACTATTTAAGACCACATTAAATAGTATTAGTTTATTTTTACCTTTTACATAAAGAAGGACACAACGGTAGGAGTGAGATAAATGAAGTAATGGAGTGGAGTGTGCTACAGACAAAACATCAAGACTGTCATTCGCTTTTGATTGGACCAGAGGGTTATGACACAGAGAGCACGGGTGCTAAAGCTGGAGACTGGTTAAGGCTCACAGCGTTGTGTGGATTTCAATGTTCTGCTTCCCACCACTTTGCAAAAAAATTGATCAATTTAGCCGATTAAAAATAAGCTGTTTGTTATTCTAAACACAGTTTCACTGCCAACTTCTCTTACCTATTACATTCAATATCCTACCCCCCATCATCACATCATCACAGATTTCACCATGACGGCTTTCACTAGACTGCTCATATGCAGGGAGACGTGATGCGCTGACAACATGCTATTTTGATCTGCATGCACACATTATTAACTGACTAAGTGAGTGTTTGTATGTGTGTGTGTGTGTGTGTGTGTGTGTGTGTGTGTGTGTGTGTGTGTGTGTGGCATGTCTGTCGGTCGAGGAGGACTCCCTCTCTCTCTGTCTCACTCGCTCTCTCTCTGCGTGTGTGTGTGATAAGTTGTCATCTTTGCAGTAGGCTTGTCTTATATGGCCAATCTGTTTCAATTTGATGTGATAACACACCGAAGCTACGTTCATGCAGTTTTGCAAATGTTCAGCCTAACAGTGTATTGTCAGCTATGACCGAAAGCGTTCAATAAATGTGACGTGGTGATGTATGCAGTTTTGCGCAAGTTTAAAATGTTTCTGTGTAATTTGTCAGCTGTGAATCAAATGCCTTTAATAAATGCCACCTTTATGTCATAAATATAACATGCCTTTGATTAATGTTTGTATGGTGCATCTAATCTAGGCCTATCTTATGTTCAATCAAATTTGCTTTGCCCGCCCATTTTTTTCTGTGCCCACCCATATGGACATTTCTGGCTACGCCACTGGTGTGTGTGTGTGTATGTGTGCTCCACATTCGTTTTCCCCCCCCCCCAAACCATTACTATCAAACTTCCCCCCCCCCCCCCGATCAGACACCGTAGATCAGTGACCACCGCTCCTTAGAGTCACGGTGGCTGCACTGCCCAGAGTGATGTGGTGAGACTCTCCTCCACACGGAGAACGCCAGCGAGGCCCCGCACCGGCAGAACCGCTACCGAGAGCTGGGTGGAGGCCAGGGCGGGGTGATGAAACGTACCAGGCATTAGTTTGCTTAAAATCCCCCAGGGCTCCGCATCTCCATGCTGAACACATTAAGGACCCACGCGGGATTGGCTGAGCAGCAGAGGCAGCAGCAGAGTGGGGTGAATGATGGGAGTGATATGGGGTGAAGTAGCCGAGGAGGATGCAGGCTTAGGGGTGGATGGATTGATAAAAAACAAGAAGGAGAGATAGATGGGTGCCAGGGAGAGGAAAAAACAATCAGGAGGATGACAGGTAT
This sequence comes from Micromesistius poutassou, assembly GCF_964030765.1. Lineage (NCBI taxonomy): Eukaryota > Metazoa > Chordata > Actinopteri > Gadiformes > Gadidae > Micromesistius > Micromesistius poutassou. Next base: position 266,881 of record NC_140274.1, on the reverse strand, counting down.
GGTGCACATGTGAATAAATGGAATGAGATTGCCACAGGAATAAATAGGCGTTATATGCAGGGTGATTGCGAAAGAGGCAGAGGAGAGATTAATGGAGAAACATGGAGAAGAAAAGGGAGAGGGGAATTGAATAAATGGAAGCTAAGGACAGGTGGTTGGGGAGGGTCATTTGGACAGAGCGACACGCATATGAGAGTGAATGACAAAGACATGCGGAGCAGAGATAGGGGCTTGCTTATTTGGTGAACAACACAGAGTTAACACAGCAGCTGGAAGTACCTTCTGTGGGAATCAGGCCGTGAGCCGCGCTCACATCCTGCAGTAGATCAAGATTGCCGTAGTGCAATAGGTAATACAATGGTGGTGACAGAGCGCAGGAGGAACAGGACTCAGACAAATGGGAGTGACAGCGGGGAGATGGAGGAACAGAGGGCGAGGGAACAGAGTAGCTGGAGGGTGGAGAGGTGGAGACAATGACAGAGAGGGTAGAGAGGGAAATATTGAGGATGAGAGCGACGTGATGTCTGTCTCTCCTCCCTTGTAGTTTGTCTTGTAATAAATATCTATAAAGATGTGTGCATCTATAAAGGTGTGTATATAAAGGTGTGTGTACGTATGAAGATTTGTGTATATATAAAGGTGTATGTATATATAATATATTTGTATATAAAATGTACCGTATATATATTATGCTTTGTGTTTGTGTTTGTGTTAGCTGTTCAATACTGTCAATGAGCTTGGCACTCACACAGGAGAGACAATGCAGTGCTGTTAAATGAACTGAATGCACACAAACACACACACACACACACACACAGGCTCGTACACACACACACACACACAGGCTCGTACACACACACACACACACACACACAGGCTCGTACACACACACACACACACACACACGCACACACACACACAGGCTCGTACACACACACACACACACACACACACACACACACACAGGCTCGTACACACACACACACACACACACACACACAGGCTCGTACACACACACACACACAAAATTGTGATTGCATCGATCAAGCATTTATGAGGCATTTGAGAACTTTTTCATGTGGACGAATGCACTCCAAAGTTATTTTGGTATTGGTCGACGTCAGAGAGTTCAGAAATAGCGCCTCAAAGACACCCTTTAGATTGTGCTATTATTGGCAGCCCCCTCGGCCGTTCTCTTTCTTGAGGTGAATGGATGGATGTGCACAGAGGAGAGTTTTAATATGGTTGAGTGACGCACAGGCAAAGGCTAAGAGTTATGTAACAGTACAAAGTGCTTGCATGTCTGCTCTTTGTCTCTCCATCACTGTTTTGCTTTCCATTCATCTGCATGGGAAGATTCACTGGCAGTAAACTGTGTATCGGTGAACCATTTCAAACACGTTAGTGGTTCTGTAGATGGTAAGAACTCAGAGTTTCATCATCTGCTACCTCCCTTCTTGTAATTTTCCAGCACTTCTCTTTGCACTGACAGAAAATTAGACCTTTTCAATGTTTAACAATTTTCTAATGGGAATTTCTTGGTATATATAAGTTGTCCCTCTGGCTATTCATTGAGATGGAAAAATACATAGGCCTAGATAATAAAATAAAAAGGCAAATCCCCCCAAAAAAGTAATTGACTTAAATCGTAACCGATATTGGTAACATTTCACAAAAATGCCAGGAATGTAAGTAGGTCTGAATGTAAGTAGGTCCTGAAACCACTTTCCATTCTTACTTCATTCCAAAGAGTTGTTCACACTTGTCGAAAATGTAATGAAATGTGTGACCACATGTTTGAAGTGTCATAGAGGGCTTTCCTTTTCCCTTCTTATTTTCCCTTCCTCATTCAAGAAGATCTATCCATCCTCTCCCATGTATTTTATCTCTTCTATCTCTATAGAACCGCGTTTCACCAGTGCTCTTGTTGTTTTGTGTTGTGTGTCTCGCTCCAGCTGCCTTGGTCCCGTTGGTCGACGATGGAGCGGCTGTGGTTGTCCTTTCTGTTCCTGGCAGTGGCCTGCAAGGGCCAGCCCTGTCCCAAGCGCTGTATGTGCCAGAGCCTCTCTCCATCGCTGGCCATCCTCTGCTCCAAGACAGGGCTGCTGTTCGTGCCCTCGGCCATCGACCGCCGCACCGTGGAGCTGCGACTGCAGGAAAACTTCATCACAGGTAACTTCCAACCCCCGGCGCCAGTTTATGGGTTGAAAACATGATTGTCATCCTCCTCCCAGAATATAAAGAGAATCCAAGCATACCCTAATATATATTTTGAATTAAGTTTAAGTCTCTATAAGAAGTTTTACTGGAAAGTTTCTCTGTCAAAACTATCGCTTTGCAGATTTTGTATTTTGCATTTACGACGCCATTGCACATTCACTGTAAGCTTTGCGCTATATTCAGTGGGGTGACCAAAGACCTTTGGGAGGGACTATAGCATTTGGTTGTTTCTTATAATGGGGGTGGACACCACACGTTTCTGGTAAAATACTGCCCCCTATTTTGTAGAGGACCTATTCAACAGTTGGCCAAATATTACAGGCTGCATCTTTAAATGTTTAAATGAACGCATCCATGCAGTGGAAGCATTTAAATGAACGTCTTCGGTACAATGTGTATTTGTATGACTTAGGTTTCCATATGTGTAAAGTGAGGTTTGATTAGGTTTCTTTGGTCATTCTGGCATCCCTAGATTTGTGAACTTTGGACAGCAGAGTTCTATGCAGGGAAAAGCCATCAACAATCCTTCCTCCCGCGCAAGAACGTGTTTTGATTCAGAGTGTGCACGGCGAGATATTAACAGACGGTACGTTGTCAGTGTGTTGATGAGAGAGGAGAGAGATGCGGTTTATCCACGATCCACAATGCGGCCTATATGCGGGAAATTACGGTAGGCCCCGACAGGGCGAACCGGACCCCGACGCGAAGTTCTATAGGCTACATTATTACACGGCTACTTGCCGAAAGGAAAAAATTACTTCACACAGTGTGTCTTTTAACAATTTATTTGTTACCATTCGTAGTGTTGATCAGCAGAGAAATAGTCTGCCAAAGATGTTGAGGTCGCTAAGCAACCGAATCCGCTGGGGTTGATAAGTTACCAGACTACTTGCGGAGTGATACACAGACGTGAATCAGGCAAAAAAGCAACTTTCCTTGCCAGTGGTCAAGTTCGGGGTGCATAAAAGTACAGACGGACCAATTGCGAACTGCTGCTGATGCCATCTCTCTAAGTTACCCGCACCCACCCCAAACCAATCGGAATAAGTGTATACATGTCGATTATAGCGGACTACACCACCTCTTCTATTCCGATCAGAGAATTGTATTCCGATTGAGGCGTATATATGATCATTTTTTATTGAGATTGAGCTGTTCTTCCACGCAACGCGGCTAGTGGCACATCAAAGTTAGCTTTGTCAATATGTTAGGGGTTAAGGGGTACAGGGATTAGGAAAACATCGACATGGAAACTCACCAAATCTAAAGGACATTTACCTTTAATAAACCTCATATTACTCAGAGTTGGAACATTGTTGGAAACATTTGGAATAATATTGGTACACAACTCAGCCAAATGTTTAACATAGGTCTAGCCATTGCATTTTCTTTAATACACTGCAAAAAATGGAGCTTGCGATGACCTTATCCACATCCTTTTAATCTTTGGGCCTTATCCATCAGCACATTGTGTATAACAACAGCAAGGGTTGAGCCAAGGTCTCTGTGTTTCTCCCCTTAACTCACAGCGGTGCGAAGGAGAGACTTTGCCAACATGACAAGTCTGCTGCACCTGACTCTGTCCAGAAACACCATCAGTCAGATCCTCCCCTCAGCCTTCAGCGATCTGCGCCGCCTCAGGGCTCTGCACCTGGACTCCAACAGGCTCACTGTGATAAAGGTGAACAAACCACCAGAGGCATCAACCACTGCCACAAAACATCACCCACATTTTGACTTATTCTCATTACGGATTATCTTCATTTTTCAAATTGTTTGCCTATGTCGTATTTTAAGGTTAATCTTGAATTTAGTGTAAAAAATGCCAAGTCAAATAGATGACTTAGGCAGATAGTGATTATGGAATGTAAAAAGCACTCTTGGCTTAGGATATAGCCAATGAGGTACAGTGAATCACCAGCATTAGGAGAGCCGAGTTAGGTTAGATATCACATTTGGCCAAGACATGACTTAGGAAATAATGCTATGATGCCAATGGAATGTTCCTGATGTATTCCTCAATTCCTCTCCTTGGTTCTCCTCCACCTTCCAGGACGACCACTTCAAGGGGCTGACCAACCTGCGCCACCTGATCCTGGCCAACAACCAGCTGCACTCCATCTCCCCGCACGCCTTCGACGACTTTGTGACCACACTGGAGGACCTGGACCTGAGCTACAACAACCTGGCGCAGGCGCCCTGGGAGACGGTGGGGCGTCTGACCAACGTCAACACCCTCAACATGGACCACAACCTCATAGAGAACGTCCCCCAGGGGGTGTTCACCAACCTGCACAAGCTGGCCAGGTACAGGGACGAGACGGCCCAGAGTCAGGCCATGTGGTAGGGCTGAACGATTTGGGGAAATAACAAGCAATAAATCATTCTATAGTACGACCAACACAACATTGGAAGCAGTCATATAAACTCTCTTTACTGTAGGCCAGGCCTATGTGTTGAGATGAATTCATGCATGAATTGATATTATAACATCTTTATTAACTATTGAATTGTAAAAGAAAATGAAATAAAATAAAAAAAATACGAATCTTAGTGATCTCCAGTCAGTAACAGTAACAAATCACACACACAAAAAAATACGATTTGAATTTGATTAATCGTTCAGCCCTACCATGTGGTGATCGATGGGAGCTATGTTCTCCACCAATCAGGAAATAGCACCAATCAGGGAATTTAGTTAATTTATTATCAATGTTGTGATGCTTTTAACAAGTCCTTCATGTGTTGTATCATGTGCATGTGTAGTTCATTCTGCTCAGAATGGAATGTGGAGGTTTGTTTTGCTATCGCTAAAGACCCCTCCCTCTCCCACCGTCCATCTGTGGGTTTCTCTGATGCGGCCCTCCACCCACTCTGTTCTCAGGCTGGATATGACGTCCAACAAGCTGAAGAAGATTCCCCCAGACCCGCTGTTCCTGAGGATCCCGGTGTACGCCAAGTCTCGGGGCTCGCCACTGTCATCACTGGTGCTGAGCTTCGGGGGGAACCCGCTCCACTGTAACTGTGAGCTACTGTGGCTGCGGAGGCTGACCCGGGAGGACGACCTGGAGACCTGTGCCTCCCCCGACGACCTCAGCGCCAAGTACTTCTGGACCATCCCCGAGGAGGTGAGCCCCTCGTCCCCGCTTTCGGATGGTTAATGGAAATGTGAACAAAAATTACAAAAATAAAATCTACTCTCTACTAATGTTAAAACAAACACTAATATTTAATATAAAATATGTTCCACTAATGGTAATGCGCAACTCCCTAAATTCCCTGATTGAAAAGGGAGCAGAAAGAAGAAGAATCTTTGTAAGCCAAGGGTTACATTCCTAGGACTAAATGGTTCCTGCAGTCCCTTGTTGTCTTGCGAAGGTTAGGCAAAGTAAGGTATTTTTCAGGCACAGGCATAAAACAGATGAAGGTAATGACAGAGCAAGAAATAGTGAGAAATAAATAGTGAGAAAAAATCAGACCAATGAAATTGTCTCAACTATTTACATCAACGCAAAAATTAAGCATTTTCCAATAAGAATGGCGGCAGTGCAATAGACGGATTGATTCAACCCTGAACCTCCTATAGCCAGTGAACACAAGCCTCAGCTCTGTACTTCCATTACAATATCCTATTTGTTGAGAGGAATCAACTATTAAAATAAATAAATAAAATAGGGAAGCAAATGGCAGTTTGCGGGAATATGGTATGTGCATTCTTCAATGCATCCATGTTTTTTTTTTTCATGTTAGTTTTTGAGGTTGTTCCCCCGTTCGATAACTCAAAGTAGGTAATTTAGGCTTTCGAAGAAAGTTTGGAATTGGATTGAAAATAATTTTATTTAGAGAAGAAAAATAAAAAAAATAAAAAAAGTTACAAAAAAGTAATATTTACAAATAATGAAAACCACAAATGAAAATAAACTGTCTAACACTTGCTTTACCCGTTCTAAAAGGGGTGAGAACAAGAAAACGTACAGTTTTCTTGTTCTCTGTATCCACTGTTGCGATACAATACCTACGTTCATGTATCACAGTGCAAGCAAACATTGTCTTGTTGCGCTGCCATCAAGGCGAATGATTGATACATATAACAGAAAGCAATATTTATATGAATGCAGTTTACCACTATGGATGCAATTGGAGGACTGTGTGTGATTTATTGCATGTCCAAGTGAGCAAAAAACAGTCGGTTTGCGGCTGCAGATGTTGAAATGGCTGAAATAAAATGCTTTGAGTTCTCGACCAATCAGGGATGTTCAGTGCTGCAAGCCCCACCGCCAAATTTCCTGTACCTTTGTCATGTGCTACCCCCCAAGTAGGGACCTTTTGAGGGGTAAAATAGTGTCCCCATAACTTACTTTAGACCCTGGTTACTGCAATGAAAATGCAATATTGGTTCCCACTGTGTCAAATTCCACTGTGTTGAAGGAATTTGAAACAAAGGTTTTGATTCTTTGCTCTTTTCTAACGTCATAAGGAGTTTATCTGTGACCCGCCGGTGTTAACCCGGAAGTCGCCGCGCACGCTGGGCCTGGAGGGCCAGCCCGCCAGCCTCAAGTGCAAAGCCAACGGCGACCCCGAGCCTGAGGTTCACTGGATAAGTCCTGAGGGGAGACTTATCTCCAACAGCTCCAGGTGCAGAACATAGAATATCAGACTCCATTTTGTGATTTGTTCAAATTGTAGGCCGTTTGCTCCACTAAGTGGAATGTTGACACACCACACCTCAAAAAGGGTTAAATATATAGAATATATATAGAATATATATATATATATAGAATATATTCTACATAATATTTAGGTAATTTCATAAATTCAACAGCTGATAATTCCTACCACGCCTGTGTGTTTAGGACCATGGTGTATCCCAACGGAAGCCTGGACATAAATGTGACGGCCCTGAAGGATTCTGGGAACTTTACGTGCATTGCGTCCAACGCGGCGGGCGAGTCCACGGGGCGCGTGGAGCTGCTGGTGACCGCCATGCCGCATTTAGCCAACAGCACCAGCCGTAGCAGAGACCCCTCGGCCGAGCCCGCCCCCTCAGACATCCTCATCTCCTCCAAGGCCGCGCTGCCCGGCAACGACAGCCGGGGGGCCGAGCGCAGGGTCTCTCTGGTGGAGCTGACGGGGAACTCGGCTCTGGTCCGCTGGAACAGCCAGAGCCTCACGGCGGGCGTCAGGATGTTCCAGGTCCAGTACAACAGCTCCGGGGACGACGCGCTGGTGTACAGGTGTGTTCACACGTCACAATCCTCTGGATCTATTCCTCACTTCTTGTGAGGAATGTTGTCTTGTCGTGGTCTATTGTGTGTGTGTGTGTGTGTGTGTGTGTGTGTGTGTGTGTGTGATTTTTTCTATGTGTCTTGGTATTTAAAAACACTACTGCAAGTGAATATTAAATCGCATTGTGTTTGAGTGTGTTTGTGTACGCGGTTCTGTGTGTGTGTGGTGTGTGTGTGTGTGTGTGTGTGTGTGTGTGTGTGTGTGTGTGTGTGTGTGTGTGTGTGTGTGTGTGTGTGTTTGAGAGTGAATTAGCTACAAGCAGCTGAGGCAGAGAGCTGTTGACAGATGATGCCAGTGGAGATAAGCCTGTCATCCGCATATAAAACACAACCTATATCTAATCAGCTGGAATTACAATGACTTCAGACACAAACATGAGTTCATGCTCAGACTGAGAGAGAGAGAGAGAGAGAGGGGGAAAGAGGGAAAGAGAGACAGAGAGAAATAGATCAATTAAATGTGGTGTTTTGTGTCTCCTGAGCAAAGTGCAGGCTTTAAGGCTTACTTTAATTCTGTTATACATCTTGATAAGAACAAAATAAGGGGTCAAACTATGCTTGGTTATAATTACTAATTCTGGATAAGCCTATGAAGGCCATACCCATAGAATACAATAGTGTTTGCACAGTTCACAATTAAAAAAAAAATGCAACAGACAAAACAAAACATGTCAAATGAATTTCCAGCCGAGAGTAGCACTGCTTCAAACACAGTAAGACGCTCATTTGCAAACATGAAGAATATCACGTGTTATATAAAGTTATTTCTGACAGGGCCGTGGGCAGTAGATACTTTAAAAGATCTCTATCTAGACATATCTATACATATGGATTGTCGAATGCTGAATGATATTCCTCTATTCATACGTTGCTGTTGAGTTCCAGTGATAAGGCATTGGGGGTTTCCTGACCTGGTGTGTAACAGGGTGGGAAGAGAACACTAGGTTTCCCTCTAAAGAGTATTGCCTCTAAAAGGTCCCATGGATCACCCCAGCAGCATGATACCCCCGAATCTCCCTGAATGCATAAAAATCCTGCTTTGTTCATATTCGATGAGGAAACCGTATCTATTTTCCTAGCCAGTAACCTTTTTAACCAAAATACCTCATAATTGCGTATAACTTCTGCTTTTGCACAACACTGGATCTGCACATAACTCAATTGCATAAATAATTGGATTTGGTATATTTTGTCATAATATACCAAATTGGATTTGGTATATTATTATATTATTGTATCGAACATTAGGCCTATGCCCTAAAAGGTATTTGCCGCAAACTTGATGAAGATTATCCGCGTCCAGTCTGACTCTGTGTTGTTCTGTGCATAGAAAAGTAAAATAAATTGTCATGGAAACAGAATGGGGAGGAATTGCTCTATTTTGAGTGGTTTCCACATTACTCTGAAAGTGTAAGATAGTATAATCCCAGAAAATAAAGGGATTGATATGTGGGATTTTCAATGATCGTAATGTGTATGTGTGAAGTATATACATGTCACAGAGCATTTGGTTTGAATTTGAGCATTTTTGCATTTGAGCTTTTGGGATTTCCTGAAGAAAAGGTTATTGAAGTTAGAGACAAGGGGGTATCGTCACATTGACCCTTAGACTGACCAGCTGTCTGTCTAGACTAATCATTACTTTAATTAGCACCAAATTGATCACCGCATACACTCACACACACGCGAAACACGGCACTGACACACACACATGTTATATAAGCAACACTGATTATGTATACTTGCCTTTGAGTGCACTCCCACCCAAGGTTCAGAACAATGTGGCAAGGCACTGCAGACAGACACTGCACACACCCACTCACCCAGCATTCATCATCACATCACACAGAGGAGAATAACTCTGCACTCTAACATAAGAACATAAACACACACGTACACAGATGGACTCCTGGAGATCCGGCTCCCACGTACACAGGATGACACAGACACAAAAACATATTCTCTCAATGCATGCAATGCTTGTGTGTGTGTGTGTGTGTGTGTGTGTGTGTGTGTGTGTGTGTGTGTGTGTGTGTGTGTGTGTGTGTGTGGTTGTGTGGGCACACCTTTGTGTGTGCTCTTAATTGTTAATGGATTCTGTCTGTTTTGGGTCAATACTCATTATGGACTAAATGAAGAAACATGAAAGATGAGGATTAAGGAATATTTGTTCTTGATATTTTGCCTTTTTGTTTTAGCCAAGGAAATGCGGAAATTATAATTGATCCAGATATTTGTGTAAATTATCTATATTAAATAATTTGATAATTATTTTTTATCAAATATCAATGTTCATCATTAAAGCAGTATTAATACATGTTCTGTCCACCGGAGGGGAGACAAACAGCAAAGAAACATGACAACAAAAGGAATACAAAAATACCGAAAACAAAGACAATCTCCTATCCTCCATGTATTTCTGTTAAGTGTGCGTATGTTTAGCACACTACAGACACGGTATCGAGAACAGGGTTCTAATGAAGTCAATTGTTATTCTGCTTGTCCGAGGCAGTTTGAAATCAGTGGCTTTGTTCAAAAGCCCCAATAACACCTTTTGATAGAGAATATGCATCAGGAAAAAGCAGTCAAAGAGGAAGTTTTGATTGGTGCAGTTTCAATGTATATGTAGTAAGAGAGACATGGCTCAGTGGACCAGTGGATTATTAGTTCATCCACCATGTAAGACATGAGCTCTACACCCTTTAATGGCTGTTATTTGTGATCGTTGCCAAGGTTGTGTGTGTCTGTACCTGTGTGTGTGAGCGTGTCGGCACACATACACAACCACGTTTGCCTGAATCACTGATCTTTAGTGCCTTATCAACCATCTCACCATATTTAATCAATACCTAGTCAAGTGCAATAATAGTTATGTGTGGGTATGTATGGGTGATTTTATGTGTGTGAATGTTTCTATGTCAGCATGTGTGTGTCTGTGTGTGTGCATGTTTTTTTGTGTGTCTATCTGCATGTGTGTATCCGCATGTGTCTGTCAGTTTTTATATGTTTGTGTGTGTGTCTGTATATTTGTGGATGTGTGTCTCTCTCTCTCTCTCTCTCTCTCTCTCTCTCTCTCTCTCTCTCTCTCTCGCTCTCTCTCTCTCTCATATGAGCTCCATTAACGCTGAGCTTAGGAACAGATGAGACGGAGGACAAGTGAATTACATAAGAGTTGTCCTTCTAGCCCTTTAACACTACTCAGGGATTACACCGGGGATACATAGGCACATGTCATACAACAGTATGTCCATGTGTGGTGTGTACAGGATTGTGGACAGAGTGATACAGCTATGTTCAAAGAAGCTCCACAGTTGCCTAACGTGATTGCTTCACATACATGTGTTCAGCTCTACTTATTTCCGTAACAAAGCCTGGGTCCTGTTCAACAGTATGGATAATGGCTGTCACCATAGCAGCGCAGGAAGCACCTTCACATTGCAACACCACATCGCTACATCACCAAGATGTGTCCCTATTTCTAAGAATCTGTCTATGCGTCTCCTAGCTACACGTCGGGCCTTATTGGCACACAGTGGGTAATACTATTGGATTTATGTAGCGCCTTTCCAAGCAATAACAATTACATTCACATGCATGCACGCATTTAAGCATGTGCGCCAGCAACGCTGTTAACAATACAAGGCAATAACCATCCAGCTTGTCCAGAGCGGTTAGACTGTGTAAATGTAACCGCAATCCATGTAGCCCATGTGTATGGCCCTGCACTACTGCTGAGCATATCAAGACACTGAACTCCCCCCCCCCCCCACCTCCTCCCCCCGGAGTCCGCAGGGAGAGGAGAGAGACGAGGTGATGGATGTCTGCCCGCCAATGCTTTGGGCTCAGGTGGGGAGGCGGAGGAACCGTGTTATCAGGGACAAATGAACACGGGATATCGTCCGGGAAATGAGCTGAAATGAGGACCGCGGAGCACTCTGCTCGCTCAGCTCGGGTACCGACTGATTCTGTGAAGCCGGGCCGGACGGACGCCTGTATGGATGTGTACAGAGGGACCTCTGTGGCTCTGCTATTGAGCACAGGTCCACACACAAAACCTGGTCGTAAAGATTATACCCAGGGTGGTAGGATTTACGCTGTGTTGGTTGACTGTAGGTGTGGCTTGTGTGTGTGTGCGCGTGTATGTGTGTGTGTGTGTCATCGGTTAGGATGTGTTCTCATGCCTTACACAGATAGTAGTCTGTGGTTCAGATAGTGGATCTCTTCTTCCTCAGTGTGTCCTTGTGCACACCGTCTCAAATTCCCTGCGCCCGTGACTTATATGACGTGTCTTATACTGTCACGGCGAGAGCATAAAATGGAAAGCGATGCTAATGTTGCACCGTGCGTGCAATTAAAGTGTTTACAGTGGCTGTGAATAACTGTATTTAATTGCTTTTGTACATGTTCTTTAAATGTTTTGCCCCAAAATAGGAGAAACACAAAAGAGCCACTTATCTACAGTTAACGCACACATACTTTCTTCTTTCTAACTATGTGCATGCCTGTGTGTGTGTGATTGCATGAGAGTGCACGTGCACGCACGTGTGTGAGTGTTTGCATGAGTGCGTGCAAGTAAGAGAGATTGGATGGGGACTATTATCTTAACATTACATATAATGAGCATTTTATTCGCCTGTCATATTTCCGACGACGGCTGTTGATATTTCACATCAATTATCCAGTGAACACACAATCCCTACTCAAGGGAGACAGGAGTAGTGAGACCCAATCCCATGGAGACGACCGTATCATGTCCGCTTTCTCTCTCCTCATCAAGGGTTCTTGGCAAGCGCGTCGATAGCACAGGATCATTCGCAACCATCTGTCTGGTTGAGACTGTAGGTTACCTGGCAAAGCAGCGTACACACAGAACCACAGAAGGTATGTTCTGGGTTACTCTGAATTATATAGATAATGAGTTTGTCTTGGCTGGCGTGTGGAGCTGTGGAGAGTGGAGATCTAATGTGTCAGCTCCTGCCAGGGCTGGCTCTTCTATTCTCTTCCACACGGGTCTGTATAGCACAGTGGAGATGGAGGGACGGATGAAGGAGGACTCCAGTGTTAGAATGGCTAAACTATCATTTTAGCAATGCATGTGCTACTGCAGATGTACACATGCACAAAGTCTCTGCACAGATTAAAGCACCCACAGACTCCTGTGCACACACGTTAACACACATTGGACCCACACACACACACGCACACACACATACACATCAGAGGTGGGAATGAGGTGCACTGTGGCTGACTGTTTAAGGATGCATAAACAAATGGCTTAAAGGACTAATGGCAACTCACTGTCATCCCCACACACACACACACACATACACTCACAACCCTCGGATACACTCGTACATACACACACACACACACACACACACACACACACACACACACACACACACACACACACACACACACACACACACACACACTCACAACGACACACCCACCTGTTGGATCTTTGCCAATTAACAACAGGACATATGAGTTGGATCAGAAAGTAAGTTTAAGGACACATTTAGAGAGTTCCCTCTCTTCTCCCTCTCTGTAGTATCTCTATTCCAGCTATCTCTGTCTTCATATCTATTTTCACTGTATTTCAGCTTCTTTGGTATGTCTGCAGAACCTTTGTTATTTCTCTCCCCATCCCTCTCGCCTTGCATTTCCCCAATGGTAGATCTTCCTCCTATTGTTTGCTTGCTGTCGGTGAGTCCACCTTTGCTTTCATTATGTGTACCAGAGTTTCCACGCTAGCTCAACCTCTAGTTGTAATTAAACCCATAGCTACAATGTGGAGACAGACAAATTTATGAGCGCATAATATAACAACATTCTGCCTATAATGTTACAACGTATAACATTTTGGTTCACCTATTACGTAATGAAGCAAGCATAATCATTTTCTCCTTACGTTATGAAGCAAGCATAATAATTTTAAGGACACATTTCCTCTGCATTTTCGCCGCATTTGTATATTAGGAGATTCGACCCTGAGGGTGATTCACACTTGATGCTTTATATGTGGACATTGATGTCATTCAGACATCAGTAGAATCAACGGTGCCATGACATGCCAACAGGTGTGGTGTGATTGGCCGTTACAAGCCGTTTTGGAAATCAGCCCCTTAAGACATCACAGGTGGGCGTGTCCACCTAGATGTGTGACGGATAGATTTCCAAAACGGCTTGAAACGGCTAGGTAGGGGGTATTGCCTCCCTCCCCCTCCTAGCCTCCCTACCTCCCTCGCCCTCCCAGCCTCCCTACCTCCCTCGCCCTCCCAGCCTCCCTACCTCCCTCCCCCTCCCAGCCTCCCTACCTCCCTCCCCCTCCCTACCTCCCTTCGCCTCCTAGCCTCCCTACCTCCCTTCGCCTCCTAGCCTCCCTACCTCCCTCCCCCTCCCAGCCTCCCTACCTCCCTCCCCCTCCCAGCCTCCCTACCTCCCTCCCCCTCCCAGCCTCCCTACTTCCCTCCCCCTCCCAGCCTCCCTACCTCCCTCCCCCTCCCTACCTCCCTCCCCCTCCCAGCCTCCCTACCTCCCTCCCCCTCCCAGCCTCCCTACTTCCCTCCCCCTCCCAGCCTCCCTACCTCCCTCCCCCTCCCTACCTCCCTTCGCCTCCTAGCCTCCCTACCTCCCTCCTCATTCCCATTCTCCACCTCCGCTACTCAGCTGCATATTTGCAGAGCTCAGCAGAACTGGCGTTGGCTGGCCTACTACCCATAATCCCTGTGTTTGGATTCCCCGCTGTTGTTTTCATCATCTGCCAATCAATGTTTAATTATCCTGCGACATGCTACTGCTCTTCCATCCGCCCTGCTCTTCCCCCCACTTATTAAAAAAATAGTGTGCAAGCAAACATGTTGTGTGCTCCACCTTACTCATACAGTATATCACCATATATACCAACCTGGTCTCACATGAACCCGTGAAATGACCACAGACTCAAAATCCGTGGTGGCCTCATGGAGTCACTGATATGTCCGTGATATGCCCACGGAATTTGCTCCAATGCAAGTTAAGGACACTCATATTCCGTAGCACACACACATATCCCCGTTTCAACGACCGAGTCAACCTGGTCTCACAGGGATCAGTGACATGACCATATATATATACATATATATACAGTATATATGAATGAAATTCATATTGACGGTATGGCACTATATCCCTATTCTCGCCCATACACCCATCTTGAATTTAATAGACCATTTTCGTTGCTTCGAGGAGGTCTGGTGGTCTCTGTATATAATAAATAAATAAATAAATAAATAAATATATATAACAAAATAACAAAATAAATATAAATATGTATGTGTATATATATACGCATAGGCCTAGGCCATATGCATACATTTGTACATATATATATTTATTTATTTATTTATTTTGTTGCTTCGAGGAGGTCAGCCGGTCTTATTTCACTTAGCCGGGCTTCTTTCAGCTAGAGTTGCGTTCCATGAATGTGACTTAAGGGAATCTCCGCTAAGTAACCATGGCAATTTATCTGACCAAACTAACCTGGTCAGGAGCAGGTTAACTGTCAGACTAACTTGAGCGGTGTTTCAGAGAAATCCATCTGTCAGCAACAATTGTACCATCAGAAGGTTCCGCCAAGCCTAGTCCTCACGATTTTGTCATAAATGTACATATATGAAGTACAAACAGCGTATATTTTCACTAAGGGTCTAAGATTAAATGATGCAAATAAAATAATTAAATGAATTGCTATCTATTGTCACTGTGGCTATTTTCTCAACACATTTTTATACAAATCGATGTATTATAGCGTGGTCAGCAATCAGTGGTTGGGTGAATGGTCTAGCACTTGCCCTGTGATACGCGAGACCCGAGTTTGCGTATTTCATAGTAATCTTGCCGTTGGCTTCATTTTGTAATTCCTTTTATTCATTTTATTAATTCCCTAATTAAGAATATTCAAAGAAATGGAAAATAAATGGCATGAAAAGTTATCTGATTTCTCTAGTAATCCTTCCTATATTACTAATTGCGTGGGGATTGAACCCCGGACGACCGGGTGCAAGTCCGACACGTTAACTCTAGACTATCTCCCTGATTACAAATCCATGGTCAATATTAAATTAAAATATGTTACGCTTTACGCTACTTACGCATTCAACAGATCACCGATTTTTGTGCCAGGCGGCCTCTCTGTTTCTATTAATGGTTACGGCGTTCCCTTTTTGAGTTATTATATGCTTGTACTCCTCATAGACCTCCACAAGCAGCTTCTGTTCGCCGCTGGAAAAGATCCCACTCTGTCCTTTTCGGACATTTGATCCATGATTCGATATTCACGGTTATGGACTGGTTACATATCTCGTGCGTAATCGCGCAATCGCGCGTAATCCAGGATAACGTTTGCCTGGCTTGAACTAACCTGAGCAAGGCGCGGCTGAACTGCGTTGATGGAACGGCTTAAGCCTCAAGTGGAAGTTGGCGCTAGTTCTAACCGGGCTTAATCAACTAAGCGCCGCTTTCGTTAGCAACTTTGATGGAATACCCCTCTGGTGGTCTCCGTATATAATAAATAATAATAAAAAATATATATATATATATATGTATGTATGTATGTATATATATAAGGATGTAATGATAACGCCAAGAAAATAAAGGCTACATGGTTATAATAATGTAGTGACACTCGTACTCTTTAAGAGTTTGTGTGTTATGTGTTTGCATTGTATTTCGTTGTCCGTTATGACAGTTGTTCTATGTGCATGCATTGGAATGTTCTACTTGTCAATCAGTTGTCCCCCAGCCTGGTCAGCTGGGGGAGGGGCTTGGGAGAACATGAGGGTGGGGGCAGGCGCATTGAAGGATTCTGAGTTCTGCGGTGTGTGCGTTCCGGTGTGTGCGTTCCAGTGAACCTGCGGTTGTGTGTGTATTTTTGGCGTTGGTTACGGCCAGCCGTGTTGTTAGACCTGGGCATTCGAGTCTATAGCCCCGGATCTTTTGGGAACAGCCCCGGATCTCTGTGCCGTCAAATAAAAAATAAAAAAACATAATAATGATGAAAATCATAGCCCCGTAGAGTAGACTTTTATGTGGTTGCATTACCAGCAGCCACTGATGCAACATTGTAGCCAGTGAAAAACGCAAAATTCTGACGTGTCATATATGGGCATTTTAGAATAATTTGTTGCAAAATGTTGCAAATTCAACGTCGGTATTCTTTCTTCCCTAAGCATAGCGCATCACGTCGATATTGCCATTTCGTGCTGCTAGATAGCCTTTAAGTGAGATCAGAGTGTTGAGAAGGACAGTAATAAAATATATTTGGTAAGATAGATATGAGAAGAGAGACCTGCAGTTAATTCAACCCGGTCCACTTGACATCGGGTAGGTGCATGAAAATGTTTACCGTAAAACTGAAATTAATAGCCCAGGCTTTTATTTGTTTCAATCACTGAACCATTTAGGACAGGCATCTATATGTATTATTTAAACCAGTATGAATATGACCGTACATTACCAGGCTATCGAATAACGCATACACGCATGCACACATGCACACACATACACACACACGTGGAGTGGTAATCGGGAGAGTCGGGAGAATTCCTGGTGGACTGTTAACGTTTCGTTGCCGCCTGGCTGATTACTGCGGGATAACAATATTGCGTTTATAAAAGTTCCTTGCTGCGCCGTCCAGCAGCCTGAGCTGTGCGCCTGCAGCCTCTCACTCACTCAACACACGCAACACTCACAAACTGTCAACGTCGCAACCAAGTCGGTATGTGGAGGGGGAGTAAATGAGCGGCCCCTCCTCAAGTGGTACAGCCCAGGTGGCCTTGAACTGGCCTTGAAGAGGGTTGTAGTCTTTTTCGCTCGGTTCTCCGTCTCAACAGTAGGGCTAGAACCGAGTGAAAAGAATACAACCAAACGTAAACAGCCCCCCTTTCCGTTTCCGGCCAACAATGAGTCTTCCAACAGAAATCAATGGGATTTACAAAATGCGATAAATGTGCAATAAAACACGACAGAAACTGTATTTCGCTACGATACTTGAGATTTGGAACATCAATAAACACTACTAACCACTCGGTGAGTTGCACATTTCTGAAAACGAACGTTTAGGGTTGTTTTAAGGACAGGTTTGTGCATGCATGTAGCCAGCCATTCTGAAGCAGGCAGGGCAATTCTAAATGAGCCAAATACCCGAGACAGGACCAATAGTCTAAATGTCTGTGTCAACTAATCTATTTCATCCTAGACAACCCAGAAAGGGGCTCAATGTGCTAAATACTGGAATTGTCCTTTAATTAACCTACTCAGTAGGCCTGCCCCGATGTGAGTCAGACATGATGATTGGTCTTTCCTTTCCTTCTCAAACAACGTTACAATTGCATGTTCATCAGACCAATTTAAATTTTTTCTCGGGGAGAAACCCCCGAACCCCCGTTTTAAAAGGACTCTGACTTTTGGGCTATAGCCCCGAATATCTTCAATTTCTAGCAACGCTCCTGTTACAGTGACAAGGTTTGTACCAATAAATGTTTGTACATACTTATGACTGGACATTCCTATGTCACTGGTGAGGTCATTACAATCATTTAAATGTAATTAACTTATTAAGCGTATAACGAGACAATGAGACGATCAATGCAGAGGATGCATTTGAACCAAATTTGGCCTATAGCCTTATACATATAATAGTCTAACTCTATATACATGTCAAATGTATGATATGCTATAAGTATAGCCTAGTTTTTTTATATTATGAAAATTTTAATATTGTCTGGTTATACCTGAACCACATTCTCCATAGAAAAAGTACACCGTGTTAGTTACAACCCTGATTGGATTGGTGGAAGTGGAGATACAGTTATAACGATAATAGCTACATGGTCTACTTATAATATCATAACTAAATAATTGTATAATTATTAATATATAATATAAATATTTTAATATTTATTTAATTCAAAATTAAACCAATGCATTTCAATCGGGAGACTTCAGAAGGGGGGGCGGGCTGCGCAGATTCGTCAAAACAACAATCCGATTTATCAGATCTTTTCAGCAGACCCCCTCAAAAACTGAAACTAACCACGTCCCTTAAACCCAGTCTCACACCACATTGTATTAAAACTGATTGTAGTAAAACTGATTGTAGTAAAACTGATTGTAGTAGAAACACATTACAATAACGGCTCTAAACATGTGACACGTCACGTGACTGTCATGGTTGCTATGGTGGTTGCCATCGACCGCCCCCCATATATTTCTATTTTCCACAGTTTAGACTTGTAATTAATGAGTTACTTTTGTAATCAACGTGACAATGTGCGCACGGACATATTTGTTAGCGACACATAACCTATTTGTGAAAGCAAAACACCAAGCTCATTGATTTAACGAGGCAGGGTTATTTGAAATAATGAATTAAGTTATCATGTGTGAGAGGTCATTCCTCCTCCTGAGTGTGCTTCCTATTGATGTCTAGTGCCCCTACTGTCCACAAGCACCCCCCCCTCCCCATATGGATATGGAGAATTGTTGCCACGTCCCAGTGGTGGTGGTGTCATATATATGAAAGAGGGCATTCAAATATACTACAATGATCAATTAGCAGGCCGAAGCCCTAAAGGAAGTGATGCAATAGGTAACTTCTGAGTCAAGGATAGTAACAAGTAAGCTATAGACCTGAGGTCTCTTTGATATCAATGGGGGTCTCAAAGGACGCATATGATTATCAACTTGGGGACTCAAGCCCTACAAGAAATTACTCAGCGAGTGCTCCATCTCGTTGCACCTCACCCAGCGGCTTGCTTGCATTTGATGATGCTGTGTGAGCCTTTCCTGTAGGGCTGGAGCCCCCAAGTTGAGACCTTTGAGACCCTCTTTGATAAAAAAGAGATCTATAGCTTATAGTTAATGTCCTAATGTCACCTATTGCATCACTTCCTTTGGGGCTTCGGCCTCCTATTGATCATTGATCTATATTATATATTTGAATGCCCTCTTTCATAGATTTGACACCACCAAAACTGGGACGTGGCAACAATTCTCCATATCCATATGGGGAGGGGGGGGGGTGCTTGTGGACAGTAGGGGAACAGTAGACATAAATAGGAAGCACACTCAGGATGAGGAATGACCTCTCACACATGACAACTTAATTAATTGTTTCAAATAACCCTGCCTCATTAAATCAATGAGGTTGGTGTTTTGCTTTCACAAATAGGTTATAGGCTGTGTCACTACAAAATATGTCCATGCGCATCTCTCAGAGTGATGTAACTAGCCACCAGACAGCAAAAAAAAAACATAAAAAAAACAAAACAAATCAAGTTCAATACAAAAGTAACTTATTGACTACAAGTCTAAACTGCGGAAAATTTAAAGAGAGAGAGATTTTCCAAGGTTCCTTTTGAAGGAATGGAATAGCTGTCTATTTCCTAGCCAGCGTACCCTAGTTTACGACAAAAACAACACAATTGACGGCAGCTCAGTTGCCGCACTTAACGTCGTTAACGTGGTTTGGAGCACCATAGCAACCATGACAGTCACCTGACGTGGACACAGGCCCATAGACCTCTAAGTCCCGCCTCCGGCTCCCGGTTCCCTCGGCCAAATGTCTATGGGAAATAACATTGGGTTTTTGAATGATCGTACAGTACATAACAAACTCTGTAGGTGGCGGCGAAGTAAAAGCTGCGTCACGTTTTCAATTACAACCGTTTTCATCTAGTTTCAACTTTGTATTGGTGCCGTTTTTGGTGCCGTTAAAGTAGCATTAATAATCGTTTACTTCTTTAACAGCACCGACAATCCAAAAACACAGTCGAAACTAGATGGAAAATGTGTGTAGTTCAAAACGTTACGCAGCTTTTACTTCTCCGCCACCTACAGAGTTTGTTATGTACGATCATTCAAAAAAACCCATGTTATTTCCCATAGACATTTTACAGAGGGAACCAGAGCCTTGTAGGCGGAACTTATTTAGAGCCGTTATTGTAATGCGTTTTCGCTGTGGACCAAAGCAGTTTTACTACAATCTGGTGTGAGACTGGGTTTAAGGGACGTGGTTAGTTTCAGTTTTTGAGGGGGTCTGCTGAAAAAATCTGATAAATTGGATTGTTGTTTTGACGAATCCTGCGCAGCCTACCCCCCCTTCTGAAGTCGAAAATAATCTCCCGATTGAAATGCATTGGTTTAATATTGAATAAATTAAATATTGAAATATATATTATATATAAATAAATATACAATTATTTAGTTATAATATTATAAGTAGCTATAACCAGATCTGTATCTGACAATTGACAGTCCACCTCCACCTATGCAATCAACGACTGACGATCCTAACACCGTACTTCTTCTATGGGGAATGTGGTTCAGGTATAACCAGACGATATTAAAACATTTATAATATAAAAAACGAGGCTATACGTATAGCATATCATACATTTGACATGTATATAGAGTTAGACTATTATATGTATAAGGCTATAGGCCGAATTTGGTTAAAATGCAGCCTCTGCATCGATCGTCTCGTTGTCTCCTTAAACGCTTAAAAAAAGTTAATTATATTTTAATTATTGTAATGACCTTGCCGGTGACATAGGAATAGTTCGTACAAGTCATAAGGACTTGTACGAACATTTATTGTACAAACTTGGTCACTGTAACGCCGTAACCAACGGCCAAAATACACACACAACCGCAGGTTCACCGGAACGCACACACCGCAGAACTCAGAATCCTTCAATGCGCCTGCCCCCACCCTCCTGTTCTCCCAAGCCCCTCCCCCAGCTGACCAGGCGATTCGCCCCCCACACTGATTGACAAGTAGAACATTCCAATGCATGCACATAGAACAACTGTCATAACGGACAACGAAATACAATGCAAACACATAACACACAAACTCTTAAAGAATACGAGTGTCACTACATTATTATAACCATGTAGCCTTTATTTTCTTGGCGTTATCATTATATATATATATATATTTATTTATTTATTTATTTATTTATGCATATATATGTATGTATGGATGTGTATATATATATATTTATTTATTTATTATATACAGAGACCACCAGACCTCCTCGAAGCAACAAAATAAATATATATATATATATATATATATATGTCTAAATATGTATATATATATATATATACATACATATTTATATATATTTATTTATTTATTTATTTATTATATACAGAGACCACCAGACCTCCTCGAAGCAACGAAAATGGTCTATTAAATTCAAGATGGGTGTATGGGCGAGAATAGGGCTATAGTGCCATACCGTCAATATGAATTTCATTCATATATACAATATATATATATATATATATATATATATATATGTATATATACAGTATATACAGTATATATGTATATGGTCATTTCACGGATCCGTGTGAGACCAGGTTGACTCGGTCGTTGAAACAGGGATATGTGTGTGTGCCACAGAATATGAGTGTCCTTAACTTGCATTGGAGAAAATTCCGTGGGCATATCACGGACATATCAGTGACTCCATGAGGCCACCACGGGTTTTGAGTTAAGTGTCCGTGGTCATTTCATGGATTCCTGTGAGACCAGGTTGTACACAGTTTAACACAGTAGTTTTACTGGTTCAATAAAGTTTCACTCTCCTTCCTCTTCACTGTAATATGCCTGGATCAACAGACAGCACTTCCATCCACTCAATTCAGATCCAGTCGAATCTAATCCACTGTCTCTCTCCCGTTCGCATTGTTCTGCGGGGGAATTCTAGGGTAAAGGTTAAGAAAAAAAGCTCACGTAGTTTTGTCTTGTTTCAAATTGATAATGTTGTCTGCCGAGTTGAGCAGGCTTAGTGGTTTTTCTTGTGTTCTCTGTGGAGGGCGAATGTCGGTTAACTGTATTACAATGGCGATCAGGAGAGAACGAAAAAATCAATTGTTCCTATAAGAGCTAATCACGTTCTCTGGGTTAATTCTGTATCACAGTCTGCAACATTATTGACCAGGGTTTTATTTAATTTGTCAATTCCCTGCTGGTGTGTGGATTCAGTCTTAAAGTTGCAATACACCTGTCAGCCCGTTTGACCATCAATGCGAGAGATGGGGACATCATTTGATTAAAGGTACTCGCAAACTATCGATCGCGGTCCATGGAGACGTCATATTTATCATATGTTGATACTTTATGGGCATGGCCGTTGGCATTGAGATCACCAGGATGTTCTTGTTTATGTGGAAGGAAAGTACAAATGTTCATAAGTATGTATTTTCAAGGCTTTTGATCCCTAGGATCCAAAGCAGATGAGGGTTCTACACTTACATTGCACATCAATCAGTGCCTGTGCATAGCATCCTTAACCATCCTTTAAGAGCAACTGAACAAGCCCACTAAAATCAAAACTGTAGCAATGCCACCTGCTAAACACCACTCTCCACCCTCTCTCTGTCTCTCACTCTCTCATTATCTCTATTTCTGCTATTATTTGGCTCTCCCTGGCTTTTGCATCACTGCCAATTACTTTCCATTGTGTTGCCATTGTTGTCTCCCTAAGCCCTGCAGAGGTTAAGCCTGTAACATCTGTATTCTGAAGAGGTGGATTTATTGCTCAGGATTGTACATCACCATATTAGAAAAGCTGCCATGTATTGTACTGTCAATATTTTATGTGTTGGCCCCAGATGTATTTTAAATTAATTAACTATCAATAAAAAAGTCACTAATTTTAAATTACATATGTCAAAAGCTCTGAATTCTTCATGTGTAGGCTCAGAGTATGTATAGTATATATATATATATATATATATATATATATATATATATATATATATATATATATATATATGTAGGCTCAGAGTATGTATAGTATATGTATGTATATATATATATCACTTATTCATTTCTAAGCATGAAACTTCTAAGTGTATATCAGTATTTATTAAGGCTCTCTCAATGTGAAAGTAGAATTCTGTTAACACTGAATTCTAAAAAAAAGTATTGAGCTAAAAGAGCTAAATCTGAAGCTTATTCCCATTAGTCAAAGAAGCGGTATCTATAATGCTTCAGCCTTGTAATAAATTCCCACTGATTATAAAATCCTATTTCAAACCGTTCACTGGGAAAATATAGCTTTCAGAGTACTGCTTCTGTCTTTCCTGGACATTTCCATGCCCATATGAGGCATATGGTGCTCTTATCCATAGTGAATTACAATAACTTCAAAGAATTTCATTTTCATTTAATTTTTTGGTTTATTACGGTTCACTTCTGACAATAGAAAAAACTGAAAGGTGAGAGAGAAAGAGAGAGTGAGTGAGAAAGAGTGTGTAAAAATCACAATTAAGCAGAAGGGGGGAGGAGAGGGAGGGGGAGAAAGATAAAGGGTACACACATGAACAAATCAAAGAAAATGTCTAAAAAAAACGTGATGGAAGGAGAGAAAAATGGAAGGAAAAAATAGGCTTTTGGTGAAGAACACGTACAAAAATAGATAACACAAAAAAAGGGCAAAGGGTGGAGGGGAGGAGAGAAGGGAGGATGAAGGAGAGAAGGGAGTGGGGAGGGAGCAGTGTCTGTGGGGGGCTCTCTATAACCTGGTAACCTCTGACTTTGGGACTAAATTGGGCACAGAATGCAGCTGGAGGTCAGCAGATACTTAACAGTTGACACAATCAATTCCTGATTTATCATAATCATAAAGAAATAAGAGGGGGGGCAGGAGAGATAATCAGAACAAGTCAGTCTATGAGTGAGGGGGCAGAATGAAATATAACACATAACGCAAACAGCCCTTGCCCTTCCAAGCTTTACAACTATTAACACACACACGCAGACAAACACACGTGCACACTCAAAAACAAAATTCAAGATGAGTTGAAACTAGGTCACCATCTGTTCAGTATTTGTAATATATAGTACTATATTGTTTTCAGATTCCTAGGTTTTTTACTTACAAAGACGATAGTCAAGAGAGGCGCTGAGTTTGAGTTCATTCCCTGGCCTTTAAAACTTGCTCGTTAGCTGAAGACTTTAACTACATATTGCTTTCATTCTTCCTTGTCTAGTTCAGGCATCGGGGCCAACTCAAACAAAAAAAAAGTAAGACACAAACCTGCAGTTTCTAATTGAGCGGTGCACTGCAAACAAAGCTCTCAAAAACTCACTTCTCGACAGCACAAGTTTGCAACGAGAACTTTTAGAAAAAAAGCACCAAAAAAACAAAACAAATAAGATTTTCCATTTCAACCACTGCTGCATACGCCTCGTTTCTGTTGGGCTCTCGGAGATGAAAAAAAAAGAAGGTAAAAGGACAACAACCAGAGGGGAATAGTGTATGGTTAGATCCACCGTTCATCCACTACAAACCCAGACGTGAAGAGGTGCTGTCAGCCCCCCCCCCCGCCCCGGCAGATAGGCCTGGTGCGTCGGGAGTGGCGGTCTTGTGTGTGGAAGGAGGATGCGGGCAAACTGAGCGAAGTACAACAAGGCCTGCTCATCCTCTTCAAAGCAACCATACTTGGCATTCAAGGCTCCGCACGGGGAGCGTGCGGATCTCTGGAGGGTCGTCTTACCTCTTTATTTGGCGCTCCATCCGCTTTGTTCAAAAGATGGGCGGAGTGGAGCCTCGTCGCTGTGCGGTGCGTTGGAAGTAAAATGAAGGGTTTCTTTCAGGTATTCACGGTATTCAGGCTGGCGTGTTGAGGGTCTATGTGAACCGTGTGTAATGGCCGTAAAAAATAATATATTTTAATGCGAGTGCTGGAAAACATTAGGGTTAGGGTTAGGGTTACCTGGGAGGTCACCTGGCCACATTCCTGTGCCCAGGTGAGCGATACTCTGCGATCGCGGCACGTTCATTGTAAAGGAAACTCGTACGGTGACATGATGCATACAATAACAACAGCAGCTGATTGGGCACTGCCATCATAATTAATGTCAAGGTGCAGTGTTTAGAATTTAGTGGCATCCAGCGAAAAAGTCTCAGCAGAAATTGTATATAATATTCATAAGTACGTTTTAATAACCACATGATCCCATGAAGATAAGATTTGTGTTATCTTCAGAATGAGCCCTTTGAATCTACATAGGGATTGAGTCCTCTCCCACGGAGCCCACCATGTTTCTACAGTCGCCGAGAATGGACAACAAACGGATCTGGAGCGGTTCTATAACCGCTATCTTAACACCCATAGTTTTACTGAATAAATAACTAAATACAATTTATAAATCTCTCAAGGAACCTCATCAAGGTTCCAACCTCATCATTACGATACTTGATGCTGTCCTGGATAATGACCTGATTGCACTTCACAGGCCAGTTCAGACCATAGCCTGTCCAACATCTTTCAAAAGGGTGGTTCCAATCTGCAACCCAACAACCAAATGCCACTCAGTCCTACACACTACAGCTTTGAGGTAACTCCTACTGGACACGCTTAATGTCAACAGCTTCAAAATGAATGTTGTTCAGGCACTAGTTTCATGGATGGCGACAGGATGGATTGCAATATGGCTACTCTGTGTCATTAACAATGTTGTATCTTCTCCCTGGGAGTTTATATTAGAAGTAATGGGGGATGTACAATACATAGACGCATAGAGCCCATTGCTCAAACGCTTCCCATCGCAGGTCTACCTAATGATCTATGCTAATAGCTGAAAGGAGCATGTGTGTTTTGAACAGCGCGTTTTGAACAGCGCTATTTCTTCCTTGCTTTTCTTCGGATGGTCCTTTT
Organism: Micromesistius poutassou; assembly: GCF_964030765.1. Lineage (NCBI taxonomy): Eukaryota > Metazoa > Chordata > Actinopteri > Gadiformes > Gadidae > Micromesistius > Micromesistius poutassou. Next base: position 240,650 of record NC_140274.1, on the reverse strand, counting down.
GTGATCTCCTGTAATAGATTGTTAGCTTCTTATATTGATACTCATGCGGGATGTAAGCGTCAAAGCCCAGATGCTTTTAACAGCCACATAGGCTGTTAAAACATGCAACAAAACAATGCAAAATTTTCCTGTGTGTGTGTGTGTGTGTGTGTGTGTGTGTGTGTGTGTGTGTGTGTGTGTGTGTGTGTGTGTGTGTGTGTGTGTGTGTGTGTGTGTGTGTGTGTGTGTGAGATACGCTGGCCCAGTCTGCTTTATGGTTGGTCCCCACGGGGTACACTCATATGCAAAAGCATCAATTCTAATTTAGAATGATCTATGGGGTGTCGCTGTTCTCCACGCTGTATGTGTCAACCAAGTGCATGGGTTCATACGGTGACATGACAACATGTCCGGCTGTCTACACGCACTGTGTCTGTGCGTGTGTATTCTGTTCTTTCTTCTGTTATCACCGCTGACAGCCATACCGTATTTGCATAACACAAGTAGACAATTTGCAGGCAATGTGTTTATGAAGGTGTAAACACATTGCCGTGTGTCAGCTCACCTGACAGTATGGCCTGCAGAACATCAATATTATTGTTCATTGTTTGCTCATAAAGGCAAACCGCTTGAATCCTCCATTCCCACCTGAGCCTTCCTTGTCTGTGTACTGTTTTTATTTTGATCTTCCCTCTGTCAGACCTGTCACCTCAGACTCTCTACCCTACTCCCTCTCGGTTCCCCACTGTATTCCCTGGATGAGACACTGTGAGTCTCTTTATTCCACTCCTGCTCTAAGTCGCTGTCTCCTTTAACCTTATTCCCTAATCACGGGCAGGATTTTCTCTGCCTGCCACAGTTATGACTCAAAATCATCGGTAGATAATGAAAGCCACTCAGCGGTGTGGAATTAGTCTATTTTGCTGTGAGCTCCAAATCCCTAATCATCTGCATAGTTTTCATTTTAATTACAACGCCGTAGGCTATTTAACTTGAAGTATTCCACCCCGGTGCCACCAGAAGCTCCCGTGGACCTCCAGAGTGTACTGAATCTCTGAGATGTCATCAGTCTCCAGCCGCTGCCAGCCATTAGCCAACATTAGGCCGGCTCGCCGCCCTGCCCACACGCACTAAGGACGGATGCAGAATTAGACTTTAATCTGAAAAGTTCACTGTATACATACTCTCCAGGGGCTCCCCTCTCTCTCCCCCTCTCTCTCCCCCTCTCTCTCCCCCTCATCGCCCTCAATTGCTGATGGGCCTTCGGCGCTTCGCAAATCGATAGTTTTGATAAATGAGTCGAGACCCGGTGCAGTGGCATCTAACCTATTACATCAGGATTAAGTGTGTGTGTGTGTGTGTGTGTGTGTGTATGTGTGTGTGTGTGTGTGTGTGTGTGTGTGTGTGTGTGTGTGTGTGTGCGTGCCTGTGTGTGTGTGTGTGTGTATGTGTGTGTGTGTGTGTGTGTGTGTGGGTGTCTGTGTGTGTGTGTGTGTGTGTGGGTGTCTGTGTGTGTGGGTGTCTGTGCGTGTGTGCGTGTGTGTGTGTGTGTGTGTGTGCGTGTGTGCGTTTGCATGTGTGTGTGCGTGTGTGTGCGGGTGCCCCATGCATCATGTATCATACCAACAAAGGGCATGACTTCATTAGTGTGGTGGCGGAGCACTTTGTCAGCTCCGTGTTGTGATTGGACCCTTGGATCATTGGAGTCCGGCTTTCATCTGGGCCAAATGGTTGTTTTTCAATCACAATCACGTCAGTCTGCGCAATTGCTGAAAGTCTAGAGCGTGCTTGCAGTATTTCAATGTCAATATATTTTTGTTATTGAATGTACTACCGTCCATACCCCTAATTTTCCCAGATTGCAGCACAATCGACATGTTCAAGTGATTCATGGGTTACCTTTTACATCTGGCTCGAATGCAGTACAATAGGACAGTTTTGTTGTCAGGAACATATCCTGGATCTCATTTCAGACGTCCGGACCACCCTTTGCCACACAATCAAAGCAACTAAACGGGGAAGTTCCATGAAAATGCCTTCTTCATCCAGGGAGTTTATGCAAAACGTTTCCATTATGCTCAGGGTTGCAGCCCAAAAAAACTGTCAGTGATTTGCAGCCATGTTCTAGATAAATGCTCTCAGCCCAGTTAAATAAAGGCCCTATGCTTTTGAATCTTCGCTCTACAAAATTATTGAAAACCGTTTTTTCACATAAGTTTCCCTTCACAGTGGCTGATTAAATGCCGCTGTGCTATAGTGCAAGGGTCAAAGCGTCCCCTGCCATCCATAATATTGATACTCAGAGCCGCTCTCGGGTGAGCTATCCTCAGAAACAAGCATTTAGCATTGGTGAGCTTAAAGTTTGACACTGGCTTTTGGGCGGCTTCTAACTGTCGGAACATCGCAATGATTTGTGGTGCTCACGTTGTGAGACAAAAATCGCTGAGGCAGAAGAATAGAGAGAAAGGGGTTCATCCTAAAGATAAACATGCACACTATGACACTCTTCCTCTCTCATCCTTCATCTCTCAGTCCATCTGTCCCCTCTGTCTGTCCTACCTCTCTCAGTCCATCCGTCCTCTGTCAGTCTGTCCCTCCTCGAGTCTATCTTTCCTCTCTCGGTCTATCATTCCTATTTGCCCATTGAACCGTATATACACAGACAGAGTCACAGATGGAGATTGAGATACATACCCAGATACAGACACATATACACACACACAGATACAGACAACCTCTGCACAGAAATAAAGAAAACCATATGCATGTGTGCACACACCACACACACACACACACACACACACACACACACACACACATACACACACACACACACACAACATAGTCTGCGACACACACACAAATAAAGAAAAAATTATATACGCAGATAATCACACACATGACCACACATCACACCCACATTACTGCATATACACAAATGCAACATCCATACAGAAAAAGACACACAAAACCATCCACACACGCACGCACACACACACACACACACACACACACACACACACACACACACACACACACACACACACATACACACACACACACACATGCTTTATAACACTAAAACTGCATATACACAACTGCGACATCCATACAGAAAAGCACTCGGGTACACAGCTGGGCTGGATAAAGACACAGCGAGCGGTGAGCCTATGGCTGAAGCAGTATCCTCTATTCACCCTGGCAGCTAATTGATTCTGTCAGCCTCTCCCGCTTCACTAAAAGACATTTCCCTCTGTGTGATTATGACAGCCACAGCATGGGACAGCTTTTTTGTTTTTGTTTTTGCGTGCATGTGTGCGTGTGGTGTGTGTTTCTGCGGGTGCGAGAAGGAGCGAGATAGTCTGTACTCTGTCCTGTCCTGCATGCCTGCATGTTCTCCTCAAATACATATATATATATGCTCCAGTTCCTTCTTACCTAGAGAAAGACCTGAAGGTCAGGCTAATTGGTGCGCCCATAGATGTGAATTATGTGTGTGTGTGTGTGTGTGTGTGTGACCCTGAAACAGTAGAATATTAATGGTTCCTACCAGCCCCATCCCCTTGGTGAGCTGTGAAGGCTCTGCTCCTCTCCACCGTCCTGAAACATAATAAGTCGATGGCACTTGGTCTAGGTTTGTGTGGCACAATTTCAGCCCGTTTAGAAACAAGCAATTACAATAAGCGCCGTTTGACCAGAGACGCCGCTGTCAGAGATACTGAGCTGTCCCGGAGTCTGGGTGTTTGCTCACCCATCTATTCCCTCTAGTTGTTTATTTCACTTCAACCTACTACTCCAATGTTGTGTGTCTGCACCGAGGGCACGATGCTTCAGAATTAAAACGCTATGACAGCTGCTGTCTGTGCCAGAGCCAGCAGATTTGCGACAGACACCATTGGATAAATTCTATTTAAAGTGACAATCCTGAAGAGTTTTGCACTCTTTGGCGGCACCTATGGTGAGGACAAGACAGCAGCCACACACGCGATTGAGCCTGAGAGTCTGTTGCTGTGGACGCCTCGCCATTCGCTCTCTGGGGGAACCACCACTGCTGGCGAGCATCTGCTCACAAAAAGTATCACTATCTGCGCCACTTGGGATTTGAATGCTTGGCGGGAACGTCGCCACCGACATGCAGTTCATCACGTTAACACTGTGACTGCAGGGGCTTTCATCAGTGACCACTGGTCAGTCGGCGATGACTTAACATGCATTTATTCACAGGGAAATAGTTGGTGGGTCTTGGAGATTACCACTTTAAACTAGAGAGATATGTAGCATTTCTTTGTCTTTGTGATCGTTTATGTATCCGTATGTACGGTATATGAAGAAATGGTGTCTGTAGTATGAGATACCATGATAATATATTGTATAATATAATATATAATATAATAAGTGATAGCCCTTACCCTAACCCATTGATTCTGATGCGGTCTGAGGACACAGATGGTGCAGTGAGTGGGCTGTTATTAACCACTGGATTATGAGGACAACTCCCTTTGTATTGTACTGTGGTGCATTTCATCCACATTCTTTAGGGGTTTGATGTGGAGACGAGTCATTGAAACACCACTTGATTGACAGCTGTTTTTAAAAACCTCATAGGGTAACGGCAAACAGACTAATCAAAATAGGATCAGTTTCTTTGACTATTGTACATATTCTATACCTGTCTAAAGGTAAATTACACTATGTGCAAGGGGCATGCCAAGATTAGAGGGCGGGTAAGAAGGACACATTATTAAAGTAAAAGAGAACAGAAGGAAAGAATGACTGATAGTGGGAACTAGACTGGGTAGCCCCGCCTGTTCTGCCAGTGATTTGAGTTCGCCCTGCAGAAGGGTCTGGAGAAGAGCAATACATTTCTTTCTAGTTTCGATACGTTTTTGCGGGAGCCAATCACCAAGCTGGCTTTTCCCCCTGGCGCGCTATTGGCTGGTTTAACACAATGACGACATGGAAGTGACGGCAAGCAGCCAATTGTGTACAGAGTCATTTGAACTACACCCGTTGATCACGCCTCTTGTGCTGAAGAAAATGACAGCAGCTTCTCCAGACCAACGTGCAATCTACGATTGAGCTTAATAGCCAGGCTAAGTGGGAACATTAATCATAGGCAATAAGAGCTGATAGACCCTGGAGGCTGGCTTCCTGATTTGTTCTTATACTAAGGATAATAATACTGAGGCTGTTTCAGCTGGTTCTGACACCTATGAGAAAAATTAAATGTGTTCCATAGATCTATGCAGTATGGACCCTGTGAAGCCTCTGGTGACATGATGGCAGAGCCCCATCCGCAGCAAGAGCAGTTACACAATGACTTCCTGTTGTCATGCGGGTGGACAAGACTTTTCTTTGAAGTACTAATTGACTCATAGCAGACGCTTTATTCACAGTGACTTACACTGACTCCAGATGGTTGCAATTAACACAGGACCTTTAGTCGCGAGCGGAACACCCTAGCTATTATCCTTTAACCGGACTATTTATCACAAACACAATCCTTTGTGTGAACAATTCTATTGTTCCCGCTCTATTCCCCCCTATTCTATACCCCCCGCCACAGTCTGTGAGACTGAGGTCTTCAGTCAAGGAAAAGGGAAGATACAACGGGAGATAACCCATACAGTAAACATCTGTGCACCTCTGTGTATGAGGAATAGAGATGGTGCCAAAGGAAACAAGATTATATGTTTTCCACCACGATAAAGCAAAATAAAGGATATATAAGTGTAACTGATAATACGGTTAAATTCTCTCCTGGTGTGTCTTTTCAAAGTAAAGATGCTTTGGACGACTTGGCAATGCTGGTATCATTTATGGTTGCATGAGGAAATGCAGAGTGGTGCAGGAAGAGGGTCAGGAGAGGGGACCTCCAGGTCAGTGCGGGGCGCAGGGAGGGAAATAAAGACGAAAAATAAGAAGTTATGAAGGACCCAGACCCAAAAGGAAAAATCACTAGAGACCCTTAAAGTAAATTACATTACCCAGGAAAATAGATAGACCATAGTGACAGGAAGAGGAATTGGCCCAGCAAAAAAAAATCAGCAGAATACGGGCGTAGCACCAGAAAATTCCGTATTTATATTCACAACATACAACTCGCATCCTCAAACTTAAGTCACCGCACCTGCAAGACCTGCGCTGCGTTGATGACCAGATGCTTTTGCCATATTTCAGAAGGCTTCCTTGATCGTGCGGATGTAACATGTTTATCTATTTATCCCCTCCATCCGCCCGTGCGTTGCTCCATCTGTTGGAGCTCAGATGACTTCGGCCACGGTGTCTCCCTGAGCGCTGTCAACCTCAGCCGTGTTGGGTTCTGTTCTGTCTGCTCTTAAGGGATAATTGGCACATTTAATTAAATAAGAAAACAGTCAGGACACATTATCACAAGTATTCACCCGACGCCCGGCAGAGATCAACGCTCGGGACCAAGTTCACTGGACGTGACAGCACCTGTATGTGTGTGTGTGTGTGTGTGTGTGTGTTGATGGACAGTGTTTACCAAATAAACACCTTCTGTCAGTCAAGATAACTGAATCCAGACAGCATGGAAATGTCAGCCACTGTCACACACAAGCATTTGCATGCAAATTAAGAAACGCAAACACACAACTGCACATTAACGTGCGCGCACACACACACACACACACACACACACACACACACTAGCATATGCTCGAATGGGAATGAGGAAATGTCATCTGTGCTTGGATAAAATTTGATAAAACATAACTCATGAGCGGGCACTGTGCACACTGCACACACACACAGATAGGGTAGGCAGTGTCAGTTAACTGTTCTAATGAGCCCTTACAATGACCTGTCACTGATGTGGACAGTACTGACAAGGTACGACTGCTGATAATGAGCCAATTAGCAGCCATTAGGGCCTTTCTGACTTCAAGCTGGCCACACCTTTGCTATACACAAACCGCAACATCACATCTCACCTGTCCTAAAGTTCCTTCACCGGTTGCCTGTGAGTTCTAGAATAGATTTTAAAGTTGGTTTTCAAAACCCTCAATGGATTAGCACCCGATCACTTGTCAGACATGATTCTGATGTATGCTCCTTCTAGATCACTCTGGTCCTCTGGCACTGGCCTCATAGTTGGTCCCCTGTGAGGACAGAGACCTATGGGGGGGGCGGCTCTTAGTGTCTATGGTCCTCTGGAACAGCCTTAAAACATACCAATTTAGCTCAGCATTCTCTTCATACATTTTATTTATTTATTTATTTATCTTGAATAGTTGAATAGTTTTGAATAGTTAAGCACCTTGCATTGCAATTGTCCACGAAAGGCACTATATAAATAACGTTTCATTGATTGATTTATCTCACAATGTACCTTACCGGGGGGGGGGGGGGGGGGTTGGTGGTCCTGGTTCAATCAAGTGCAACGTTGTTCATAGTAATGCACACTTAAAGCCTAATGGCTCAGTGTTTGAACCAGAGTGTGTGTGAATGGTGTGAGGACATGCCAGGGAGGCACTGTGCTGCCAAACATGGATCTATACCAAAACACAGTAAGTATTGCATTTCTAGTTGTCAAAATGAATTAGGTCTGAAAGAAATGTGATTAGAATCAATATGAAACATTTCAGAAAGGAGATTTACATGAAAATCTCTAGGCACTTACAAAATAAATGATGCAAGGTTGTTTTTTTCCATGAGTTTCCCTGAGTGTGATAATGATTGGAATTATTATGAATACATTTCTAGATGTAAGTTTATATATGGTCAAGGCTTATGATGAGAACCTCTGTTCTCATGGAGTTTGGTTGAAGAACGATGAAACCATGATGTCTTGCAGGGATTAGACAAGATTTAGCAGACCAAACAGCTGGAGGGTCCTCCGTGGATTTGTAGTAATTGTATCGAGTAGACACAACAGACTGTGTGCTTGAAGGGAGGCAAATAGATGGGACCAAAGAATGACCCATGAGGGACTCCAAACAAAAGTTGGGTTAATTAATTATGTTAAGAATAATAGACCCAGTAGTACCCAGTATCTAGGGGACAGGAGTTGTGTTTGTCAAGAATGGAGGAATTTAATTCAATTTAATCTATGAATGGAAACAAATACTTTACATTTACGTTTACATTTAGGCCATTCAACAGACGCTTTTATTCAAAGCGACTTACAATAAGTACACTTGTGATTTACATCATAAAAATATGTCCAAAAATAAACCACAGTTTATGAACAAAATAATAAAGGATATTACGGTTAATGCTGATTGAATGATAAATGTGATGGGCCGGATGGACAGCTAATGAAACGCTGACCCTGAAGCTAACCCTAGCGTCAGGGTCGTTACACATGAGCAGAGGCGGGTGGTGAGGCCGTTGTCAATGAAGGCAGTAGTTAGGATGAAAGGTATGAGAGGATAATGACACAGAACAGCAGGACGTGAATGAATATGGAGGGGTTGTTATCGAACATGTCTGCACACATCACCCTACGATTCCCTCATTATTTCCGAAATGTATCAAAACAATTACCGTCTAATAAGGTTGGCCCTAGAAGATCCTCCATACTCTCGAATGGGTGTGTTTGTGTATCATGTGCCCGTGATTAGTTATCGACAATTTATGGCACGGGCAAACGCAAGAGTTTGCAGCGTTCACGGTGCCGAGCATCAGGTTTTTCACGCAGTGTGTGCGTGTGTGTTCAGAGGCCCATGTATCCTAGACGACACATTCCAACGCACACGCTTACCTTCGCCCATTGTACCTGACACTTCAAGCATTGCACAGATATAAAACCAAGTGTGGAGAGAAATGCTAAATTGCCTGTTGTGTGCAGGGCTTAATAATAGGTGACGGGGGGAGTAACCATGACCAGATACCTTTAATAAGCACCGTGTTGCCGAAAATGAGCTCCATAACACACTGTGACCAAATCCAGCCCTAATACTATGAAAGAATAGCACTAAGCTTAACCCTGACCATCATCTCCATGGAAACACAGAATTTCCCGACATCATTTGGCTGTGGATGTCCTTTCTGTAGTTAATGTAGTCAATAATGCGTTATTCTGTAATGTTATAGCTATTTCAATCATTAAATGTATGTATTCAGGTGATACCAACAAACAACCTAAGTATAATCTTTGTTGATCCTCAACTCTTTTTATCTGGTAATATAAGCATTACTTTTCCCATAAACATTGGGAAAAGGTTATTGTTGCTGCAAGTACTTATTATGGACTATACTTATACATATTTTTTAATGATATTAATAAACTCATTACATGGCAACATACTAAATTCTATTAAGAAAATAAAGAGGGAGGAGGACTGTATGGTTCTTTCTGGTCGGGTTGCTGTGCTTGCTGCTGAATGAAAGCATTAATGTGTCCTAATGACTTCATGAACATGTGTTCACTCATTAGAAAGGGACTGAGGACCAACATACGCCGTGAGGAAGGACTCCCACACAGCACAACAAAACAAACCTTTTTCTGGGATAAACAATACCGTGTGGGTTTCACCAGTACTTGAAAAAGGCATTTGTTCTGCTTTTGATTACATGTGAATATGTGTGTACGTAATATATTCTAGTTGAGAGGGGGAAGTTTTAAAGAAGAGAGAGAGAGAGAGAGAGAGAGAGAGAGAGAGAGAGAGAGAGAGAGAGAGAGAGAGAGAGAGAGAGAGAGAGAGAGAGAGAGAGAGAGAGAGAGAGAGAGAGAGAGAGAGAGCTTTGTAACTTTGTAACAAGCTATTTTCTTGGCTTCTTGAGTCCTGAGAGGTTTTGTTCACCTTGGGATCTTCAAAGAGAAGAGGAAATGAAGAAACGAGAGGAGAATGTCTTAGGGTGAGAATACAGTGCTTAAAGATGGTTCTCGTGCAAGAGTCATGAGTGGAGCTGTGAGACAGTTTGTCATATCATAGGTTTATGAATTCTCACTCTTTGGGGAAATAAGTGTGATGGCTCTTAAGCCACAGGCACTGCTGCACAAGATTATACAATTACACTGCAGATCCCATCACCACGACTGTAATGCAATCACACACACAAGTCAAAACAAGGCAGCAACACAAGGGCCTAATCTTAATCATTGATTTTGAGGAACACATTGTTAGTACTTCTCTTGCTTTTTGTAAGGTACATTAATTTTTTTTTATGGTATGGTACATTTTCACTGTGTATGCCATCGCTGGGCTGCTAGTCATTCCTTCACATAGGTTATTATGCTATCAACAGAAGATGGATTTGTAATTCATAGAAAATGATGCTACGGTGCTCAAAACCAGTAACTTTTACAGCTGTCTCGAGATGGCTTCTGCTTCGGGAATCATGGAGTTGTTTGCTTTAATGATTTTTGTTTGCTGGCACAGATGCCACCCCATGGGAATATCTGTGTACTGCCATTTCTTATGTCAATATCCAATCTCTAAAACAAAGGTTTACATTCCTTGCCCGGGTAGCATGGGTATTTTCCCCGCCATAGCGTGTGTGTCAAACATAGTTTGTTACTTTTGAGTGAACTGTAAATCCACTATATTAACCTGACGGTCTGTTTCTTCCGTCTAGGGGGGGGCATGTTGCTCAGGAGGTAGAGCGGGTTGACTGGTAACCGGAAGGTTGCTAGTTCGATCCCGGCTCCTTCTAGCTGTAGTGTCGAAGTGTCCCTGAGCAAGACACCTCACCCTGGCTGTCGCCCTGCGTGGTTGACTGGTTGTCGGTGTGTGAATGAATGGTTGTCAGTCGCTTTGGATAAAAATGCCCTGAATGTAAATGTCTCCCCTCACTCCCAGGATGATCCCGTCCAGCAGCAACGACTTCCTGGTGCGTGACCTAGCGGCCGGCCGCTCCTACGACCTGTGCGTGCTGTCGGTGTTCGACGACGCTGTGACCTCACTGACCGCCACGCGTCCCCTGGGCTGCCTGTCCTTCACCACGGAGACGGAGTTCAGCCAGTGCCAGGCCCTGCACAGCCACTTCCTGGGCGGGACTATGATCATCATCATCGGCGGGATCATCGTGGCGTCCGTGCTGGTGTTCATCATCATCCTCATGATCCGCTACAAGGTCTACAGCAACCAGGGTGGCGGCGGCGGCGGCGGCGGTGGGGAGGGCAAGGCGGCCATGTCCCCGTCGTCGGGCGCCGGCCCAAGGCCGCAGAGCAACGGTCAAGGAGGAGGAGGAGGAGGAGGGGCGGGGCTAGGGATGGCCATGCCCCGCTCGGCCTCTAAAGTGACTGACGGGCAGGAGGAGTCGCACTCCAGGGTCACGTCGCCCAGCCACACGCTGAGAGACACCGTGGCACTGGTGGAGGAGGGCAGCGGCAGCCACACAGGGGCCGCCATGAAGAGGACTGACTCTCTGGCCAATGAGGAGCTGCTGTCGCCCACCAACTCCCGCCTCTCCTCCAGGGTTGCCATAGAGATGAAAAGCAGGGCACCATCTGTCACCAAAGAACTCACTTCTCCAAAGGAACTGACAGGTAGCGAGAGAGAGAGAGTGTGTGTGTGTGTGTGTGTGTGTGTGTGTGTGTGTGTGTGTGTCTGTGTGTGTGTGTGTGTGTGTGTGTGTGTCTGTGTGTGTGTGTGTGTGTGTGTGAGCGTGAGACACAGAGTGAAAGTGAAAGAGTGACGAGAGCGAGTGAGCGAGCGAGAGCTGATAAGGGAGGGAGTGAGTGAGAGAGAGAGAGACAGTGAGAGAAATAGAGTCAGGTTTGAGCGCTCATCCTTGAAAGGAACATTTCCGGTAGAGAGAGAGATGTAGAGCTGTAGAATATGTTGAGGACTTGCAGAGAACAGAAAGCGGGCAAAACAAAAATAAAGCACTTATCAGAGAGGGAATGAGCGAGTGGGAGGGAGACACGGTGCAACGAGGATGAGAAGACGAGGGTTGAACTGTGAGGAACTGAAGAAGTGGGAAAGACAAAGAAGGTGCCTCTGCAAGCGAGAATCCGACATTTTAGTGAGAGAGAGAGAGAGAGAGAGAGAGAGAGAGAGAGAGAGAGAGAGAGAGAGAGAGAGAGTGTGCGTGCATCTGTTGTACGGGTTGCTGGGGTCTAGGTTTAAATATGTCGACACTTGTTCTGTTTCACCGCTAAGCGCCTCAAGGGAACGGCTCCAAACGCCATCAAAGAGAGCCCTGCATGTCTTTAAGCCTCCCTCAAATGTTTAAAGTGTCATCTATACCGCCTACTTATTAATATCCCAGCGATCCTCAATACTGCGAGAGCAGGTGTTTTGCATTCCTGTTTAAAACAAAAAAGAATCAGTGTGAAGCAAGCGAGTGAGCATGTTTTTCTTTTATGACCACATAATTAATTCACCATCTAAATATCCCCCAAAAATCACAAAACATCCACCATTGCGGCAGTAATACACTTGAACGTTTAATAAAGCGGGACTTCTTAATGTGCCTCCCTTGGGAGAATCCCTACCCCCCACTCATCACAAGCTGGTTCAGGGCATACATCATCAGCACGGGTGACCCAATGGGAATCAAACCCCTCACCATGGTAACTCTAATGCCTTGCTCTACCAGTTGGGCAGAACGGACTCCATTGCTTCTGTACAACTGCACGTTACGTGTTATTGAAGGATAGGAGTCAGAGGAGGACACACAAGCTTCAAGGAGGACCAGAGTTGTGCCGCACCTGGTATAAAGTGCTCGAGTTTTCCTGTGTATCGGGGGCCACCATTACTCTCTTTGTGGAACCAAGGAGACAAGGTGTGTGTGTAATATAGTGCCACATCGAGCAGCGAGATTGACATCGGAGAGGTGGGAGCGAGACAGGTGTGAGAGCGAGCAAGGTCGCCCAGTCCTCCATCCCACCACACCGTGAGGTTAGGGATATTTGGGTTCCTAGGGACACGCAAACTTTGGCTGCCCTTTGCAACTGCCTGTTTTCTTCCAGGTTCTGATGCATAGCTGGAGGCTTCAAAGTGAAGGGAAAGCAAAGAGTAGGGTAGGAATGCTATGTAAGCTGCAGGACTCAGTAGGACCGCAAAATCCATTATTAGCTAAAAAGATTTGCGACGCAGTTCCTATTTTTTTTAAGAGCCGTTTCCGAGACAGAAGGTTAAAACTGATTTTGGTTTCTTCGTTGGTCAGGTTGAGGATTCTATGAGGTGGTTACAGAGCTGACGGATACTTTATTTTATTATCTGGATATATTTGAAGGCCATAGTAAGAAACAGGCCAGAAGTGGGTTTAAATATATATATAGATATGTAGATATGGCTTTGTGAAGATATATAGACAATGCCAAGCCTTGTCCCTTTCTATTTGTACAATATTCTATTCTTATATCCATTGAACTTTCTAGGACAATATTCCACCAGAATCCTCAGTGATACATCTTATATGATCCCGTCCCTGCAGCCCGCTTCACGTAGACTTCAAGTGCACACCTATCAGAAGAATTATTCTTATACATTTAGAATAACTTTGAAAAGGCATTATTTGGGGTACATGAGAGAGAGAGTGAGAGGGTCCAGGCATTCTTTCAATTTATTGTTAGGTTCGAAGTTGGAGCAGATACATCAAATTGAGACAAGAACATGCCTGATTAAACATACATAATAAAACATACATAATAAAATACGTATAATAAGTATTCTGTCATGCAATTTACAACTACCAAAACCACTGCTGTACTTTGCTATATTTCTAGGTGAGGAAAACTAAACTAAAAAATACTGATTATTCTTGGAAAAAAATATTTTTGTGCAGTTTGGGACAGATAATAATATACTAATATGCAGAATCAGTTTTTTGTGGTTGGACCTCTCCAGTGCTAAGCATGGTCAATCCCTCTTCCCCAGTCACACAGGCCCACTCAGAGGACCCTGCTGATAGCTGACCATTTTACATGAGGGACTGAAATAGCTGACTAGTAATTCTTTATCTGGGGATGGGGTGGGGTGAGGTGGGGGCGGCTGTGTCATTCCTCTGGCCCTTGTGAATGAAGTGAAATGAGATGACATTGAGGCTCATGCTTATAACGAGCAGCAGTAGCCAAATATGGAGTGGCAGCTTAGCCAGTAAGTGCTGGAGCAATTTGAACTTTTATCAACTCCACTGTGTTGAGGAGTGGGCTTGACACGGCACGCGTTGACATTGCTAGACTGCGCAAGCCTGAACAACAACCATTATTATAACTCTGCACTCGAGCTCCAATTGTCATCTTTCGCATTGCATGAAAGTTGCGTTTTTAAAATTGCTCAGGACACTGATTGTGTTGTGTAACCTAACCACACACTAGCAGGACAGCATAAGAGACACACAATGGTTATAGAGAATGTGGGAAGGCTGGGAAGAGTGTGTGTGTGTGTGTGTGTGTGTGTGTGTGTGTGTGTGTGTGTGTGTGTGTAAGTGTGTGTGTGTGTGTGTGTGTGTGTGTGTGTCAGGACATACTAATTAATACGTTAACATTAAATAACCTGACAGAATCTGCACAAAACCCCTCAAGTAGCATTCAACTTTGTTGGAGTGTGGATTTTACTGCCAGAAGAACAAAGTTCATTCCTTTCCTTGTTGGCCTAATAACCCGTGTATCCTGTGCTCACATAAGATTGAAGTGTGTAGTCGCAACTTCTGAAAAAACAACCTTTTACATGTAGCTGTAGCTCGGTAGATTGAGAAAACAAAGAAAACACCCAACAATTAAACCGCAGGGAGAGCGCTGTTTGTGTAGCAATAGCGCTTATAGTGCGGGTCACAGATGTGACCCGCGCTATAAATAATGGCAAGTAGTCATTTTGTCCTTATGCACCAACCAGTGTTTTACCCAAGATGCTGCTGTCCCAGCAGTTCTATCAAAGGCGTGGGTAATTCAAATGTATCACCCAAGTGGTAATAAACTGCTTATTTATTTAATGCTGACATCTAATTGTAAAAACATGTGTGGGAGGACATATTTTCTGTTATTGATCCATAAAGCCTAAAGCAATGGTTGTAAATCCTGCTTCCGCCTGCAACTCACCCCCGACACAAGACCTGCCTCCATATTAACAACTAATGAAATAATCATTCAGATGAACATTTTGGACATCTTGGACGTGGTACAAAATAAAATTGAATGAACATAGAGAGAGAGAGATAACTCCCTGAGATGTCTGTTTGCCGGCAGTTATCACAAACACAGTTGAGACGCTGTTCAGGGAGGAATAGCAATAAGGGACATACAGGACATTATACAAAGGCACCCTGCATCTGTTCAGGAACAAGACTCCTTCCCCATCTGGAGCAACGCGCCCCCAGTGCCCCCAACCCTTATTTACAAGGCGCCAGCAGCTTTGCAAGAAGCCGCGTCAGCCATTTTGAACGGGTGGGGAAAATCCTATTTTCATATTGTTTTGAGCAAAGCTTGTTTTGTAGCGCACTAACAATGGAGGTGGCGGGGGCGGCTGGGGCTTAGGAGTCCGCAGAGGTTGTGGGCAGGACTGCTCTGGCTGAGGCTGTATCCACGGTGTGGCTTACACAGGATGCTGCAATGCAGAGAAAGACATCATTGATCTGATCAGAGGCTGCAGTGAGTCACGGGGCCCGAGGAGGAGAGGGCCTGACACATCAACAGAAAGGCCCCTCTGTTGTGGGAGAAAGACACAAAACAACAAGCAGCCCTGCTGGCGATAACACAGCACGGCTTGTTAAAAAACATGCTTTTGTTCCTGTTCTTTGAAGGTGCGTTCTACTACCCTGATGTGTGGTGTCCTATGGAGAGGGAACACTTTTAGTGTTTCTGTGTGTTTATGGGAATTGAGAAAGTCCTGCCTCTTGATGAAAGTTTTCTTGGCAGTTGCCTGTTCTGTGTTCTTCTCCGCTAAAATGGAGCCTGATGGAGTCCTCCAGCAGACACCAGATTGTGTGTGTGTGTTTGGTGTGTTTGTGTGTTTGTGCCAAAAAATACATCTTAATTGATTTGAAGGTAACCTGATCATCATAGCAAAAATTAGACATTTTAAAAAGACCACTTAAAAAAGAGCAAGAGTAAGGAAAGCAGTGCTAGATTGAACCAGCCATCCAGATCCCAGAGGTACGTATAGGTCAGTGTGCATGTAGGGAGGAATCCATTGCAGGGATGCATTTGTGGGTCGGTGTGCACTATGGCTCGCAGGATCCATGTCCTTTTACATGATTTGTTTGTTAGGGTGTGTGTTAACACATGCTCTTACTGTGTGTTCACACCAAAAGACACACGTTTCGCCTATTCGCGCGAACAGGCGAATGTTGCCGCGTGACAAATCATAATCTGTCGCTGTGCAGTTATGTCAGGCGAACTTGTCGCGCAGCGAATTTTGTCTGACAACATCTTTTGCCCGCCAACGGTGCTTTATGCCAATTCATTCTCATCAACGATGGCCGAGATAACCACCATTGCATGTCTCTACCTGTTGTGGAAGAGGGAGAGACGTCGGAATGCCCGTCGTTTATGGGTTAATATAATCCGGAGGCGCAAACGGCAACAATCACTTTCTCCTCTGAGCTGCGGTTCACTGCGGAGTGCAGGGAACGGTTGGCCCGGCCGGTTGAACGCTGATTGGCTGTTATACGTTACTTCACCCACGTTACACACGGGGAGTGAATGCTGATTAGCTGTCTCACGCGAATGCCGCGGAAAAGTTGAAATATTTCAACTTCAGCAAATTTGTCGCACTGCAAATCCACGTGAACGCGCTCGCCGTTCACGTGGAAAAATGTTGTGCCGTCAATCAAATCTTGTTGCGGGTTTCGGCGATGAAAGATTTTGCCCGATTCGCGTCTCTACGTTGACTTTGTATTGAAACGTGTCGCGCCGTCGCGTTTGGTGTGAACACACAGTTAGGGGAATGCAAAAGACAACTATGATAAGAAAAGGACATGTGTAGCAACACACAGTTGTGAACACACAGTTAGGGGAATGCAAAAGACAACTATGATAAGAAAAGGACATGTGTAGCAAAGTATGAGCATATAAGAGAGTGCGTGTGCGTGTGTGTGTTTGTGTGTGCGTTAGTGTGTGTGTGTGTGTGTGTGTGTGTGTTTGTGTGCTTGTGTACGTGTACTTATTTGTGCGTGTGTGTGTGTACGTGTTTGTGTTTGTGTGTGTGTGTGTGTGTGTGTGTGTGTGTGTGTGTGTGTGTGTGTGTTTGTGTGCTTGTGTACGTGTACTTATTTGTGCGTGTGTGTGTGTACGTGTGTGTGTGTGTGTGTGTGTGTGTGTGTGTGTGTGTGTGTGTGTGTGTGTGTGTGTGTGTGTGTGTGTGTGTGTGTGTGTGCTCCCCCCTGGCCCGTCCATGACACTGCAGCATGCTGTCCTCCATGTTGTTCACTCTATCACCCCTCCTCTCTGTGTCACTTCATTGGCATGGCCCCATTCCTCACCCCTTCTCCTCTCTCTCCCACCGGCCTTCATATACTTATCCTGTATCTTCCCTATCAGATAGTCTCATCTGACTATCTGATAGGGCTGGGCAATATATAGATATTACATCGTGATATAAGACTAGATATCATGTTTGGTTTTGGATATCGTGCCATCGTGATATGGCTTATGGCCATATCAAGTATTATCTTTGCTGGTTTTAAAGGCTGCATACAGGGATGTACTTTTCTGACTTACCAGACTGTTTTAGCTGTTCTATTATGGAAGTAAATCTGTCTCACCGGATTTTGAAAATAAAAAGCCATTGAATTTTAAGCACTGAATATTTATGCATTGAAATAACATTTAAATATGTTATTTATATGTAACTCTTTAAATTTTCAACAAATCATTTTCACCTTTATTTTTTCAATGTTCAAAAATTCCAAATCAAATATTCAACGTTAAAAAAATGTATGTGCAAAATTCAGATGCAAAATTCAATGTATGAAATTCAGTGTTAACATCCGGGGACCCAAGGAAGAGCAATGGATCCTAGATGCTAGATCGCAGTCAAGCAAGGAGAGTGAGTGGGAATAAGAGCGTCACTCGTTGATACCTGACTCTGATGCAGGTTTTAGCCATGTCCAACGGCAACGGCTGTGATGATGGGTCTTTCTTCCTTGATACAAACGTTAATTCTAAACAGCATTTTACACAGTATAGCCTATAATAGGAAATGCTCAAATGTAAGTCAACGTCATTAAACACTGACTGAAGCTTTTTATGGGGAAAGAAGCAACGATGGCGGACTGTACTAAATGCCCTGTCCATTGTATGGGTCTGTAAAATGCTTGCACAGCGGGTTTTTTAACCCTTTTACTGCAGTTTATGAAATAAACGAACTAATGCCTGTATGTGAAGTGTGTGTGTGTGGGGGGGTGTGTGTGTGTGTGTGTGTGTGTGTGTGTGATTGCGGTGACTTGGCTGGATTTGCATGCAGCGTAAGGGTAATTGTAGTGGGTTAAGAGCCCAATTTATTAGGGCACCAAATGGGGCGACCCGAGGTCCCTTTGCCTACTGGTGTGAGTCTGGGGCGATCTGAAGCCCGCTGTGGCACAGAGCTCAGAGCCGGCAGTATTGCGTACTGAGTGGCAACTGAAGCGGCAGCAGCCTGTAGCTCCAGTGGAAGCACGGCGGCCCTCAGGAAGAAGCGCCCGACAGCAACCTGATTTGTCATCCTCATATCTGTATCACGCCACTCAGTGCGCAATACTGTCAGCTCTGTGCGCTCGTTGCGCTCTCGTTATGCCACCACAGGCATATCAACCGCTTTGATTCAGCCACGCAACGTGCGCCCGGTGTCACAAAACGAATGCACCCATTCCGACTGATCGATGACGATACAAAACGTTCTGCTTGTACATTTTAACATCGGGTCCCCCGATGTTAACGCTGAATTTTGTACATTGAATTTGGCACCTGAATTTGGCATGTTAAATTTGGGGACGTTGAAAATATTTAAGTTGAAATTAATACATAGAATTTTGATTCTGAATTTAGCCTATTGAATTTTTGAACTTTGAACATTTAGTCAAATTCAGAAGAAAAAAAATTGGATACGTTATTTCGATGCATAAATATTCAATGCTAAAAATTCAGTGGCTTTTTATTTTCAAAATCCGATGACACAGATTTACTTATTTTCACATATTCTATTATTTGCCTTTACCAACTCATCATATCCAAATCACTGATGATTATTAATCCAAAATCCCATGTGTGCAATCTTTTTGTGAACGCACTAATAGTCATCCTAACAGTGTTGCTGTGACATCAATATGGAGGAAGGTGAAAAACATCAATATTTGGTTCTGTCTATATTGCCCAGCCCTACTATCTGATGTTTATTCGATATTGTGTTTCATCACCTTTTTTTTTCTATCTTCCCCTCACTCTATCACTATCATCTATCACTTGCTATTACTTGTCTATCTCTTTCCACATCCCTTTCTCTCACTTTCTCTATACATACTGTACTGTATCTCTCTCTCTCGCTCTCTCTCTCTCTCTCTCTCTACATCCTTTTCTCTCTCTCCATCCCTTTCTCTCTCTCTCTCTCTCTACATCCCTCTCTCTCGCTCTCTCTCCACATCCCTTACTGTATCTCTCTCTCTCTCTCTCTCTCTCTCTCCATCCCTTTCGCTCTCTCTCTCTCTACATCCCTCTCTCTCGCTCTCTCTCCACATCCCTTACTGTATCTCTCTCTCTCTCTCCATCCCTTTCTCTCTCTCTCTACATCCCTTTCTCTCTCTCTCTCTCCACATCCCTTACTCTCTCTCTCTCTCTCTCTCTACCTATATCTACCTATATCATTACCTATATATTTGGACCTCTCTCTCTCTCTCTCATCCCTATACTCTCTCTCTCTCCACATCCCTGACTGTATCTTTCTCTCTGTCTCACGGTTGCCCTGGCAGCAGACGGTGGGTGGCCTCAAACTGTCGTGTGGAGAGACTATAAGATCTAAGGGCCCTGGCAGAGGCAGTGGGCGGACCCCGACACAGCAACAGTAATGACTGCCACTTTCAGATGCCCCACTTTGTTAATTCGCCCCCTTAACATTCCCCCTTTCATTCTCCCACCTGATTCCCTCCTTCCTGGCCTCTGGGCCCTGGCTGCCACTTCCCATGTCCCTATTGAGCTACACAATGTCACAATGTTATTCTCCTCCACCTCTCCTCTTTTATTTTAGGTTCACTTTATCTAATCCTCTTTAACCTTTCCCCGGCTCCTCTCTCTTTTAATCACTCCTCCAGACAAGCTTTTCTCTCCTTCTTCTTTTGATCTGCCTCAATGCCTTAATATTTCTTTGTTGACTGTATTGTCTTTGTGCATCTCTCTCTCTCACTCTCTCTCTCTGTCCATCTCTCTCTCTCTCTCTCCCCCCCCTCTCTCCCTCCCCACTTTGGATGCCACATCTTGCTTTTCCCTTATGCCTTCTGTTGCTCTAACTTCTATGTGTCTATACTGTAACTTTGTATTTCAACTCCTTCTGCAGGAAATCAATCATTCTAGTCTCGCCTTTTTGAAAACATGCAACAAGAAAGCTATTTCCCCCGTATCCATCACTGCGCCACTCATGCAGCTTTTCCACTTCCTGTCTTCCATCACCACTACCCCCCCATCGCCTCCATCCATCCAGCCGTGTGTTTGGGAGGTGATGGAGTGGGAAAGAGACGGGCGTACAGGACAGTTTGATAATGAAGGAGGAGGAGGTGGAGGGCTGGGTGGGGCTGGTGGTGCTGATGGATGGCTGAACATAAGACAGAGGCATTGGTCTGACACCGGGTAAATAGTAGCTGTAGATCACCACAGCTGGGAAATATTCCCTTGACAAAAACACTTTGGGTATAATTTTCCATGACAAATGAAGGCAGTTGATGCGGTCTCTGATACGTTCCTCAGACGCCATAGCGGGCGATCACTTAAGGGGGCGCTACGCCTTACCAGCTTGGCCAGAGTCACTACGCTCTCCTCGCAAGGGCTTTGGTGGGCAAACTAGAAACATTAAGGAGAAATATGACATTTACTTTGTATGTTTACTGCCACCAGCCTCTGAAGGGCTGTAGTTTGGTTCTCAATCAGTTTAGTGTTTAGAGTGCACTTTCTCTCCCAATCATTATCAAACAAAAGAAGAGAGTAAAAAGTCTTACAGTGCACGCTTTGAGATTTAAAACGGAATTACAACCTGTGAATATATTTGGAATAAATTACAAACATTAAAACATAGCCAAACAACATCTTCCTTGATGATAAGTTATTGATTTGGGCATCATTAGCACAATTAGCTGTTTTTTCCTAACATCTGGCTAATAGAACACACGGCAACTTTGCTATTAGGAGTAGCTTTTAATCGACATATTTCTAAATCGTTTCAAAGTGTATTCCACTGACATTTCCGAAGGTCTTGGCAGAAGAACGATGAATAATGCATTTTCTAAGTACTTCTGTTTCAATCAGAGCCCATCAACGAGTCCATTGTGTCTCCTGCAGACCCCTGATGCACTGCAGTTGATATGTAAACCCCTAGTAGTGCTGCTCACACAACAGGCATACCACTTCACAGAGCAGTGGGCCATGTTTTATGTATAATATCTCACTAGTTACCCACAATAGATCAATCAAGTGACACTACATAATAACAATGCAAGTGTTTGTACGGTTATAGTTTAAAAATGCCTCAAATGATGCTGGTATCATGACACAACCATCCGGTTTTACCATTTCAAATGTAGTAATTTGCAGACGTTTCTACCCAGAGCCCCTTACAGTAAATTCAGATACATAGGACCAGGTTGGTGTGCAGGTAGACTGCAGAGAGAACCCAAAATATAAAGGCGCTACACTATGTAACTACAGGTACTAGAATGACCCTGATTATGGACCGTGTGGGTCTGACTTCAAAAGTCTAATTTCATGTTCTCTCTTTACAGAGCCTTGACATTTCTCTATGATGGAAAGAAACAGCGAGTGGAACCCCACTAAGAGGACACCTGGTTAAACCCATGCAGAACACCACCTCCCCTCCCTCTGTGTGCTGTGCTTTCTGCCATTACAAGCCCCTTTACTTTGTACTCCCCTGCATACCATTGAGGTTTGGACCACCACTTGTACTGGTCTGCCAGCTCCATTTGTACATCGCTCTGGATTGGACGAAGGCAGCAAACAATCTCTGCTTTCTGGTTGGCTGCCCGTTGCCAAGAAAGGCAAACTGCCAAATGTATCCTGTCGTCCATTTGATGGAACGACACTTAATGTGGATTTAACTGATTATCAGATATGCAGCAACAAGATGGATGTGGTAGCGTTCGATAACAACGTAAGCGAATCTGGAATGTCTAAAGATAGATATGGATAGAAAACATGAGTAAACGCCATCTGGATATGTAACAGAAGGACTTGCAATGAAATAGCTAGCCTATAAAAAAATTATTGGACAGTTACAAATAAACGGAAATATATAAAAAAAGATTGGCTAGCAGAAAATAGATAAAATAACAATAACTGATTCCTATAACTCCGGATGAGCCTGTGTTGGGATATGAATATGTGTTGCATAGATAAACAAAGGCCCTTCAGACTCCATGCCTGAGAAACTTGATGCACCACTGGACCTGGGGACTAACGCGGGGCCAGGCGGACTTGGATGAAGCTTGGCATGGGGACAGTTGAACTCAGCTGAGCTCATCTGTTTTGGATGTCACTCCACTAAACTGAATAAGAAGAAGAAAACAAAAGATCCACTGGAGGCCCTACGTCTAACTTTCCCACAACCATACTGGTATTAAACTGGACCTGATGGCACCGGAGCTGGAGTGGGAGACACAAAGTCAAAGCGGATTCAATCCGACAGCCGATATTTCTGATATCTGTTGGGAGTCGACCGGCTGGACTCCTAGCGGCTGAGCTATGCGCCGGGGCGGGCGTCGGCTCCTACAGGCGGGACGGGGGACTGCTGCGGAGGGCTCTGTCTCCGAGCTCCAGCGCCTCACACGCAGGTGAGTCCTCTGCTGTCAGCCTGCTGACCTCATAGCTCTTACAGCGCGGGGCTCCACCCTCCTCCTACTAAAGACACTGTGTCCGCTCATCAGGAACAATTAGAAACACAAGGTTATGGTCCGTGAGTTATGGTGCCGTGCTGCCGCCCTGGCACAGAAGGCTCCAACCTCTCTGCTGGGTCTTAACCCCCAGCTCAAGAAGCACACTGCCCCAGTGTGGGGTCCTTCTGTTGGGAGTGGCCTGTGATGCACTGTCTAATAAATGGCTAATGGATATCAGGCTGTAGGATTACAGCGCGAGCCTCGCTAAACACGCCGCATTGCCCCATACAGCCCCCTCTCTCTCTCTCTCTCTCTCTCTCTCTCTCTCTCTCTCTCTCTCTCTCTCTCTCTCTCTCTCTCTCTCTCTCTCTCTCTCTCTCTCTCTCTCTCTCTCTCTCTCTATCCCGCTCTTTCCAGGAATGTCACTATCTTGCCTTCTGTTATTGTTATTTATTTGGGTTATCTTTTTGTCTGGTTGTGGTGGGGTGAGGATATAATGAGCTGATAGGGGAGGTGGCTGTGTGGCTAACTGACTGCCTCAGGGGCGACCTTACCTGCAGTAGGGGGCACAAGTTCACCTGCACACGCACACACACACACACACACACACACACACACACACAAAAACTGTGCTTTTGACACACGTACAGAAACACAGACACACACTCACACACAAACAATTCAGTGTGGCGATTTACATTCACATGTATACAAACATACATTCCTGCATATAGACATAACATTGTTGTACATCAATGAATGCAATATAGACCCATGCCATACATTCATCATTCCATATGACTCTTTATCAAAACGTCTTGTTTTTTTATATAATCTTTTTTAGGGGACAACAAAACAACAATGAAGATGACAACTTATTGTGTCACACCCAAAATGATAATGGATGGCCTCTCTTGAATTTATTTCAATGCTGCATTTGCTTGGGTTTGAAAAATACATAAGCTACCGGAAGAAAATCCAAACACACACTGTTTGCGTTGTGACTTTGATCTCGGTGGAGTTCGGGGGGAACAGGCGGTAATTGTTCCACATACGGTGCGCCCCGACGTGGCAGCTCCTGCCGTGACTAATGCCTCTGGTTTATTCTGGCATCTGCATTACAAAGTGGTTCTGTTTACTCGTTCGGCTCTGCTGACTGGCGCTGGGTTTCTGGCAGAGAGCGACCCAAACACTCGCACACACACACACACACACACACACACACACACACACACACACACACACACAAAGACACAAACACACAAAGACACACACACACAAAGACACACACACACACACACACACACACACACACACACACATACATGCACACTCTCTCACACACACACACACACACACACACACACACACACACACACACACACACACACACACACACATGAAACATGCATAGGCTTGTACAGTGGAAACACACACTCTATTGGTCTCTGGATGACAGCGGTTGTATTATTAGAGCTGCACTGGGAGGACGTGAGTAAATATAGCCCCATAAGTGGCTCTGGGAGCTATCTCAAGGTCAGCTTTATTTCATTTTTAATTTATTCTTTTATTTAACAGGCACCGTGGACAGTTGGTAGCTGTCCCAGAATTAGCTATAAAGCTTGATTTAATCTGCAGTCCCTGGGCAGGTAATACAAAGTTAGATTACTTTTAGAAAATAGTTTACGAAAGATAAAATGACAATGTTCAGTACATAAACATTATAAAATACAACACAGAGAAAAAATCTAATCTAATAAAAATGCTTAGTGTCGGGAGCTAATGGTCACATGATTGATTTGATCTCAGCCATTTTCGTAGGGCTGCCAAGTTATGGTCGGGTGACTGATTGGTCGGTCGAGATGCACTTTGTTTGACCAGATTGTCATCGGTCGGAAAATCGCTGGTGTTCCTTTCATGAGGAATGAATCCATTATTTTTGCAGGAGGGACAAATGCAGGCTTATTGAGTGATGGGCTATATAGTGTTAGAAATAACATTATTTATTAATATAAGAAATATGCAAGGGCCCGTAGTTTCTGTTTTAACAATCGCCGTGTGGCTCGTCTGGTGTGCGACCCGCTTTACATGATGAAGCTCTGCCGTCACGAGCAGGACTCAGACCAAGAGGGGATCTAACCCGCTGACCTTCTCCCAATAGCACTGATGTGATGTTTATGCTAGCAGGTAGAGTGGAGTGTGTTAAGTTATTAAGTTTAATTAAGTTAATTTAGAGATAACGTGCATGTAAAAAAAAAAAAAAAGATTGGTCGTAGAGTTTGAAACTAGTAAAATGTGACCTTTGTCTGGTGCTGCTGGAAGTAGAGTTGTAAATGCCGAGCAACCAAATTCAGAGCCCCTTGTGTTGCACTACAGTGGTGGAGGCTCTTGTTGCCTGATGTGGTCTGATCACAGTGAAACTAATTCTTTCAGGTGGGGAGGAGCAAGGTTATGGATAATTTTGCACATTATGTTTTTGCATAATTTATACAATTATCAAAGGTCAGAAGGTTCTACTTATAAATTATATGACAGTAATGATAAGAAACTTTGTTTTTTCACACTTTTTGAAAAATGATAGAGTGCATGTACAACTTGGCAGCAAAGGTTGGTAATTGGTTCCTGATAAATGAAAAATGTTTTAGGTTCAGTTTGACTGTACTAATTACCTCTTGCACTTGCTTTTCAAAGGTCAGGTGTGAATCAATGATTTCTTTTTTCATTTTTTATTAAATATACGAGACAATTTGGAGCTCACCCTTTAATAAGAATATCAAGATGATGGAACTCCTTCTTGCAGATGAATACATGCATGCAGTCTTTATTAATGATATAATATATATAACGTGTAATATCTCATGTGAGGCAAGACTGTGAGCCAGGAAAAAATGCTAGACATGGCTGCCTAACTTATGCACCACCTGCTGTCCTGTTCTGGCATTTACATCAATAAAGGGGTTGTTCTCAAACATCTGGGTCATTTCCGCAGGGCATATAGTAGGTACAGCATTAACATATAAGCTAAAGAGCAAGGGTCCCAGGACAGACCCCTGTGGGACACCAGTCCAGCAGTCAAGTAATGAATCAAGTAATGAATCTAGTTGTGTTCCAGCCTGTGTGCATTGCTTTCTCATTGTTAAATATGAGTTAAAAGGTGAAAGCTTGGATAGAAGGACATAGTAATTTACAGTGTCAGATGCCTTCCGTAGAAAATACTGCTCTTACTACCCCACCCCCCACAGACTTGACACGAGTCAGTCAGCCATCTTTGGCCAACGATTGATGTGTGTGTGTGTGTGTGTGTGTGTGTGTTTTTATATACCAGGGTTGCCAACTTTCGGTTTTTGGCTGGAGTGAGACTGTAAAATCTGACCAAATTGAATTGTTGAGGGAGGGGGGTTACGGGATTGTTGACGGGGGGGGGGGGGGGGTACTGTGTGGCGGTGCTGCAATATAGTGGATATAAGGGGATGTCTTAAACTCCTCCCCTTTCATTAAAAACAATACGCTGTGGTCTAGTCAAGTCATCAACAGAAAATTCACGGGAGTTGTTTTTGTTGTTGTTGCCATGACATTTGTTGCATGACAGTGTGAAATTGATGCTGGAAGCGTGAGTGTCACGCCAGATGTGTGAGAGCTGGCAACCCTGATATACACACAATGCAACTATATATATATATATATACACACATTGCAACTGAACTGTACTTCTGTACTCCTATCCCTTGGCACCTAAGGTATATAGATAGATAGATGGATCGATAGATACTTATTTATGGTTTATTTGATAGGAAAGATACAGTGTAGACAAACTGAGAACAGCTATCCAATGCAAGTATCATAGTGCTTTGCAACACCCGTCCCTAGGAGGGCTTTTGTGAAAAAAAGAGATTAAAACAAATGAGGTTAAAATAAGTTAAACCGAGTACAGCAAGAGATAGATAGATAGATAGATAAACAATGAGCATTGTTAGGCAAACTGTGATTTTGAGCTATACAAGCTGAATCTGTAAATAATCCCAGCTATGAAACAGTACATCTCACAGGGTGATTATTTGCAAGTGTTCACTGGCATTCATAGGGCAGCTAATTATCACAGTCCCAGTTAAACTCACCACAAATTGGTAATTTTGTGGTGAAGCAGCCTGAGCTGGTTATCATAACTCCCGTTCCAGAACATAAATCGGCATCTCACTCATAAAAACGCTCCTGCTCTGTGTGCCAAAAACATTTCCTTGTAAATCGAAATACTAATAATAGTGTGATAATCCTAAATGCTTTGCTATGCTCACCAGTGTGCTGCTGCCAGAGAGGCCTGTGAGTTCCTGATGTGATGCCCAGCATGAAGCACTCTGACCGCCACATCTCTCTAATCACTGCTAAGACCCCCACTTCACAACACATGCTTGCTGAAGAAACGTAGGCGGACTAGCAACAGAATACTGATGTTCTGGAAAACACACTCGATCAGAACCTTTGTCAGATGGTGAAGGAAGTACGGGCGAGCCATACCTGCTGTTCATTTGTGCAATATTTTTTTGGTTTATTCTTTTTACATTGTTCATAGCGTCTACTTCTCCAACTTTACACGTACACACTAGCTCTCTTGTTGGGCCACTAGCTGATTGGCTCAGCCACCTTGTCAACAGAACCGAGAGTGTGTTGTTTGGAACAATGGAATACAGGGGAAGGACTGAAATGGCGAGTTGCCTTGGTGGCAGGGTGGAGACATGGATACATAGTATGTAGTGGACAAGCACAAATTGGTCAAATTCAATGGGAAAGTGGAATGCCACAAATACAGTGTTTATATTTGTTTGTCTGAGAATGTGTGTTTGTGTGTGTGTTTGTGTGTCTATGTTTGAGTGGAGTGTGTGTGTGTGTGTGTGTGTGTGTGTGTGTGTGTGTGTGTGTGTGTGTGTGTGTGTGTGTGTGTGTGTTGTGTGTGTGTGTGTGTGTGTGTGTGTGTGTGTGTGTGTCTATGTTTGAGTGTGTGTGTGTGTGTGTGTGTGTGTGTGTGTGTGTGTGTGTGTGTGTGTGTGTGTGGTGTGTGTGTGTGTGTGTGTGTGTGTGTGTGTGTGTGTGTGTGTGTCTATGTTTGAGTGTGTGTGTGTGTGTGTGTGTGTGTGGTTGTGTGTGTGTGTGTGTGTGTGTGTGTGTGTGTGTGTCTATGTTTGAGTGTGTGTGTGTGTGTGTGTGTGTGTGTGTTTGTGTGTGTGTGTGTGTGTGTGTGTGTGTGTGTGGTTGTGTGTGTGTGTGTGTGTGTGTGTGTGTGTATGTGTGTGTGTGTGTGTCTATGTTTGTGTGTGTGTGTGTGTGTGTGGTTGTGTGTGTGTGTGTGTGTGTGTGTGTGTCTATGTTTGAGTGTGTGTGTGTGTGTGTGTGTGTGTGTGTGTGGTTGTGTGTGTGTGTGTGTGTGTGTGTGTGTCTGCGTGAGGCCCATTTGGGTAATTGAACCCATGTCTCCCCTTGTGAAGCACAGGCCGCCGGGTTGTAACACCAGTGTCCTACAAGAGCCTGACAAGGTGAAAGGGCTTCTGGGATATAAGAGAGGGGGGGGCTATACAGGGGGAAATGGCTGTGTGGGGGGGGGGGGGGGGGGGGGGGAACGGATCTTGAAGCAAACCGAAAGAGAAAGTGGAGTGGAAAACAAATAGAAGGAGAAGGTGGAAGGACAGGAGAGGAGCGACTCCCACGCAGGGAGGGCCAGGGAACCAGAGAACACAGTAGTCAAAGGACCGGGAGATACCAGGAGAACGGGAGAAGATAGGAGAGGGTCAGGGAGGTGGAGAGCATATACAACAGAAAGATAAATGACTTTATAATAAAGGAGGAGAGGGAGGAGAGCGCCAGACACATTAATTGTGCCGGTTGATAACGCGAAACAGAGAATCCATAGACCTGGACAAGCGAGATGAAGAAAGCTGGCGGGAGTAAAGGCATGTGATCATATCCTCTGAAGAAGAACAACAATCAGAGGGATGGAGAGAGGGGAGGAGGAGGAGGAAGGAGGAGATTATTTACACGCAGTTGCTCGAAATGCGATCGCATCACACTCCCGTTCAAATCTGTGGTCGGATGTCTCCGGCGTGGCGTTTGTTGTATTCCTCTGTATTACTCTGCATCTGCCATGCGCATTGGGGGGGGGGTGTTGATGAAGGGGGGAAACACACTTCCAAACGTCCCCCACAATCTGACCAAAAGCACGGTGGGAATGAGTCGTTCAAAAAACGAAACAAAACCCAAAACCCACCGGACTACAGAGGAAGGCTGAAGACGGATGAAGGGGTTAAGTGGCGACAAACGGGGGCGGGGGGGGGGGGTTGAAGTAACGGCGTTGGAGACGTGCCGTAAGAGGGGGATTACTCACCGCACCACACACCGACCTCCGGCCGGATGTGACCAAGCAGGCCGGCGGCCACTCGGAAAGAAAACACGCTTAGATGAATAATAGATGAGCCTGATGTGCCCGTTCATGTGAGGGATGGATCTTACACACACACGCACGCACACACACGCACACACACACTCACACAACACCTGTATTTTAACGCCGGTGTGTCTCAGGGCCGTAACCTCTTGTTAAGACACTCAGAGAAAATGTGGCGAAAGCACTCTGGAAGGTCCTGGAAGCAGACGAGCGCTCGCTCATGCAGCAGCTGCGTAGTGGACGGGCTGGTTTAGCTGCGTAGTGGACAGGCTGGTTTAGCTGCGTAGTGGACAGGCTGGTTTAGCTGCGTAGTGGACAGGCTGGTTTAGCTGCGTAGTGGACAGGCTGGTTTAGCTGCGTAGTGGACGGGCTGGTTTAGCTGCGTAGTGGACGGGCTGGTTTAGCTGCGTAGTGGACGGGCTGGTTTAGCTGCGTAGTGGACAGGCTGGTTTAGCTGCGTAGTGGACAGGCTGGTTTAGCTGCGTAGTGGACGGGCTGGTTTAGCTGCGTAGTGGACAGGCTGGTTTAGCTGCGTAGTGGACGGGCTGGTTTAGCTGCGTAGTGGACGGGCTGGTTTAGCTGCGTAGTGGACAGGCTGGTTTAGCTGCGTAGTGGACAGGCTGGTTTAGCTGCGTAGTGGACAGGCTGGTTTAGCTGCGTAGTGGACGGGCTGGTTTAGCTGCGTAGTGGACGGGCTGGTTTAGCTGCGTAGTGGACAGGCTGGTTTAGCTGCGTAGTGGACAGGCTGGTTTAGCTGCGTAGTGGACAGGCTGGTTTAGCTGCGTAGTGGACAGGCTGGTTTAGCTGCGTAGTGGACAGGCTGGTTTAGCTGCGTAGTGGACGGGCTGGTTTCCATGCGCCATGGCTCAGGTGTAATCATCGCCATCAAATGAGCAGGAGTGCTGCGTGTTGTTTTGACCTTCAAGAGCAGAGGCAACATGGGGAATAGGTGTGGATTTTTCTCGATGCTTACAGATATGTGCTCTCGGCTGTCACACACACACACACACACACATACACACACACACATACACACACATAGCAAATGAATGGGATTGGTGTGCGGCTATCTTTGTGTGTGCATGCTTATATTTGTGTTTGTGTGTATGTGTGTGTCTGTGTGTGTCTTTCTGTGTGTGTGTGTGTGTGTGCGTGTGTGTAATGTTTGCACCTCTGACGATGTGTGTTATCCTTTCTTAACTTGCTATCATTTGTCTGCATGACTTTATAATATGTGTGTGTATGTGTGTGTGTTTTATTATAGCCTGCAAGTTCATTATTCAGTTTGAAAAGCAGACAAAGAATAAGAAGGAATTGGACACGAGGCTGAGCTCTCTTCTAGGAAAAGTTTGTTGTTCTTAGGCGTCCAACTCGTTTTCTTCTCTCACTGAAAGGTTGAGACACCTGCACTTTATTGACTCACAGAGGACGTGCAAGAGACATCTCTTTGTAAAGGCATGATTGCCAACTAACCTTGGACAAATAGTACATTTTCTCAACGATGGTTCGCATTCAAACAACCTCCCCCAACATATTATGCTAAACGCTATTGAGCCGCTCAAACTTTTCACCAAGGTGAAATTGTGTTGGCTCGTCGCAAAAAACAACATCGGCCAATATGTGCTCATCAAGAAGAGTCCTTTGACAGTCTTCCCTGGTGCCAAAGAGTGTCTTTCAAGACATTGTTGCAGAAACTGAAAGCGATATGAACCTGGAAACTCCTTTTTGACTCAGACTACAGACTGTGTTTGTACCTCAACACGACTATGGCTTAAGAGCCACTAAATCCATGATTTAGTGTAGGATTTTGTTACAGGCTAATGTGGAAATATCTTATTTCGATATGCTATTCAATCTCAACACACAATATCCTATTTCATGTGATTTGTCATTCAAATATGATAAAGGAAGGGGATGGCACTGTGTGAAGGAATCAAAGAGCATTGATTTGTTACGACATGATTGTTGTGCAAATACAGTAACTCAAGATGTAGGTTAAAATGTAAGTGGTCTACGTGAGGTTAATAACAAGCACAGCAGTCCAAGGCCAAAGGAGCGATGGTGAGCGTCACTGGATCGCGTCTGTCACTTTGGCTTAGCAGAGCCAGACTGATAAACCCTTAGCTTCAGGCATCCATTTTGCTCACTTAGCTTTCACAGGGACCACAGAGAACACTGTAACACAATACATGTGCACACACGCATACACACGCACACACACACACACACACACACACACACACACACACATACAACACCCATGCACACACATTATTATACACACACACACACACCACACCCATGCACACACATTATTATACACACACAGTTAAGTTAGTTACTTAAGTTCTCATTCTCATACTCACACACACATGCACTCATATGCAAATACAGACACAAATGGGGACAAACACATACTCATGAACACAATACTGGCCTTTCTCTAGTGTCCACTTAAGACCGCTTTAACATTCTCAACAGCAGCCCAGCAGTGTGTGACTGTGGGGGGACTGGGGATGCCAGAGCAGATAAATGTGCGGCAGCATGAAGGTTCACTCAAAGCAGCCGGTAGAGAGAGGGGGGATAGGGAGATCCATTTAAGAGCATTGGAAATGGGCCGCCCAAGGGGATGATGATAACAAGGGATTGGGCAGAAGGAAAGAGAGAGAGAATGAGAGTATGGGGGTGAAGAGATGGAGGATTTACTGTGACTGTTTATTTTTCATTTTTATAAAAAGCAATTGAAAGAGATTTCAGATAACTTTAATGGAGCAGTAGGGCTTGGGCCCTCTTACTCAAGAAGGCCTACAGGTAGCCGGTGAACACTGGGGTTCAACCCAGAGCCTAAAATCCAGGGGAGTTGTATAATATATATCAAGGGAAAACAGAATGGCATTTGAATTCAAAGAGAATTACAATATATACACAATACATGTACTACATATATATTAAATAGCACAGCATCGTTTACCATGGTATCTGTTGACTACATTCCAGCATTGCTTGGGTTATAAAATGTCTGACATGGTGCTTGAGTCAAGCTGAGTCAGAAGGGCTTGCATGCAGTTGACACCCTTTATCAAACAGACGGACTGACGGACTGCCCAGGCGGTGAGTGAGCCTGAGAATATACATTGCTGCTTTAAAAGCAGATTCAATTCTGATTTTGAATGGGAGTACTTCATTCTGAGAGAACCTTCTAGTGCGGTTTCAGAGTGAAGATCAGAGGTTCCTGTGTCGTTACAGAGCGTCCCGGGGGCCAGGCGCGTCGCGGTGGGGGACATAATGGCGGGCCATGTCCAATACTGTTCAGGTTAACAATGCCGGGCGCGCTGTGTGTTGCACAGCGGCACGCGCTTATGTAAGGGATCTCATTAGGCTCCCTTAACCTTTAGCTGGTTTGTCAACGGATTCTAAAGGTTTTGTGTGTGTGTGTGTGTGTTTTATCAGGACCAGTTAGGACCTTTGAGATTAGGTTAATGTTAATTTTTGCACCAAAATGGCCGATCTTATTGTCAGACAGTCAGTCACTCAGTCGGTCACTCATTATTTTCTACAATTGTGTATTTTGTGAGGACCACTTAGATGGGTGTGATGTGACAGCTCGTCGTTATGTGAGATGCCATTACATGCTAATCACAGCCGAAGCGGGCGGATTTGTTTTGATTTAGCAAGAGGGCAGTGGCAGGCAAATTGTTTGCCTGCAGATTTGTCCATAAATCTATAGTCACTTAGGAGGATGCATTTAATAATGTGTGTAAACAAGGGGATCGACATTGGCAGTGCACCATTTAGCCTGCTACATCCTATCCCACACAGACCTGCTTACACACACACCAATACACACACTCACACTCATTCACATAGCTATACACACACAGAAAGACACACAGAGACATACACACGCACAGACACACAGATAACAACACACACGCACACTGACTTTGTCTTGACTTCAAACTATTCTGAGATATTGTCGTTTCGAGTGATATGCTAATCTCCCACTGATTGTGAAATTTTAAGTAGCCTACTTCAAATTGGTTTTTCGGGAATGTACTGTGAGGGAGTATTTTTTAAGCTGATTTCTCTGCTTCTTCTCTGCTTCTCTCTCCCTCCAGATCTCCCATTCCAGACCGAGGCCTCAGCACGCACACGCCGCGGCCACACACACACCCACACACACACACCCAATAACACACACACACACACACCACAGAAGACAGATGGACAGATAGAAAAGAAAAAGAAGACGCCAAATCTCCACTCATCACTCTGCAACTTCCTTCATCGTCATCATCATTAAAATTTTCATTGCTATTCTTTTCGACATGTTAGTAGATTTTATTTTAATTGTTATCACGGCCATTTCCTCAACATAACCAGCATCATGGTGAAATCCGCCAATCAATTTCGACCCTGCAAAGCACCGGTTATAAATTAATAGTGTTACCGATGAGCCTATAATTGGCAGTAAATATGACATATAATGTACTCACTATGACCACCTTCATCAATACGTCATCTTCTTCGTTATCACCTTCAGAACAGTAGGTATTTTGGTCTTCACCGACAACACCATCATCGCTACCTCCCCCACCATTACCATATCAAGTATCATCTCCTACATCCCCATGGGGGAGTCTGGTTGCTTTAGCACAACGTTCAAATATTCATTTGCACAGTCAACACATTTCACTGACAGGGAAAGCTGGGAAAAGCCTCATGAAATACCATCCATATTAAACCTGGTATCAGCCACTCCCTACCATGACAATAATACTGAGGAATCGACAAATTAGTTTTCCGTTCGATAAAAGGAATCCATGGATAACTTGACTTACGGCTTATCATTGGGGTGTGATTCTGTAAGTGTTTGTGTGTGTGTGTGCGTGAGTGTGTGTGTGTGTGTGTGTGTGTGTGTGCCAATGCGTGCATGTTTGTGTGTGTGTGTGTGTGTGTTGGTAAATTACATTCACTATCATCATTGTTCTTGTCCCGAGCTCAGAGGGTAGTCAGTACAAACTGTACTGTACTATCTGTACAGTACAGACAGTACAGTACAGACGGTACAGTTCAAACAGTACAGACGGTACAGTAAAGTACAGTACAGACGCCTCACCCATGCTGATGGAAGACATATTCATACATGAGTCCCTCTCACTCTCTCTCTCGCCACTGCTTGTGCTCCTCTCACCTTTTCTTTGGGCTTTATATTTTGTATGTGTACATAAAACAATTTCAAATCTTATAGTTTTGTACATGTAATTTTTATGGTGTGTTGACTTTTTTCTAATAAAATAAAGTAAAAAAGATGAGAGACCCTACCCCTAGGCTTATTGGTTTTTATTCAAATATGTACGGGTAAACAAACCTTCTTCTGGTTTATTTAAATATGTATATATATATATATATATATATATATACAGAGAAAACCAGATGAAGGTATGTATATATATATATACATACCTTCATCTGGTTTTCTCTGTTTACCATGGAAGGTACTGGAACTGTTTTGAAGTTCAGAGATAGCAAGTAGCTTTTTAATGAAGAGGCTAAATGGGTAATTATATTTTAATCAGACAATGCCTTGATCATATCATACAGATGGTTAAAGAACATGAAGCCACTTCTTATCCTCTAGTCTCATTTCCTATGTTTTGTTAAGTTGACCAAGTCTGAGTGCAGGCAGGGCTTTGATTCTCACCAGAGATAATATGGATTTAATAGCAATGCTGTTGTGTGTCGAATACATTCTGTCATCTTTCCTGTATCCGTGTCCTCTAATATAATGTTTTAGCGTCTTGTAACAAAAAGGCAGAAGAACACCGATTTGCGCGCGTCTTCAAGGGAAGCACATTTATCGCAAGGTATAATTTGAGCAGTAAAAACCCAAATCCTTTGATATTTTTCTTTAGCCCCCTGCGGTTCCTGTCTCTCTATTATTAATAACTCTCAAGTGGATTTTATGTGGAGCCCCGGCAGTTATAAAAGCCTTACCAATGAAACGGGCTGAATAACATTCATTATTCAGCCTCACCAAAACCGTCAAGCCCCATTAGAATGTTAATGCCTCATTCCACGGCCCCAACTGTTCATGGATGCCTGTTTATTTTGAGCAATAATTATCTATAAACCCAACTTTAAACATAAATAATCTTGCCTACGCGCTCCTACGTGTGTCTTAATAACCTTTACTGCGCAGGCTACATATCGACGGTGTACTTTCTGCCTCCCTTCTTGTTCCTCTTATCATGTTTCCTCGTTCTTCATTGTCACATTTCCTCTTTCCTCTATCATCTCATATCCCCCTCCATGCCCTCTTATTTCCCCCGTGTGACTTTAACACATCATCATGTCCACACAAACCTTACCCACTCCCCATAGCTCCTGTACTCTCTATAGGTGCCTGATACTTGGTGTCTGGTGGACATATAGACCTGCAGTACTTCACCCCCCTCCACCACCTCTGGACCACTCTTTGAAATAATATTGAGAACAAAATGAAATAAATAGGTTTAATAAAATATGTTCTGTGGATTAACCGTAAGTAATATATAGTACACATTAAATATGAGAAGGGCTTGATTAGTGAAACTGTATTATAAGAAAACGTTGGACCAACTCAAGCTTACATTCACAGAACATGCCTGTAATGGCACATTTCCACCGGAGGGTGCGGGTCAGTTCGGTGTGCAAATGTGGCACGGATCGCGTTTCCACAGCCAAAAGTGGGCGTGATCCAGACTGAGCTGTATTGAGCCGTACTCATCTCTCAGTAGTCCTCTGTTGGGGTAATGAGACTCCTGAAAGGGTGCCGGTGTTACACCAAAAAGTGACCCACCAACCCACCGAAAAGTGTGACTCCAGGGGGCGCTGTTGCACATTTTCTGCAACATGCACGCAGCACGTTGGAAGTAGACAGGCATGAAGTTGAAAAAACGGTGTGCATTATAACAAAAACATAAATAAAACATAATATCTCCCCCCACCTCCACCTCACCTTGTTATTAAATGTGCTTAATAAATAGATTTGATTTGATTAGCATTTTACAGACCAATACAATGGACAGGGCGTTTATTACGGTCCATCATCGTTGCTTCTTTCCCCATAAAAAGCTTCAGTCAGTGTTTAATGACGTTGATTTACCTTTGAGAATTTCCTATTATAGGCTACTGTTTAAAATGCTGTTTATAATTAATGTTTGTATCAAGAAAAGAAAGACCCACCCTCTGGGGTCACACTTTTCGGTGGGTCGCAGAATTTGGTGTAACACCGGCAAGTTCAAGCTACACACGCCGTCTGTTTATTGGTCGAGAGATTCGTCACTTCTGTGTGACAATAACAAACAAACACAGTACCCACGAGGTATTTCTTGACAACGGCGAAAGCTTTGTTTATTGAAGAAAATGTTGCGCAAAAGTTTGACGTCCTTGGACGTCCTACATTGTTGCTCTTTATTCATTGTGCACGTTCTTCTTTTTCCTTGGAATTATTAGCAGGCTACACTGTGTTGGGCTAGTATGAGGTCACGATGCTTACATAGCTGCCGCGGCTATCGCCATCCGGCTTATGGTGTGTTCCAGATGCCTCGGACACCAACCTTCCGAGTTGCACTTGTGACGTTTCGTCTCGTAACACGTATAGCGTTCCTGTCTTTATGATCATGTCATGTCATTGGCTAGTTATTGTTATTGTTATTGCTACATTAGCCTCTTTAGCAAACCAGCTCGAAAACGAACAACACAACTTTACATTGTATTGCACGCACAGCAAGACCGTGCATTGCATACATTGGTGACCGGAACAAAGTAGCAATGTAATCAAGTGTGTAAGAGCATTTAAAATCAACATTAAAATGACCAACGTGGTACAAAGACAAAGAAAATAAATCTCTTCACGGGTGCAGGCATTTTTTCTGAGAGCGTCATCACTGAATCACCGTCTACTCTCAGAATTCTGAGGGGGCATAACCTAAAGGGGGCGTGCCTCAGAGAAATGCCGCAAGAAAGCTGGGAGATTACCCCACTTGCAACTCGGAAGGCTGGTTTCCGAGGCATCTGGAACACACCATTAAACCCCGCCCTACCATAAGGGTACTGTCGGCGGTGGAAACGTGAGCCGTAACTGAGCTGGGCTATACCGCACCCTCACTGCTGGGCTGAGGCGTGCGGGGTCCGAAGCGAACCCGCCGGTGGAAAAGCGCCATAAATTAAACCGGACATGAATCATTAAAATCAGTAGGGATTTTGTGTGACTGTGTGGGTTTAGGTTGAACCTCAAACACTACTCAACTTCAATAAGGAGAGTAGAGTGTCATGTGCTAAACTTCATAATTGTTATTTAAAAATAATTTGTATATAATACCTAGATATCGTTTTTTTCAAAAATGAAACGAAAGAGCTAAGATGTTTCCCTCACTGGGTAAGCAGGCCAAATCCCTCCTGATCACCGTGACAACAAACATTTCCAAGAACGTTTGGTGATGAATTTAAATTAAATTAAAAATGTTTGTCACATCTTCTCAGAGGAACTGCTCTGGCACGCTTGCATCCAGCAGCGGCAGCCAAGGCGAACGCAGGGGAGTCTGTGGACATGAACTACGATGCAGCAGAGCTGGGATGGACGGAGCCCATCTGCAGGTAAATGCAAGTTTACTTTCTGGTGGGCAGACTTAGTAGTTGGCTGTGAAATGTCCCACACACGCAAGCTTGCACTCACACACAAATGCGCACAAACACACATACACACACACAACACAAACGCACACCCGCACGCATACAAAACACTGGTCCAGTCTTTTTCTATGGATCTTTTAATATGTTTTATAAGCTTTTTAAAAGTTTAAGAACTCCTGGGTATTTTTTGATTCAATCAAAAAAGTTAAAAAATCAAAAGGTTGAGGAATTAGTTTCAAGATTGATTATGATTCAAAATGTTCTGAGGACCAGCCAGTACATATTACAGTAGATGAGAGCTACACACAAAGTGACACCTCAAATATGATTAATCTGCACTGTGCCGTGTAGGCAAACACAGTACTACGGCATCTGGCTATTATCAAAAAACAACACAGGCTTCTTCAACAACACAACCAATTATGCAAGAAGCTCTAGAGACACAACACACACACACACACACACACACACACACACACACACACACACACATATCAAAAGCACTGCAGAATTGATAATTAAAGCCATAGCATCATTAGTGAAATCCATTCACATCTGTAGGATTAGCATTGTCGAACACAGGCTTTAAACAAATCGATTAACCGCATTAGAAAAATGTAAACACATTAAGATTGGTGCGGAGAACGCAGCTTTTGTTTTTCTTGACCTCTTTTCATTTTGAGTTTGCAGCGGGGCAGCTCTAAACCGCTCTGTTTTTCATTCATTACTAATGAATTGTAAAACCAAATTAGATTTTAATTTAACTCAGTTTGTCCTTGTTTTTATAAAGCATTGACACTGAAAGTCAACAAACATTGGTGCAAGGTTTTCTGCATTAACTAGAGTGGTGATTACCCACAGGGTTCATGCATATACTGTGAACATTGATTTGGAAGGAATTAAAAGATAGTCCAGTTATTATTACGCTGGGAACAAGGCCAGGGTCTGATTCACTGAAACGGTCTCATCCCTTTAGAGCAAAGAGCTGCTCAATGCAACCTGGAACGTGTGAGCGATCTGGACATCGTGGGATTATTTAAGACCATGAATTCAAAGCGGTCAATGATATTAACGAGGTCAACATGAGTACACTGTACGTGATCCAGTGGTCTGCTGTAGTGCCACCTCTGAACCCTCCCCAGTGGAACAGAGCGGAGAAGGCCCATGATTTGGGTGAGTTAAGTTATGATCTAGTGGATAGCTTAACCTCCAGAAGAGGATCTTCACACAGCCCAGAGCTCGCTGGCAGGCGAGGGAGGGAGTTGAAGGCCATAGTTTTTAATCAGTAGATTTCAACTTCTCTTATCATCCTCCGACTAGTACCATAATGAGGGTGGTTTCACGGGGAGAGATGAAGAGCTGAAGATCCGGCCTCTCCTATGGTTTTTATATTAGCTTGCATGCACCACAAGACCTCATCAAGTTTCCATGAACTAATTAAAGCCAAAGTTACCGTCCCTATGGTGGGCCGGCAGTTTCCTTCTTCTTCTTCTTTTCCACATGATCCATTTTTGGAGAGAACCGGACCGAAGAGAAAAAGACGGGGTTGTTTGCTTGTGAATAAACCCTGTCCAAACGTTTATTAGGGCTAATGCCTCCCCTTTAATCCCCAGCTCCCCTCCTGCAGTCCCCCACTACCACTAACGCTGTTCTTATTATGAGTGATTGTTCTGCGGTGCAGTCACTGAGACCAATTTACTGGGAGGAATATTTAGTTAGCGCTTGTTCAGTAGAGCGGAGCCACACCCGTATACATTTATAGTACTAATAAGAATAAACTCAAGGCTCCAGCGGGATTCTAATGAAGAGCTTGCATGTTTGTTTCTCCCAGATTGAGGACTGAGGCATTAGGATGCACGGGGTACATCTGAACAGGATACCGAGCCAAGACGGAGGAGGGGTTCACAGATGTTCCCTCCCTCTGAGGCTCAAGGGAAGACCATCTGAGCTAGAGGTTAAACTCTTCATCATGGACTGATATCTACATCACTGCAGTGGAGAGGCAACACTGTCAACATGTGTGTGTGTGTGTGGGTGATGGCATGTGTGCGTGTACATATGAATAAGTGTGATGTGCCAGATAAATGTGGGAAGGTATCCAGCAGGCAGCTATTTTTTGGATTCCTCTCTGACCTGGTTAATCAATCACCCGCTTGTGCCCCCTGGTGGTCCGCCTCTCATCTTCTCTCCATACCTCCACACCCTCCCTCTCTGTTCACGTGTCTCCACCACAACCTCCGGTCGCCTCTTTGCTTTGCTTTGCATTTTTTTCCATTACTTTCCATTATCAGTTTCCTCCGTTAAACGACCTAGAACTCCAGGGCACCTCTTAATCTCTGCTAAACCACGGAGGCGCCCTATCGTCCGAGGGGTGGTTATGCTGATGACGATACGTTGGTTCAGAAGAAGGACGACCTTCCTACTGAGGACGGCAGTAGGGTTGAGGTGTCCCTGAGCAGGAGACCTGACCCGACCTTCCCCCGATCAACCTGACTGGGACATTGCATGGCTGATATTGCTGTCGTTGTGTGAATGGGTGAATGTGAGGCAATCATTAAAGAGAAAAAAATAAAGAGTATTAAAGCCCTTTGAGTGAGCACAGGTTAGAAAAGCGCTTAATAAATGCATTTGATTTACGTTCACCCCCTGATCATGTTCTCTGGGAGGGTGAACAGCAGAAAGCAGCCGAGACCAGAATCTCTTTGGAGCTCTGAACACAAGTCTTGTAAAGCGAAGCGGGGAATAAGCAGAGGGATCAACATGACACAGTTACCCCTTTTCCACCAACATGGATTACGGTTTTCGTTCCAGTTCGCACACCTTATTTGGTAACCATTTCGAGCATTTCGACCAAAATTGAATTGGTTCGGAACCCGAAATGTTGATTCCCAATTGGAACCAAAATGGAGTGGGTTCTCCGTGACCTGATGTGGGAACCCTGACGACATCAGCGGGCGTGTCGTACTCTACAGGTTGGAAAGAGAGGATGGAAACAGAGCGTACCACTGCCGTTTACTCACTGTGCAACGTGCATGGTTGATGACTCATCCCTGATGGCGATGGTTCCGCTCAGAACCGGTGGAGCCACGGCCGGGTTCACTAGAGAGAATCCTGAGCAGAACCAGAGCTCACTGGGGGGAAAAGAATGTGTGATGAAGGAAGGCCATTTAAAGAATGATTATTCATCGTGCGTGAAGAAACAGGTTAGACACAAGGCTGTACATTCATGTATTGAATGGCAATTACTGCAGAGACCAGAGCATGTGACTGTGAATGTATCACATGGTCTTCCTTCTCATTCCACATGGTTTCTGCTGCTTTCTCTTTTCTCTTGTGTGTTGAAGCCTGTGAGGAGGATACGGATAACGAGAGAGAGGGGGGTCAGGAGAAGGGGGAGATGGAGGGAAGAACAATAGTGGGCTGACAGAGAGAGATAAATGGGAGAGAGACGAGTGTAAAAAGGCGGGAGATGACGAAAAGCGCTAGTTGCCGAGGTGCACACAAGAGGAGTGAAGTTACGAGCCTGTCCTCGTTCATCATCCCTCCAGCTGGTCCTGGACATGCCGTGGTGGATAGGAGGGTCCTGCAGACCCCCCCTGGACCCCCGAGGCACCAAGAGAAGGAGAACTAGCATAGAGAGAGGTATCTATGGAGGGTGGGTAGATGGATGGATAGACGGATGGATGGCTATTGATGGGTGGATGGGTGAATGGTGGCTAGATGGATGGATGGATGAATAACTGAAAGGGAAGATAGATGGGTGGATAGATGAGGTTAAACATGAGTTTGATTGGTTTGAGTTTGTCTCACCTGTCCTCTCCTCTCAGTTCATATAAATAGGTCAACTTCTCAGTGGGTCAGCCACTGGCCAGTCGGGCTCTCCCAGGGGAAATGAATGTAAGGCGTGCACACACACACACACACACACACACACACACACACACACACATACACGCACACACGTATGCTTGCCCACACACACTGTGCGGGTACACACACACAAACACATACCATTTGAAGAGCAGAAAAAGGAGGACAAATGAGTACTCTGTATAAACACTGCTTTCAATGTCAATGATAACTTTCATTTCAAGCTTTCAACTCAAGAAATGCCTCATAACTCTCTGCTCATTTATTTTATGAATAATGACTCCAAATTGCATAAGCAGGTGTATTTTGTAAACTCTCCACTAGCACTGCATTGCGCTAAAACAAGTTTATTGGCTCACCGCATTTCTTGTAAAATCAGAGGCTGCAGGAGGCCTTGGAATCTGTTTAAGCGCTCTAAACAGAGTAGTACTAGGAAAAATGGAGGGATAAACACTTCACACATGGTATATCTCTCTATCCCTGAGGACTCTATTCAGAGCTGTACTTTACTGTATATCTCTCTATCCCTGAGGACTCTATTCAGAGCTGTACTTTACTGTATATCTCTCTATCCCTGAGGACTCTATTCAGAGCTGTACTTTACTGTATATCTCTCTATCACCTGAGGACTCTATTCAGAGCTGTACTTTACTGTATCCCTGAGGACTCTATTCAGAGCTGTACTTTACTGTATATCTCTACCCCCTTGATGACCCTGTTATGAGCTTTACTCAACTGTATATCTCTTGTTGCACTAAAGATATCCAGTTGAGTTCTTAATTATAAGTCCGCCCACCTCGCTCTTCATACTACGTCAGCTGACTCACTAAAGCCTTTCAAGCAGAAAGCCTCCAGCAGAAGGGGCTTTCTGGCAGAGACCCCTGTTGGCAAACTTATCTTGTGTCAACCTCCTGTTCTTTCAGTGTGTGCAACTGTGTATGTATGTGCATGTGTGCTTGCATACGTGTGTGTGTGTGTGTGTGTGTGTGTGTGTGTGTGTGTGTGTGTGTGCATTTCATGTATTTCCACTGGGAGACCCTGGCTGACCAATGGCTGACCCACTAACCACGGCCCCTGAGCGGTCGACCTCTTTATGTGAACAGAGGATTCTCTGTCCTCTCTTGGAAGAGCGAGGACAGGTGAGACGCAGAGACACAAATCAAGCATTTCCAGCCAGACTGCGCAGTGCTACAGTGACCTTGTTTGATGAATTGGGACGGGCATGTTTTAAAAATGGGCACGTGCCATAACTTGAAAACACGCCTATATATCAGCAGATGTTGCTGATGTCTGAAACCCTTTTAAACACTTGTGAATCAATTGCTCTATATTGAGCATAGGTGGGAAGTTACAATGTATAGAAGTATAGAAGTACAGAACACAAATGTCTATACTTCTACTCCTTAGATTAAAAAAAGGGTTGTTACTAATGTATTTGAGGGGAATTATTGATTATGTTTTTACTTTGCATCATTGAGTTCCAATCATCAACACCGGTTTCAACCTAAATGGACAATAA
Organism: Micromesistius poutassou; assembly: GCF_964030765.1. Classification (NCBI taxonomy): domain Eukaryota; kingdom Metazoa; phylum Chordata; class Actinopteri; order Gadiformes; family Gadidae; genus Micromesistius; species Micromesistius poutassou. The sequence goes on along the minus strand of NC_140274.1, from coordinate 197,256 downwards.
CACAAAAAAACATCAGTTGGTGTATCCATCTATGTATATCATGCACAACAGACAAAACAAGATGGAAAGGTTCTAGAAGACAGAGAGGAGACGAAGACGGAGAGGAGAGGAAGACCTGGCGTCTGAGGGAGAACTGGGAGGATGGCTGAGAGTCAACCAGCCAACATTGCCAATGAAATCTCTCACAAAATAGTTTGAGGCTTAATCAAACCAGAAGTGTGCCTCAGAAACATTTCCTCAGAATGTTTCATGTTATGTTGCTGACATTGAAAACTGACTAGCACATTGGAGTAAATGTTCATTATTTTCAGTATATCGTTTACCTTATTTGAAGTTGGAATGTTTTAACTTCAGCATTCATCGAATGATATTAATATAACATGAGGTTCAGTTAGCTTTGCACAGAAACCGCTGGTGGAAATGTGACAGCCAGGGCTACCTTTTACTTTTATACTTTGAATACATTTCAGAGCCTGCACTTTTCCACTTTTACTTAAAAAAAACATCTGTACTGCTACTCTACAGATAATCCAGTTCTGTATTGAGCCGAACATGCACTGGAAATGAATGTGTTCTGTACGAGGAGGGACTGAAAATTAGCTACCTGATGATCCGATGCATAGTGAGTGCAAAATGCACCGACTGCATTAAAAAAAAAACACACTCAGCAAGATGTAAGATTGAACACAGCAATTAGAACTTTATCATTAATCAATTATTTAGATAACGCAATTAATTATTCACACAAGTGTTGTTGGCTGGGTCAATAGAGGACCATTACTGTTATGTTATATTTGATGTGTTTTGATGTTCAATGGGGATAGGGACAGGAATTAGTATTCAGAAAAACACATTTAGATTTTCTGTTCCATCAATGATTTTATCAAAAACGCAAAAAGATAACCATGGTGTCAACATCAAGTATGCAACATGGTTATTAACCTTAAAGAATAAGAGGGGTTATCTTATGATTTTATTTTGTGTTATTTACATACTAATGAACCAATAATATGAATAATAAATGTCACGTTGAAATATCTAATTAAAATTATATAACACCGTATCAGAATAAACCACACCATTAAAAAAAGAGCTGTACTGTTTGAAATAGGAATATTCTTCCTGTGTTAGTTATAGCATGGTTCCATTATCAACTTGTGTCTTGTTTTCCTTCAGTGAAACCTATTTCGTTTTCTTTTATTCAATCAGATGGTGTCCTTGGGGTACATTCCATCACATCAATCCCTGACAAGTTTTCTCTTTGCCATATTTCATACCTTTCTTGACAATATCCATGTCTATTTTTCCTTTTCCTCTCCACCCATTGCTAACCACCTACATTTCTCTGACACCATAATAGGTTTTCAACTCTACCACTCAATGCTACTTATTCATTCTATTTTTTTTACTTTTGCACTTTATCTTGTATGCAGAATTCATCCCAATTCCCATCCATAACAGCCATCTGCCATGCGCTCATGCGCAGCAAGGCCGAATAGCTAGATGACTGAACCATGTGGCCATCTATCTGAGACCACTTTAATTGTATGTTCTGTCACTTTGAGTCTGGTATCTGCATTGTCCATACTATTGTTTGAGGTAACTGCATTTTTACATAATCCAATGTGTTGAGAGCTGTCACTGTAGCGGCTACTTTAACTTTAATAACCAACCACTCTGTCCCCGAGGCGTAGGCACCACCACCCCGAGGAAGCCGGGTCCTAAGTGGGTCGAAATCACCCCTCACCGTCGTGAAGTTTCTCAGCGCACGACCCCTCCCTCTTCCCCCGATAGGCTTCGGGACATGAGTCACGCCTGTCCGCCCGTGTCGGATGCCCTCGGTCTAGTCTAGCTCTGTCGTGTCGAGACCCCTGTCCTACAGGTGCGCTCCTCTCAGTCGGTCCCTCTAGGATATATTCAAATTTTACGCTGGCACGCTTCGATCAACTCCACCGGGGAAACAAACCAACCCGGCACCTCTTCGCACCACGAACAGATCAAGTGAACCCAACCTCTTAACTACTACCACTCCCCGCATCAACAACACTGCAACACAACAACACCAACCCTTTGTATTATGCGCTCCTCACCTTTAGACGACCGGGAGAGCGGGTCCTCGCGGTGGGGGGAAACCCCTCCTGGGTCACCCTCGAAAGCACCGAGTCCCAAACGGGGGTTGTAATTGCCTACTACAACACGTAGTCAGGTAGTTTTATTCCAATAAATCCAATTTGTTTTATGCTTCTTATAAGAAAATTTAAAAAAAAGAATACAAAGTAACAATAAAAAAGTAAAAAAAGTAAAGTTGTGCTCTCACTGACTGGCTGTCCCCAGAGTCTATCTATCTCCTACGTGTGACAAAACAAGAGTAAAGAACAAGAACAAGTGCCCGAGCAAGAAGAAGAAGTGCCTGCCGCGATGTTGCGTGGTCTATTTATAACTTTTCCTATTCTTCTTCTCGAACATTCTAGTTCTAGCTGGTTCCAAACGATACATGCAAACAGGTGACATTTGTTGTTACAGAGGTCAAACTGAAGTCAAACCACATCCTGGCTCTAGGTAGGGGGCCCCTTTTTCAAGAAGTGAGCATGTTGCAAGAGAGGGCCTGCTGCACAGTAGGTTTTTAACACAACACAAAGGTTTCCATCAGACAGTATATTTCTATCAGACAGACAATATAATGGTTGTATCCTTTAGCTAAAGCATGAATACATGATAGGCGTGAATACATGATGTGCTGGAATATATTACCTAAGGAAATGCACTTTTGAAATTTAATGCAAAATGATAGGAAGCAATGTCCATATAAGTGTGCATAACTGGACTGCAAGGGTAATAAGTAATGTCCATATGAGGACTGATGGGCTGGAGAGCAGAGTGCGTTCTCAGGTGCCTCCTGGGGGGCACCACAAATGTTAGCAGCTCTTATGTCCATTAAGTCCCTGGTATGCTAAACATGCCTTTAACACTTAAACTCACTGAAACCCTTAGACACAGCACAATCTCTGGTGAAACGCTTGTTACAAGTGTTATTTCAAGGGATCTTACATACATGTGGAATAATAGGTGATCTGTTGAAGAGTGTGTTAAACAAGGGATAAGTTCCAGTATCCCATAGCAGCTATTGGGAGTATAGTGAACAAGCGTTGGAACGCACCCAGTCAAAGGGTCGAAGGGTCTTGTTAATTTGTCATACGTTGACAGTTTAATATTGTCATTATTGGATGTCATTGAATGACACCATGCAACAAAACAACTGTAGCAGAACATTGATAAAATACAAAATAACCCCTGATGGTGGTATAAAAATAGTCGTCTGAAACTAATGGTCACAACCATTAACGCTAACACGCCAAATGCCAATCAGTTTGCGCAAATGTGATATTTAATGCATTAATGCATAGGCCTATGTCCTTTCTAGCAAAGTGCTGTTTTAAGTCACTACAGGGACCCTTAGGAATTGTTATTAAGGATTTGGCATATTGGGCGGGTTTAGTCAATAGAGATCCATTAGGTGAAGGCCAACATTACAGGTAGACAACTCAACAGAGCCTGATTGCATTTACATAGGGGCATGTAAATGCATTGCTGCTATGGGATGCTGGAACCACCCCACTCTTCTGGCCCGTCTCCATCAGTGGGTTGGTATTAGGGACTCAGCTCTGCAGTGGTTCTCCTACCTCTCCCATAGATCCTTTTCAGTGTCAATAGGTCAGCACTCCTCTTCCTCTGCCCCTCTGTCTTGTGGGCTCCCCCAGGGGTCCATCCAGGGTCCAATCCTGTTTTGTTTATATATGCTCCCTCCCACTGGGGAATATAATCAGAAAATACAACCTATGGTTACACTTTTAGGCCCACTCAGCCCCTAGGTCCCTAAGATCCTCTGATAAGGGTCTTCTCCACATTCCCCGCTCCAGACTCAAACAAAAAGGGGACCGGGCCTTCGCAGTAGCTGCTCCGCGCTTGTGGAACCAACTGCCACCTCACATACGTGATGCCCCTCCATTTCTGGGACTTGTATTTTCCAGAAACTATAAAAGCTCATTTGATAAATTAGATTTGAGGTATCTTTGATTACTTAAAAAAAAAAAAAAAGTTATTTAGTAATCTTAGAATAAATAATGCTTTTATCAGGCTACACTTTTAATCTGACTACTATTGTGTAGAATTTTTAACAAAAATAGTTTGTGACAAAGTTTACAATAATGCTTTATATGATAAAAGCATTCGCTTAAAAAATAATAAGACGGCAAGTTATTTTACATCTGGATAAGCGGGAACATTACAGAATTTATCTTTCTGCCAACGGCTTAAAGGCCAACTGGAACATGTATAGTAATATGATGATCCTGGACTATATGTGATCCTGCTTTATACCAAAGGGTTTTCAATCAACCGCTTCAGGTCTTTTAGCAGGGGCCAAGCCGTGGTTCCCCCTTTAGGATGAAAGAAATTACCATAAAGAACCCATGTTAATCGCTGTAAAGAGCAAGAATATGGACAGGCAGGGAACTACGCTTATACTAGCTGGTATTTATTTTTGTGTAAACAACACTATATCAACTGTTTAGTCTCTAATTTTGCCTGACAATCGATTTCAAATGAGGCATCTGTTCATATCAATATTCTACAAGCGTAACCTGTTTTACCTGTAGCCTTTGAAACATTCAAAGCGTGAAATCGGTTTTGCATTTGATAAAGAAATCATCAAAGGGAAAGCCATACATATGGTAAAAGTTTAAACCTATTGCTTTGCTATCGCAGCGGCTTTACGCTTCAAAGAAAATAGTCCATCAACACCATAACCAAGATGGATCATTTCAATAGAGGAACCCCATGTGAATAAAACTGGATACGTCTACTGTAAATAATCTGCTGTGCCTTTGTTAGCCAAATTCAAGCTCTCATATCCTCTCTAAAATGTAACTAGTGCAGTTGGGTCTCGATGACAAAAAAATGGGAAATGAATAAACAGTTTTCTCTAACTCTAAGATGTACCAAAACTTTATTAAAGATAGAGATCCGAATGAGCGTTGATTGCCGATAAAAATTATGTTTCTATAACACACATGCATGCACACACACCCACAACAACGACTGAACACACACACATCATTGCAATAACTCAGCCACAGGCGGTATCATTTCAATCAAGTCTCTCTGGCAACTCTGTCCTGATTGGGTAAACGGCCTGCTAATCTATGATAGGATCGTTTTAATAAAGTTATCGACCTAAATAACTGAGTGGAGTAGTGGAAATGCTAATCATGGAAGACAATCATCTCTACCAATGAAGTATTTACCAGTATTTATCACTATTTACCATTTTCCCAAATAACTGATGTAGGACTGTATTTGAAGAAGGCTGACAGATAGAAAGCATGTTTTGTCCATTATCTCCTTCTTTATAATTTAAACTTTTAAATGCATCAGTTTCTCCCTTGACATTCAATCTTAATCCTCCATAATTCATATTTTCTATTTTGTTATCCACTAGGATGTCTTCCTCATTGCAGCCAGTTTATTTCTGGGTTTATCTGCATGTCATTCGCTGTGCAGTCTGGGAGGTAACAAATTTAATTTTTTAAAAGTTATTCATATGATTTTTATCAAGCAGCTCTTTCTCTTAATTCTTCTACAGCAGAACACTATTATGCTGTCTGTATGTTTCAACAATATTGATCTAATGACAAAAATGACAATGAAACAATTGAGTGAAATGCAGTAAGGGTACCTATGATGTTTTAACTAAAACAAACAAAAAGTTATTAAAATGTATTTTTGTTTTTTTTATAAAAATAAAATGCGCCCAGCTGATTGCATTGGTGCCATTAATCTTGCAGCGGTGCCCTTGCTGGATGTATAACGGGACAACACTGACCCAAAATGAATCATTTGAATGTTTTGCTACTTTACTGCTGGTTTGTCAGAGAAACCAGCAATAGGTCAGGGGACTGTGAGGTTCTGTATGCAAAAACAAAGTGAAGAAATTCAATAATCTTTGAATGTAAAGAATATTTAGTTTATTCGTTTTCAATGTTAGCAACATTTTCTTTGGTGGTTTCTATGGACACTTATCACTGGAATCACAAAGTTTGCATGTTGTTTAATTCATTGTCTTTGCCTTGTGGATTTATCTGAGCTGGTGTGTTATTTATTAATGGAGCTGTTGTGGGTTGGAATGCCCAAGGATGACATATGCATTATTTTTCTTTGGATTTACAACAGACTAGGCCAACGTCATTTGTAGGGCAACCCAGAAGTTTATATTTGCCATTGCTTTGCCAAAAAGTGAATTTGTTAGTGAAATGTTACATAAGATAATCACTCAGAACACATGAAAATGCTTTAAAGGTTTTGAAGCGTAAATGCAATCACTAACAGTGGCGATTCTAGACCGGTTTTAATGGGGGGGCCGAGATGGGGCCGTTTAACTAAATGAGCTACATCGCCCATTTAATTGGGAGCATGAACTATTTTTCCAAAAAGGCCAAAACCACCTCAAGAAAGCTTAAAACCCTCCTGTGGAAATGAAGGACATTTCAAATTATGCAGCCACCATCAGCTCGGAATGTGATACTTGAAAGTGTGCATAAAAACAGTACTGATGGAAACACGGCTAGTAACAAACAACCTATTCTGTAGATTGGGTTGGAGATCACGTTGCCGCAACGATTAGAGATTCAGAGGAACAGAAGTGACCTCACAACTCCCATAACTCCCCTCTGGGCTGTGAGCCGGCATCTGACCTCCGCTGGAAAAAAAGGAAACGCAACAACGCATCATCATCATCATCAACAACCTCATCATCATCATCATCAACAACCTCATCATCATCATCATCATCAACAACCTCATTATCATCATCAACATCAACAACCTCATTATCATCATCAACATCATCATATCACTCTGCTCGTTATGAAACTGATGAGAGGACTGCAGCAACATCACCAGTCAGAGGATAAAGGGTGGCAGAGCCGCGTCGCTGTTCCTTGACGCAGCCAGGGCCACTCACTGGGGGCCGATCACTGGGGGCCGATCACTGGGGGCCGCTCGCTGGGGGGCGCTCGCTGGGGGCCGTTCGCTGGGGGGCGCTCACTGGGGGCCGTTCGCTGGGGGGCGCTCACTGGGGGCCGTTCGCTGGGGGGCGCTCACTGGGGGGCGCTCACTGGGGGCCGTTCGCTGGGGGGCGCTCACTGGGGGCCGCTCACTAGGGGCCGCTCACTAGGGGCCGCTCGGTCAAGGGGGACTAAAGTGTTTCCGCGTTGTTATCGCTACATCGCTGAACTCACTTAGAGTCGCTGCAGAGGCTTACATTAGCGGGCCTCTTAATTTCGGATGCGGGCGAACGGTCAGCTGGCAGCCTGCCACGTTCAGAGAGGGTCTTAAAGGCAGGATTTACGCGCTGCAAATGATCCCCTCTCTGCTGGACTCATTAAGGCTTGTATCTGATGCCCTGTGTGGTTAGAGGGGTTACAGCGCAGACACATCTCTGGTGAACCCCCATGGCCACTAGAGTCTTCTAGCATGGTGTACAGATGGATCATTGCCCATTGAGTGCAACAAGGCATATGAATCAAAAGGGGTTTTAAATCCCCTCATAAATAAGCTCAGAGCTGAAGTTGCTGATAAAAAATGCATGCTAACACGTTCTAAAATATTGATATATTTTACAATGTTTACATTCTTTATTTTTGTTTACGATACTGTCATGGAATGACAACAAATGAGTCCTAGCCAGTGGTTTTAGTATTGTACATGCTCAACCTAATAGTGTTTGCCCTTAGCAGGACACGAAAACTCAAAAACGTAAACAGTTGGAATTGGAATTGTGGTAAATCCCATCATCATCTGTCATCTGTTCCCAGGTGTAAATAAGTTACCGATGTTCATATATGCAGCGCTGGATGACTGATTATGTGCACCATAGTTGGACCAGACTGAACAAAAAGGTTAACTAGGAAATATGGTTTTGATTGACAGGAGCCCTGTTAGTCACCTGTGAGTGTTTTATACCACCTGCTGTGTGTGTTTGTGTGGTTAGGTGTGTGTGTGTGTGTGTAACCGACAGCATGCTTGCTAGGATGTGCGCGCACAAGTTGTTTGTACTTGTACGGTGTTGCGTGTGCATCTCCATTTCCTGTGTGTGTGTGTGTGTGTGTGTGTGTGTGTGTGTGTGATGGTAACACACCGCGCAGCGCTGCTGATGCGTCTCGTCTGACAAATGGAGAGCTGGAAATGGAGGCGGTCTCCTAGAGTAGACAGGTTTGGATACTGCCTCAAAAGTGCACACAACGCTAAGTCGTTATCCGCTTTATGATTAGGTGGAAGCGACCCCACCCACTCTCTGAGTCGCATGGATCGAACACGGGCAATCCAAATCCATTGAATTCAGTTCCCGCTCCAACTCTGTCCTCGCTCCTTACTGCTTCCTAAATAAAGAGGGGGGATGAGGGGTGAGGATACACTTGTACAACACATGGACGGGCCAATGGACGGAACAACGCGTGGGGATTTAAATTTTGTCACAGCACACTCAGCAGGGCTCAAGTGCTTTGGGACTTGACCTGTCACTAACCAGCACACCATCTGTTGGCGCCTGCCAGCGAGCGCTGTGGTGAGGCTACTTCCTCTCCCTCCCTCTGCTCTCCCCTGCTCTTCATCTTTCTATCCTACCCCTACTACCTATCCTCTCCCCCCTTCTCTCTCTCTCTCTCCTCTCGGCTCTCTCCTCCTCACCTCTTCCCTTCCTCTCCCCTACTCTCTCCTCTCGTCACCTCTTCTCTCGTCGACCCTGTTCACCTCCCTCCCTCCTCTCCTCTCCCCTCTCCCTTCATTCAAAAACTCATTCACTTTTGAAGATGGTTTTTGAAGAAGACATAAAGATAAATGCCCACCCATTTGCACACCGGGGTACATTAGGGGTCAGGGGGCCATGGTGTGCATAATAAGTCTCCAACATATGTGTGTGTGGGAGCATGTGTTTGTCTCTGTGGAGGAGCACGCTGCTCAAACAGCCTTGTTTGTGTGCTGCTGGCTTCTGTTCTACTTGGGAGTGAGGAAGCTCGGTGACTTTAACACCAACACATGTCTTCACTCACTCTCCCTGTGTGTGTGTGTGTGTGTGTGTGTGTGTGTGTGTGTGTGTGCGTGTATGTGTGTGCGTGTGTGTGTGTGTGTGTGTGTGTGTGTGTGTATGTGTGATTGTGTGGATGGCTCTGAAACCACATGTTATCGGCTAGGCTCTTCAATATGAAAAAGTGCATTCAGTGTGTGTGTGTGTGTGTGTGTGTGTGTGTCATCGTGTGTGGGTGTAGTGCGGCCACTCTTAATCACCCCTTCCTGCCCTTTTCATTGGCTTGTTTCTTTCTTTAATGGGTGGCTGACACTTATGTGAGCACGCACACACATGTTCACACACACATATGCACACACACGTATACATGTAAGAGGACAGGAGCAGAGAGAGGAGGAGCAGAGAGACGAGGAGAAAAGAGGAGCAGAGAGACGAGAGGGAGAGAGACGAGGAGCAGAGAGACGAGGAGCAGAAAGACGAGGAGCAGAAAGACGAGGAGCAGAGAGAGGAGGAGCAGAGAGAGGAGGAGCAGAGAGATGAGGAGTAGAGAGCTCCTCTCCCTACATCACACCGCCTACCATCACTTTCCTCCTTTCCTTGAATACCTACGTATTTTATTAAATGTGTGTCTATATTCCTTCCCTATCACAGGTTCAGGGTATACTTGTTCCTTATTTAAAGGCACCATGTGGTACTACATGAAGGGACAGAGGGGGTGGAGGAGGTCAGCTGATCTGTCCATCATACATCAGGGTGGACGCTACCCACTTTTGGATTACAGTAGAAGGGAGATTTTTGATTGGCTTGGCGAGGTCATGGCAAGATCACACATGGTGGTAAAACAGGGGCCCTGTGCACACACACCTTTGTATACATCAGTGGCGGTCTCAACATAGAGGCATAGGTAGGGGGCCGCTTGAGGCCCACATAGTAAGGGGCCCCCCAACAAATCTCCAAAAAAAAAAAAAGATTTTTTTTTTAGTACACAAACAGACAAAGCAAGACAAGTCTTAACACGAAAATAAAATAAAGGGTTAGGAAAATAAAAGAAAAAAGTGAAAAGACGCTGTTAACTATTTGACAACGCTGAGGCTGTGAAGACCTGTGAGAAGACGTCAATAAGTAAGACTGTGTGTCAGAAGCATGTGATGTGGAGAACAATCTATTCTCTATCTAGTCCCCTTTTCTCTCTCATAGACTCTCTCCCTCTCTCTTACAATATCCTGCATCTTGTACATGGGTTTGTTTGTAGAATGATTGAGATGTCCATCTCAAGTGCAATGCCAATTGCAACCTCACTGACACAGACAAAGTCAATTATTCATCTTGGCTATATTTGCTAAGTATATGAATGTTTGTGGGGGATTACCCTAAGTACTTGTCTTTCTGGTTATATTAATATTGATTTGATCTTTAAAAAAAAAAGAATAAACAGTGCTGGTTTTCCTGGCATTTTGGCAAAGGCAGGTGTTATCTGAAACCTTATTCTCGGTTGGGTTCCATCGTGACTAATAGTTTGTGTAGTGCTACACTTTGTGTGTTCTCTGCTTTCCATCTTAATTTTGGAGTAGAAGTGTATGCAGGGTTTAAAGAGGATTTTTTTCCCTCATCTCCAGCATTTACTTCCACGTAGATTAGCTCTATCCACCATTCAGTCTGTACATTTTTTTTCTCTGTTCTCTTTTAAAGATCGAACGAGGTGGGCCCCATACATAGCTTCGCCTTGGGCCCCCAATTTGCAATTGAAACCGTCGCTCTCATTAGAATCGGGCTCCGGTTAACTGGATTCCAATATTAGGCCTATTGCTGGTAGAAGTGATATGGTGTACGATACCAGGATTCAGGGCATTCTTCTTCTTTCAGCGGATGGTGGTGTGTACGTACTCTAGGTGTGTGTCCGCAAGCTTGCACTGCTTTCAGTCGGCTAATCCCATTATTCCCTGCATCATCGTTTCTTTGTTGGCAGATTAGTGCAGGAATGGGATGAGCTGGGATTTCGTGGCTCTTTTTAGGCTGCTGATAGCAGGTTCTTCCCCTCATTTCCGTAATTCTGCCTCACCTTAATTACCCTTTTATGGGTTTGTATTCCTTTATCAGTTCGCTGCCAAATACATGCTGTTTAATAATAACCTAGAACCAATTTAATAGTGTGTTAAGATTGTCTGCAACATGATCTCTTATCTACTTCTTGAGATAGGAGAGGATAAGAAATAAGTTTACCCATTATGACGATTTTTTGTTTATTCCTGTTATGTAGGAAGATGGCCTGTAGTAGCAAAAAATAAATAAATAAATAAATAAATAAATAAATAAATAAATAAATAAATATATATATATATATATATATATATATATATATATATAAAATTGTCACTAATGGTCATTTAAAGGTGTTTAAGCTCACCAGTATTGTATGTCCAGTATTCAGAATTTTAAACATTTATTCACAAATATGTTATATTTTTTGCCAAGCAGAGCCAGCCAGTCCTGTGCACGTATGCAAATTAGCCATGTGCGCCAAACAGAAGAAGGGCCCTATCTTGCGCCCGGCGCAATTGACTTTCTACACCGACGCATGTGTCGTTGCTAGTTTGCACCCGGCACAAAGCTAATTTCCCCCCCGCAGCAACCAGGCACCACTACACTTGCGCCTGGAGAGGCGTGTCGGCAAAAAGCAGGGGCGTGTTCCGGCGCAAATGATACTTGTGCTATTTTAGTGATCTAAAAAATGCGCCAATGCAATTGCGCCACTGACCGAAAAATACCTGGTCTATAGCGGATAGCGCAGTTGTTGTTGCTATTTTGACGTGCCATGGCAGGTCGGAACTACAACATAGCCTACGCTTACACACATGTGGGCTATACACAGCACAAACATGCAAACTATTAACCTGATTTAAATATTATGATGTCAAAGATTATTCATACGTATGAAACTGCATAGAAATAGTGTGTGGATTGTGGAAACATTTTTTTCCATAGGGCTGCATGAATGAACACGAATAGTAGGCTATGCCATGCGTTAAAAATAATAATAATAACAAATATAGTTGCAAGCAACCATGAAGGGGTCCTACTGTATGGCCGTATGACTGACCGTATGACCGTATAACTGACAGTATGACCGTATGACCGACATTATAACTTTATGACCGACAGTATGACCGTATGACCAACAGTATTTACGTGGACGTATAGTGAGCTTGGTCGGTATGGTAATATTGCATTGGTATGCCTTAAAAACTAAATAATCACCAATCATGTTTCAAAAGCATACTGTGTCAAAATCCATTGTCAAACGGATGTTAGCAAAATTACATGTGTACCGCCTTAACTCCCAGGCTGCGTTGTAGAGTTCAGAAGGAAGAACTTCAAACAAATGTTTTTTGGTTGTTTTTTCAGATATAGTCTTCAAATTGGTAATTTGGCATGGGTATACTATGGAATCTCCTCTTAATAGCCATATTCAAAAGCTGAGCCTACATGTTTTGGATGCAATGTCAGAGCTGTTTAAACGTGTTGTAGAGCTGTATACATATGCATGTATTTCATTTTAAAATGCATATCTCTGCCGTCTTTTGCCTTATTGCTATGAATTTAACACCATATAGGCCCACAGTTACTTGGTATATGTGTGCCGAGTTTGCAGCTTTTCCAACTTTCAGCACCAAAGGAGTTAATGTGTGGGTGTTTGGTCAAGTTGTGGTCACTGCACTATATCCCAATGGTCTGACCATGTGGGTTTCAATATAAAAGTTGTTCATCATGACAAATGGTGCATATATAACAAGTTTCATGCAAATTGCACCTTCCTAGTGGTAATGGCAGCCTGTTGAATTCCTGGGCCTTGTTATAGCGCCACCTATGTGTTATTCTTGCCCATCTTTTGATTCCTTTAGTAATTTTACGAGTTGTACGAGCCTGCCAATTTTTATAACTTTTGGAGCCAAAAAGTCAGGTTAAAAATAATAATAATACTAACGAATACAATAGGGTTCCTACGGATTTCGTAGGACCCCTAATAATACATTCAAGCAAAGTATATTCCAGGCTTCCAAAACAAAATCTAGTTTTAGGGTAAATGATTGGTTAATTATTTGGGAAAGAACAGCTGATACAGCGGTAAGTTGTACTTTTAAATCTGCAAACACCGTATAGCAAACACATACAGACATCGTGTACAAGCCCATTACTTTTGGATTGATGAGTATTTGATCGTGAGAAAACATAGTTTTACCGCGAGTGAGTGTTTAAAAGAATGAATGAATGCGGGTGATGCTTGGTGCATGTGTGTGTGCGCGCCCATCTGTCTAAACACGCAAATTAAACACGTAACGCATAATGCAGTCCATGGCGATGTATATTAACAGGGGGACACATGCATATTATGAACACAAGTCGATAACGATAATGTATACAATACTGGTAACATGCGGACGCGGTCCTCGATGGCCCAACTGGTAACAAACATCGTTTGTGGCCAGTTGCGGCCATCGAGGACTGCATATCATATGTTTTAAGTTGTCTTTGCCGCAATTTACATGACGAATCAGTGTTTCTGAAGTTGGAGAAGAAAACCCTATTCCATGTGTTAATTAGGTCTATTATTCGGCCATGAACTGAGTCATTTGAAGTTTGAACTTCATGTGGTCATGCATCTGTCTCAGAGGAGACTGCAAACGCGCTGTCAAAATATCAACTCGCCAAGTCAAAATGCGCTGGCTCTTAAAGGGGATGGGAGATGCCACTCTCATTGGTTTATTGCACGTTACGCCCAAAACACACCTACGGGTTTCAGCCCAACCCATTTTAGATTTGCGCCGGGTGCAAAGCTCATTTATCTCGCCGTCATAATAGCAACAGCGCCATAGAACCGCCCACAAAGTACTTTGACTTTGCGCCTTGACGTCTGCGTTTTAGACTGTCTAACTAGGGCCCGAAAAACGTAAATGTTGAGAAATCACACTAAAAATGGCTAGCAAGCGAAAGCTAAACCAGAGTGTTTCACTCACACACTTTGGGTTCACATCCAAAAATTTTCTGAGGAAATGAACGTTGTTAAAATGATCTATGATAATACTGGGGTCGACTCATGTAGCCCCATTATCGCACACAACCACTTTGAAGGTTTTTTGTCGCGCCGGTGAGTGTTCCATGCTGAAATGGACACGTACATGTACTACAGTGTTTTATGTTGATAAGTAAGGTGTACAGAGCCCATTTTTGGCATACTTGTAGCTTGAATACCTTTCTTGTATGAGAACCTTTATCCTTTCTTTTATCTGTTGCTGGTTGGTCGCAATCGTATGATAAACAAGAAATTGTGCAATAATAGGGGCTGTGCGATAATAGGCGTTAAGTATGCTATAGGCCTACTGCATGAGAAAATTTAGATTGATATTGCGCAACAATCGGGAGATGGGGACCCCCCGAATATTGAAGGGTATTTTGCACACTGAGCTGAATATGTTAATATCCTCAGGGGAGATAAGTCTAATTTGTCTAATGAAAATGAAGACAGAAACATATATGAAGTGTAACTGATGGTAAAGCTCATTCTTTGGAAAGATACCATTATTAGAGCGTGACCGATACAGCGGTTGGCCGTTTTTGTCTGCCAAATACCGACGATGACATATTTGATTTCAGTGGTCACCCATGTTTATTTGACTAGAGTTTATGGAGGAAGAGCTTCTAGACATTGAAGAGCGGATGAGGAGAACGAGAGAGGTGGGCATTGGGCAACTATCCCAGTGCGGGATTGCACGCCTGGTTTTGGCAACAAGAGGATGGTGAAACGAATGTGGCTCACTGACATTTGGCCATTGCCAAAAGCAGGTGTGCAATCTTGCACTGGGCATGGAAGTGACGTCATCACTCCGAGCCCTCAAAAGTTTCACTACAATTATTCAAAACTTATTTTTCTGGCCACAGTGAAATTTGTTCTTTGCCAAATTGTTTTACTGAGACTGGCAAAAACACATCATATGAGGCATACTACCATGTTCTGGGCCCAGTTTCCCGATAACGATGGATCCACGCTCGAACGAACATTCTCACGAATGATCTTTCAAATGTTTGTAAAAAAATTATGTTTCCCAAAACTCCTCTTAACATGAACGGCATTTTCCCCCCTGAAATAATTCCATAAAAAAAAAAAAAAAAATAGCTTGTGTCTAGGGATGTCACGAGAACCGATACTTTGGTACCAAGTCGATACCAAAATTCAAAAAACGTGATGGTACTCGTTTTTCTTAGTACCGTAGGTACTGAGGATGCAATTCCTCAATACCACTCGATACCACTGTTCTTTTTTGTAATGTGTTATGATATTTTTAATCCAGGAAAGGCCGCCGAGACAGGATCGCTTTTAACTCACTTTATTTGGTTAAGGTTTTGGTCTATTGTCTATCGTCTATGAAACAAAAGGAGAGGGATCGTATATAACACGCGCGGAGCGTCTCTAAGCTTGGTATCTAGGATACGCCGCCTAAGAGATTCTGATTCTAAGATGGTGGAGTCAGAGTTAAATAGGCAGGTAGAGGTGGGCGTGTTCTGTGGCTTTAAAAGCCCGCCCCCTTCATCTATGTATGATCAGCTGCTGCCCCCTTGTGGCTATGCGCAAGTGTTACAGCTTATTAGTTATATGTACTCGGTACTGTGGCTATGGGAAAATATTATGGCTGAAATATGTTACATTTGTTAATAGTGGTTTATTTTTATTAATTACTTGAAGGCTACATGCCAGTGCCACTGTTTTTTGTAATGTTTAAATGTTTTTAATAAATAAAGTACATGGGATTTATTGTTTTGTTTTTGACCGTGGTATCGAATTGGGTATCGAGAATCGTGGAATTTCACTGGTATTGGTATCGACTACTAAATTTCTGGTATCGTGACATCCCTACTTGTGTCTGTGTGTGACTGCAACTACATTTATCTTAACGTGCTACTTTCTGAAACATGCTTTGTGCAGCAAAGAGAGCAGACTTTCCCTGATTCTGCATAAGGTTTCATTGATTTGCGCACACTCTAGAATCTTTGGTGTAAACATTAAAAATGCAACGTTCCATTCATTCATTATCATTCAAACGCAGAAGCTAGGCATTGACTGACCGATTAGGAGAGCTTGGTCTAGATCCTGCCCATATTGTTGGGCAGGGATATGACAGTGCGGGCAATGTAAGCGGGAAAACGCGCGGCGTTCAGGCACGCATCGCAACAGTTTCCCGCAGCAGTCTACGTTCACTGCAGAAACCACACTCTCAATTTGGCGATTGTGCACTCCACTAAGGTCAGGGATGTTCAGAACTGTCTAGACACAGTCCAAGAAATAGTGAATTTCATCACAGCCTCACCGAAGCGCCTACAGTGCTTTATGGCTAACAATAGCAACAAAAAACTAAAAAGCAGAAATTCTCAGACACCCGCTGGTCTCAGCATGATTCATGTATGTCTTCTGTCATTGATCACCATGAGGACATTTTAACCATGATGGTTCAATTAAAATCAGTGGGAGACAGCAAGTGCAGCTCGAAAGTGACCTCCCACACAAGAGCAATGGAATCATTTGATTTTATTATAATAATAATAAATTTAATAATAAATTTTATTTGTAATGCACTTTATATTTAAGCAATCTCAAAGTGCTACAGTACAAGCTTAATTTAAAAAGGGACACAAGTTAAGAAAAGTTAAGAGAAGACAAAGTGTACTAAAATTTAGCAAAAAGCTTTCCTGAATAAATAGGTCTTCAGGTTTCGTTTAAAAGCATCAGTGGTCTGTGGGGCCCTCAGGTGGTCTGGGAGGGCGTTCCACAGCCTTGGAGCTGCAGAGCAGAAGGCCCGGTCACCCATAGTGCGGAGCTTGGTTCTCGGGGTTTTGAGGGTGTTTGAATTAGCGGATCGGAGGGTGCGTGTGGTGGGGTGGGGGGTGAGGAGTTCTTTGAGATATTGGGGGGCATGTCCGTGAATGCACTGGTGGGTGAGGAGAGAGACCTTGTACTCAATTCTGAGTGGGACAGGGAGCCAGTGGAGGGTTTTGAGGATGGGGGTGATGTGATCGTATTTGCGCACCCTCATCAGGATCCTGGCAGCGCTGTTCTGGATGTATTGCAGTCTCTGTAAGCTCCTGCCAGAGATCCCGATGAGGAGTGCGTTACAATAGTCCAGCCTGGAGGAGACAAAGGCGTGGACGAGCTTCTCTGCATCAGCCAGGGTCAGAGTTGGACGGAGTTTGGCAATGTTCCTGAGGTGATAGAATGATGTTTTGCAAAGATGTTTGATGTGGGTGTCAAAAGTGAGTTGTGGATCAATTTTGACACCTAGGTTGGTGACAGAAGTGGAGAGGGGGATGTTTTGACCGGTGAAAGTGATGCTGGTGATGGTGGAAGAGTGGAGTTGATGTAGAGTGCCAACTAGAATGGCTTCTGTTTTGGAACTGTTGAGTTGAAGGAAATTTAGCTTCATCCACGCCTCTATCTCCTCCAGGCAGGTGGTCAGTGTGGATGTTGGCAGGGGAGCAGTGGCAGTGGGATTTGTGCGTAGGTAGAGTTGTGTGTCGTCAGCGTAGCAATGGTAGGCTATCCCATGCTTGCTGATGACCTTACCTAGGGGAAGCAGGTAGAGGGTGAAAAGGGTGGGGCCTAGCACAGATCCCTGGGGGACACCACAGATGACCTTGTGGGTGTCTGACCTTGCTTTGCCCAGGGTGACATGCTCAGTTCTGTTTGTCAAGTAGGAGGTGAACCAGTTTAAAACGTTGGCGAGAGTCCAATGGTATGTTGCAGGCGGTGGAGGAGGATGTTGTGGTCGACTGTATCAAAAGCAGCTGTTAGGTCGAGGAGGATGAGAAGAGATGGAGAACCAGAATCTGATGTCATCAGAAGGTCATTTGTGACCCTGACCAGGGCTGTTTCTGTGCTGTGGCCCTGGCGAAAACCAGACTGAAACTTCTCAAAAAGATTATTGTCTTTGAGGTGATCATGAAGTTGTGCAGCAACAATCTTTTCCAGAACTTTTGACAGGAATGGCAGGTTTGAAATGGGTCTGTAATTGGAGAGGATTTCTGGGTCCAGGGTGGGTTTTTTCAGCAGTGGTCTGATGACAGCGGTTTTTAATGCAGGTGGGATATAGCCAGCCAGGAGGGAGTGGTTTATGATCTTGGTGATGGCAGGAGATATGGCAGAGATGTTAGCCTTTAGCAGGGCTGAGGGGAAGGGGTCCAAAGCACAGGTGGTTGGTTTCATTTTTCTGACAGTATCCTCCACCTCTCCCTGTGTGATGTTGAGAAAGGAGCAGAGAGGCTGGGCATTCTCAGGTGGTGGGTCAGCAGTTTGGGGGGGCGGAGCAGCAGGGGTGGAAAGATGTGAGCGGATGTTGGCGACTTTTTGTCTGAAAAAAGTGATGTGCATGTTGCACCTCTCCTCAGTGACCTCAGAGTGGGAGAGTGATGGGGGTTTGAGGAGGTGATTTATTGTTGAGAAAAGTTGTTTTGAGTTTCCCGGGCTGTTGTTGATGATGGTGGAATAAAACCTGGACCGTGCGTTACTCAGAGCTTCTGCGTATGCCTTCCTGTGCTCCTTGTACGCCTGTTTGTGAACAGTCAGCCCAGAGGCCTTGAGCCGCCGCTCGAGGACACGCCCAGCCGCCTTCATCTTTCGCATCTCGCAGGTGTACCAGGGTGCTGAGCGCGAGAAGGAGACTGTCCTGGATGTTAGAGGGGCGTGGAGGTCCAGTAGCCTGCTCAGGGACTGGTTGTAAGAATCCACTGAGTCAGTAGCAGAGAGGAAGTCAGTGGAGCCAGAGGAGAGAAATTGAAGGTCCAGGGCCAGAGCATCCGCATTGATCTTTTTCAGGTTTCTGAACTGAATCTGCCGCTTGGGTTTGGTGTAGGGGGAAGGAAAAGGTAGCTCCATTGAAACTACCTTGTGGTCGGAAACACCTAGATCATAGACCAGTAGGTTGCTGATGGGGGCAGAGTTTGAGATGACCAGGTCGAGTGTGTGTCCCTTAGAATGTGTGGGGACATCAACATGTTGTTGTAGGTTTAGAGAGTCCAGAAGCTGGAGGAACTCGGCAGCGGGGAGACAAGAAGGGGTGTCAACGTGGATATTTATATCTCCCAAAATGATGATGTTCGCAGAGGAAGTGCAGAGAGTTGTGAGGAGATCGGATATTTCAGGGATGAAGGCAGAGTTGGATTTGGGGGGGCGGTAGGTGAGGAGAACAGTCATGGGGAAAGGGGGCTTAACTTTAAATGCTAGACATTCACAGGAGGATGTTGCAGGCAGTGAAATGGGGGAAAACTCCAGGTCTTGTCTGTGGATGACAGCTAGGCCACCACCCCGCCCAGTGCGGCGAGCTGCCTCCAAGTAGCTGTATCCGGGAGGACAAGCCTCATTCAGGGCAGAGTAAACCTCTGGCTGATGCCAGGTTTCTGTCAGACACATGAAATCAAGTCCCCTCTCCCTGATGTGCTCTTCAATCAGGGTGGATTTGTTGTTGATTGACTGGGTGTTAAAAAGTTCAAATTTAAGCAATGACTGTGGAGTGAATCTTTGCACAGGTCGCAACACATTGAGATCCACTCCACATGGACTGTAATCCATTCCATGAACAGTATCCAGCCGAGTGTGCGGGAATCTCGCGGTGTTTCCCCTGCTGGAGCGCAGAGATCTCGCGGTGTTTCCCGTGTTGATCGTTGCCGGAGCGACGGCGTTCTGATGACGCATCAGACGTGCGACAGGTGACCAGAGACACGGGATGTTTGTAGCAGAGCAGCTCGGCTGGTTATGGAAGATGAAATCTCGTCCCGAGCCTCTGTGGATGTAACGAGGGCGGCGAAGAAGTCCAAGCTCTTTGATGATGGGGACGGCAAATCCAGGATCGACCGCAGGTCTTAGTCGGCGAAGTTGCGAGATGGAGTAGCTGAACGCCATGCTGACCAAGGGAGGATGCTACCCAGTTAGCTGCCAAACAGCGCTAGCTCAGAGCCGCAGCCAACCAACCACTAGTCCGCCGGCCAGAAAAATAGCCGTTTGTCAGGCGATGTAATGGTCGGATCCAGAGAGCCCCTTACAGGTGGAACAGGGCTGTCGGTGTGGTTGTCTGCAGCTGATAGGGAACGCTGGTAGCTGGTGGCTACCCCACCATTAGAGGATGGGTGAGTCGCAACTCCGATGTCTGAAAAAGTACCGCAATTTCGGCAGTCCGTACTGTGAGATAGAGCAGCTTTGCTACTAAAATATCAAAAAAAAAAAAAAAAACTATAGATTAAAAGCAATTTACATGTTTTTGCGGGTGGAGAAGCGGCGAACAATCAGCGCCAGCGTCCTCTCCTCTCTGCTCCTATATGCCTTGTGACGTGGCATTTGATCTTGATGTATTTTTGGAATTTTAAATTGTTGCAATAAATGTTGTTTTGACTTCTAACATGTCTCTGTCTTTGCTGTTTCAATCTAACAGTAGTCTACGAGTAATATATCGGCGGTAACCACTATTTTTGTGGTATCGCGAAATTGCGCCAGCTGGACATTCAGTGGTATTGGATGTGTTTTAATAAAGCACATCTAATACCACTGAATGTCCAGCTGGTGACTCAACTGAGGCTATAGTAACGATGCTCTTAGCACACTACGAGTACCCCTGGAGCCCTCGTTATCTACGAGTGTTTTCACGACGTTCGTTACGCGACGATGTTTTCGGGAAACTGTGTTAAAACTGTCTGATGCTCGTACGACAAACTTCACAAACCACTGCTTTCGGGAAACTGGGCCCTGGTCTGTCCGTGACTGAAGGTAAGTCTATGTATTTCTTAGTTGTGGAGGCCTCAAACAAGGTAAATAGAAGAATGTTTCCAATGTAAGTGAGATATCTCTCTGTCTCTGGTGGAGTGCAGTGCAAGATACTTGACTTTTTGAAGACAGCGATGAAGCTGCAAATGGATTATATATCAAGCTGCGATGAACTGTCTGGAAAGCATGAACTGGATATGAGACACATCACACCCTATGCAGCAGATAATGCCAATGGCAACTTTGGAAAACAGCACTCTGTTTACCTCTGTTAATGAGCAGCAACAGTCACATTCTCAAAGATAATTGCCAGTGGATTTTGAGTTCATTGTTGTCATTATGGCTCTCTTTTTATCCAGCTGTCGATTGCCTCCTGCAAAGCTGGCCTGCTCTTATACTTTAGGTCCTGTGGCACTGAAAAGGATATTTCGAGGATGAAGAAACATCTGGAGCAGCTGAGATTTATCTGTGGTTTTAATACTAAAGCTGAAGGAAACAAAGTTCTGCATCACAGATGTTTACAAGGAAGTCCAAAAGTTCAACATGAAGATGGTTCAGCGGAACGAGGAGAGCTTTTTTGGATACCAGACCGAGCAGCTTGACAAACAAGGGTCGGCACAAAGCTCCATACAGCAACAGGACTACATGAAGTTATAGGAGTCTGTCATTGCATACATTGACGTGGTTTGATTTCTCATGAGGAGCTCTCCTTCACTGACCTGGAGCCTTTGGTGGCTGCCCTCAGAATGACAGAGACATGTATCTGACATGTCAGACACAAAATACACCAGTGAGAAGTGGGAGGCAGTTTTCTAATACATAGGGAAACCCAACTTGATCGACATCGTTCAGGATTGACTGATTTGTCCACAGTGTACCAGGCTCAGAGTATTTTTTCTCTGGTGAACATTAAATGGGTCTTAACAACTGTGACTTGGCATGTAACGACTTCTGGCTGTACAAAAGGACAAAGGACTACTTAAATCAATCAAGAGCAGCAAAAATATCCATGGAAAAAGTAGACTTTGTGAGTCATGGTCTTTCAGATGTTTTTTATTTTTTTTTAATGTTTTTTTGTTTTGTTTGTTTCTACCTACCAAATAAGGCACAAAATGTGGCATGCCACAATTTGTGCCTTCTTTGGTAGGGGGAAAGTTGACAACCCTACCTGCGACAGAGTGGATCAATGGCAGGTGTGTGTAGCACCGGGAGATGCAGGAGCCAGCCCAAGCCAAAAAGTGCTTACAAAAAAGCAGGTTAACCTTGGCAGCAGCAGAAGTCATTCCTCATGACTAGAAAGGGCCCCTTTGGCAGATACGATGTCACTTTACATCGCAAAATATATGGTCCCCATTTATACAAAAACAAAAGGGGGTCATTAGGATGGCCAACGATAGATGAATACTTTTAGTTTGTCTCGAGAAAAACTGAAAGAGATCAAGGTTTGATTGAAAATTGGCCACTAGTTTGAAAAAATATAGATTTTATTTTTAGGCCAAATAGCCCAGCCCTACTAACAGGTAAAATGTTGGCAAGTTAAAGTCTGTTTTTTTTCTTTACAAATGTATGCAAGACACAAAATGATTGTCTTATTTATGTCACTGATACAAAACAGATTTAAACATTTGAATCTTCCCTAATGCCACTCCATAGCTCATAGAACATAAGCTATATGCAACATCAGGTTGATGAACTGAAAAAATGTAGACTATTATAGATCTATCACTAGCAGTGATGGGAATAACGGCGTTATAAGTACCGGCGTTAGTAACGCCGTTACTTTGTTAAGTAGTAAGCAGTAAGCAGCAGTAACGAGTAATCTAATCGATTACTCATCTCATTATTATAACGCCGTTATCGTTACTTTCAAAAAATGTGTCGCGTTACTACATTGAAGGCAGACGTTTTGCATCGGACCTCTGAGCCAAGTGACAGAGAAAATCTTGTTCCTCCCTTGTCCTTGGTGAGGGATCACGAGACAACCGCGTGATGACGATTGAGAATGAGGAGTCACGTGATTTTTGGGGAGGGGAGGGGTTTGAGCCCGTCCGCCATGATGGCATCCACGGCTATCGGTTGCCAGGGGCAACGTTGTCAGAGCGGCATAGAGACAGATGAGGAAATACATAGAGACGCAGCAGACATTACGAGATAGAAATAAAGAGTGAAGGGCAATTTCCACCAGAACCGTCACGGAAGCGGCACGGCAATAAAGACGTTCGCCGAAGACATTAGAAACCATTATAGTCAATGTAGGCTATTCCACTGGATACGGCACGGCACGGCACGGCACGGAACCAAACCGGAACTACTTTGTTTGAAAGTTGCCGGTTCGCAGCCGTGTCTCAGAACACTTGTACAGCCATCCAGTTTATGATGGTTATGATGTTTATTCATTAATTGCGCCGCGGCCGAACTGACGCGGATATTCTCTGATATTATGTAAGCATAAGCACCGCGGAAACCACTGCCGTCAAAAGACGCTGATCCATCTTCACTGTTGACGCGAGTCGCTCTAGTTCTACCTCCACGGCCCTGCAGCGGGACATTATCGGATAAGATTGTCCTATAGTGTGTGGTGTTCCGTCTTGTGTTCGAATCTCATGTATTTGTATTTACGATCGGAGAGCAACAAATCGGCTGAGATTCTCTTTATGTGTGTGGTTCTCTCACCAGAGGTTTGAGAAGCTTTTGGTTTTAAGATACAACCACTGGTTCAGTGGCAAGAATGGATGGATGGATAAGTAGATAGGTTAGCTTTGATGGAGAGAATGGAATGAAGATTGGATGACTTGGGTGGATGGATGGATTGATTGATGAATGGATAGAAGAGTGAATGAATGCATGGATGGATAGATGAATGAATGAGTGAATGTTCATGCTAAAGTTGGATACAGTATCTCTACAGTTGTCTAAAGTTGTGCTGCATCTTATTAGATTTGCAGTAATACATTTTTTGTACATTGCTTAGAGAGCATCATTTAATTTAGATATGCCGGTATTTGTTGCCTGGCTGTGGCCTACTTAGGTGAAATTGTCAATGGCCAGAGAAAGAGATTTATTTTTGTATTTTTTTTAAATTATTCTCAATGTATTACATGTTCATATTTGGATGTTTTTCTATACATTGCACCTTTTTTTTTTTTTCGGTAATATTGAAAGCACTTATTGTTACACAGTTGACTGTTCTATTTCTTCGAGGAAGAAATCACTTACATTGCGTAAAACCATACGTACAGTATGTCTACTGTTTTTTCCCTAATTTACACTACAAAGAGTAAATATATTTATTATTAATTTTTGATACATTGCTTTACAAGCATCATTTATTTTTGCTTAGTTGTGACCTGTTGAGGTTCAATAAATATCAAGTTCCAAAAGATATATTGTGTAGTCTCACATTCCCACAGCAACGTTAAAATTGTTTAGATTTGTGCACTGTGGATTTCTGTTTGTAATGTATTGAGTATTCATTTCATTATAATACTCAGATTTATCATAAATAATTGAACACACATGTTTTTTTAAGTTCTTTCGAAGAGGGATGGAGATGGGGTCCAAATTATTTGAAAGCAATAGTAACGCAAGTTACTTTTAGAGTTTGTAACTCAGTTACTACTTTAGTTAGTTTACTTTCTGGGAGAAGTAACTAGTACTTTAACTAATTACTTTTTTAGAGTAACTTGCCCAACACTGATCACTAGACATTTCAAGTAATTTGTTGCATATTTACCTTCCTTTGCCTGTGGTTTGCTCAAGTTGGCTTTATGACTCATGATGGGTATGGGCCCTCATGGACTCACTGAAGTCTGAAGTGCAGCCTCTTCTGAGCATACTCCAGCATGAATGTATGATACACCTACAGAGATCATGTAATGTTTCAAAAACACAGTTGTTACTACATTCCCGGATGACAAAGAAATATAGAAAGTGTACGTTTGCGAGCTTGGTTTAAAAGCAGTGTTAATGCTATTAGTCGGTGTAGACAGTACAGTACTGAAGAATACTCTTGTATTCCTGGAGAGAATAATTCAGTTTGTCCCTCTATGTCGACATTATTTAAATAGGCTGCCACACCTTGGTGAATTTAACTGGGCTCCTACAGACAAGGGTGGTGGTGTTGGAAGACCGGTTTATTGTAAGGTTGCAGATAATGGTGTTCCTGGTTCCCATGCAGGAGATACATCCCCTGAGTGTGCATAGGGGTGGCTGGTTTAACCTTTTGCAAATTTATTGTGCAATGTGCAGCAGGTGTGCAATCCCACCCAGTAAATTCCGTCTGACTGGGTCCAGGTGAGGCTGCTTAAAGAGGTGTTATTATGACATTGCAAGCTGTTTGAAAATCTGCCTTTTCCTGCATTTTAGTGAAATTACAAGTGGGACTTTGTTAAAGGTGCCATGAAATGCCACCAGGTGTGGTGTGATTGGCCGTTACAAGCCATTTTGGAAATCAGCCCCTTAAGACATCACAGGTGGGCGTGTCCACCTGTGATGATGTGTGACGGATAGATGAGCAACGTTTGCTACAGTCCACTGGGTAGGCTGGTAGACTGATCTATCCAGCACACATCAGCTATGGTCAGATATTATTGTAAATATAGCTGAGCAGATACTTAGTGATCCTAGCCACCCCTTATATAGGAGGTTCCAACTCAACCATTGTGGCAGCAGTAGGCTGCTGCAAAGGTAAATTAGAACCAAAAGGTTTACCGTGTCATTTGTCCCCTCTACTATTCTGCTAATTCATCTTGAATTGAATAGACCATTTTCGTTGCTTCGAGGAGGTCTGGTGGTCTCTGTATATAATAATAAATAATAAATAAATAAATATATATAACAAAATAAATTAATATATATTAATATGTATGTGTATATATATACATAGGCCTATATACATACATATTTATACATATATATATATTTATTTATTTTGTTGCTTCGAGGAGGTCTGGTGGACTCCGTATATAGTAAATTAATAAATATATTTAACAAAATAAATATGTATGTGTATATATATATATATATATACATACATATTTTTATATATATGTATTTATTTTGTTGCTTCGAGGAGGTCTGGTGGTCTCTATATAATAAATATATATATATATATATATACATATATACATATTTATATATTTATTTATTCATTTATTATATACGGAGACCACCAGACCTCCTCGAAGCAACAAAAGTGGTCTATTCAATTCAAGATGGGAGGGTGAGAATAGGGATATAGTGCCATACCGTCAATATGAATTTCATTCATAGAATTTCCGAGAGGATGGTCAATGGTCAGATACAGATCTCTTTATAACAATAATTGATATTGATGTAACGAGAAAGAATGTAATGATAACGCCAAGAAAATAAAGGCTACATGGTTATAATAATGTAGCGACCCTCTGACTCTTTAAGAGAGTCTGTTATGTGTTTGCATTGTATTTTGTTAGAGTTGGGGGGGGGGGGGGGCGAGCTGCGCAGGATTTGTCAAAACAACAATCCGATTGATCTGATCTTTTCAGCAGACCCCCTCAAAAACTGAAACTAACCACGTCCCTTAAACCCAGTCTCACACCAGATTGTAGTAAAACTGCTTTGATCCACAGCGAAAACGCATTACAATAACGGCTCTAAACATTGTGACACGCCTATGTATTTTTGACCCATTCTTTTCAATGGGCCTGCCTGGTTGCTATAGTGCTCCAAACAACGTTAACGACGTTAAGTGCGGCAACTGAGCTGCCGTCAAGTTGTTTTTGTCGTAAACTAGGGTCCGCTGGCTAGGAAATAGACAGCTATTCTATTCCTTCAAAAGGCACCTTGGAAAATCTTTCTATTTTCCGCAGTTTAGACTTGTAGTCAATAAGTTACTTTTGTATTGAACTTGACTCGGTTTTTTTGGGAATCGCTGTCTGGTGGCTAATTACATCACTCTGAGAGATGCGCATGGACATATTTTGTAGTGACACAGCCTATAACCTATTTGTGAAAGCAAAACATCAAGCTCATTGATTTAATGAGGCAGGGTTATTTGAAACAATTAATTAAGTTATCATGTGTGAGAGGTCATTCCTCCTCCTGAGTGTGCTTCCTATTTATGTCTACTGTTCCCCTACTGTCCACAAGCACCCCCCCTCCCCATATGGATATGGAGAATTGTTGCCACGTCCCAGTGGTGGTGGTGTCATATATATGAAAGAGGGCATTCAAATATATAATATAGATCAATGATCAATAGGAGGCCGAAGCCCCAAAGGAAGTGATGCAATAGGTGACATTAGGACATTAACAAGTAAGCTATAGATCTCTTTTTTTTTTAATCAAAAAGGGTCTCAAAGGACACATACGATTATCAACTTGGGGGCTCCAGCCCTACAGGAAAGGCTCATCATCAAATGCTCCATTGAAACGCATTAGCAACAAGCCGTTGCTAGAAATTAATCTAAATTAGTTGACAAGCAATAGAATCTTGTCCATTAGACCTTTAACCAGGGTGCATCTTGGGATTACTCTGTGAAAATTGTGGGTCTCTGGAAAAAAGCCACCTAACCCTAACCCTAACCCAAAACCTCAGACCCCCACCCCCCCTCCCTGCCCTCGGGGTCCGAGAAGGCCAAGTTTCGGTGTGGGGGTCCCAGTTAGGCCCTAGAATAAGGTAGAATAAGTCAAGTTTCAGGGTGGTAGGACCTTCCTATCCCAAAAACCTGTGGACAAGTTTTTGAAGTCTGGCGTCAAAAGGAGCCGGCACCATGCCCCTTATGAGATCACAAAAAGTTAATGTGCATTTCTCTCATAACATTTTGTCATTATTAAAGAGAGGCCTGATTCTCAGATATGCATGTTGGATGGCTCGGGTGTAGGTTTGGGAAGAACTTCAGGCCAAAATCTTGCAAGCAGGCCGCTATGTGAGGTGCAACGAGATGGAGCACTCGCTGAGTAATTTCTTGTAGGGCTTGAGTCCCCAAGTTGATAATCATATGCGTCCTTTGAGACCCCCATTGATATCAAAGAGACCTCAGGTCTATAGCTTACTTGTTACTGTCCTTGACTCAGAAGTTACCTATTGCATCACTTCCTTTAGGGCTTCGGCCTGCTAATTGATCATTGTAGTATATTTGAATGCCCTCTTTCATATATATGACACCACCACCACTGGGACGTGGCAACAATTCTCCATATCCATATGGGGAGGGGGGGGGGTGCTTGTGGACAGTATGGGTACACTAGACATAAATAGGAAGCACACTCAGGAGGAGGAATGACCTCTCACACATGATAACTTAATTCATTATTTCAAATAACCCTGCCTCGTTAAATCAATGAGCTTGATGTTTTGCTTTCACGAATAGGTTATGTGTCACTAACAAATATGTCTGTGCGTATCTCTCAGAGTGACGTAACTAGCCACCAGACAGTGATTTAAAAAAATGAGTCACGTTGATTACAAAAGTAACTCATTAATTACAAGTCGAAACTGTGGAAAATAGAAATATATGGGGGGCGGTCGATGGAAACCACCATGGCAACCATGACAGTCACATGACGTGGACGAAGGCCAATTGAAAAGAAGTGGCCAAAAAAACGTAGTGTCACATGTTTAGAGCCGTTATTGTAATGCGTTTTTACTACAATCAGTTTTAGTACAATGTGGTGTGAGACTGGGTTTAAGGAACGTGGTTAGTTTCAGTTTTTGAGGGGGTCTGCTGAAAAGATCTGATAAATCGGATTGTTGTTTTGACAAATCCTGCGCAGCCCACCCCCCCTTCTGAAGTCTCCCGATTGAAATGCATTGGTTTAATTTTGAATTAAATATATATATATATCAATAAATATGCAATTATTTAGTTTTATTTATGATATTTTAAGTAGACCATGTAGCTATTATCGTTATAACTCTATCTCCACTTCCACCAAACCAATCAACGAAGAGGGTTGTAACACCAACTAACACGGTGTACTTTTTCTATGGGGAATGTGATTCAGGTATAACCAGACAATATTAAAATGTTAATAATATAAAAAACGAGGCTATACGTATAGCATATCATACATTTTACATGTATATAGACTTCGATTATTATGTATAAGGCTATAGGCCGAATTTGGTTAAAATGCAGCCTCTGCATCGATCGTCTCGTTGTCTCCTTAAACGCTTTATAAGTTAATTATATTTTAATTATTGTAATGACCTTGCCGGTGACATAGGAATAGTTCGTACAAGTCATAAGGACTTGTACGAACATTTATTGTACAAACCTGGTCACTGTAACGCCGTAACCGACGGCCAAAATACACACACAACCGCAGGTTCACCGGAACGCACACACCGCAGAACTCAGAATCCTTCAATGCGCCTGCCCCCACCCTCCTGTTCTCCCAAGCCCCTCCCCCAGCTGACCAGGCGATTCGCCCCCCACACTGATTGACAAGTAGAACATTCCAATGCATGCACATAGAACAACTGTCATAACGGACAACGAAATACAATGCAAACACATAACACACAAACTCTTAAAGAATACGAGTGTCACTACATTATTATAACCATGTATAGCCTTTAATTTCTTGGCGTTATCATTACATACTTTCTCGTTACATCGATAAATAAATAAATTGTTAATTTATTATTAACAATAATAAATTATTGTTATAACAAGATCTGTATCTGACTATTGACCATCCTCTCGGAAATTCTATGAATGAAATTCATATTGACGGTATGGCACTATATACCTATTCTCACCCACTCATCTTGAATTGAACAGACCTCCTCGTTGCTTCGAGGAGGTCTGGTGGTCTCCGTATAGACCGAGTCGGCAAGCAAGGAAACGTCACTTCCGGTCAGGGCCGTGGGGGAAAACAAACCGTTTTCCCCATACACACTCATGCAAAAAGGCGGTATTTTAAACCTTTGTCAAACGCTTGTCCGCTGTCATTTCTTGGTTTGAATCACTTGTATATGCTGTCAAAGGGCTATATATTAAAAAAATTATCATGATCGGGTCGATTGTTGTCCGTATATTTTTTAAAAAGTGGATCTTTCACAGTTGGTCTCCCCCCACAGCGTTGAGTCTAGGTGGGTGTTCCCTTGGTCGCCGGCTGTAGACACTCGGAGAGACAATGCCGAAGAGTTGTTGTTTACCATTTTGCACCGCAAATAAATTTAAAAATCACAACCTGAGCTTTTATATCTTGCCAAACCGATATAGATCCGGCCGGCGACCAAGGCAACACCCACCTAGACTCAACGCTGTGGGGGGAGACCAACTGTGAAAGATCCACTTTAAAAAAAATATACGGACAACAATCGACCCGATCATGATAATTTTTTTAATATATAGCCCTTTGACAGCATATACAAGTGATTCAAACCAAGAAATGACAGCGGACAAGCGTTTGACAAAGGTTTAAAATACCGCCTTTTTGCATGAGTGTGTATGGGGAAAACGGTTTGTTTTCCCCCACGGCCCTGACCGGAAGTGACGTTTCCTTGCTTGCCGACTCGGTCTATATAATAAACGAATAAATAAATAAATATATATAACGAAATAAATAAATATGTATGTATATATATATATATACATACATACATATTTATATATATATATATTAATTTATTCGGAGACCACCAAACCTCCTTGAAGCAACAAAATAAATAAATGAATATATGTATAAATATGTATGTATATAGGCCTATGTATATATATTTATTTATTTCGTTATATATATATGTATTTATTTATTTATTTATTTATTATATACAGACACCACCGAGTTACAGAGTTCAGTATCACTCCGCGCCTAACTTGGACAACGCCCCTTAACTGTGGAATAATGAGCGTATACCACAGCCTGTCGTGATCTATTGCTTATATATATATATATATATATATATATATTAAGCGCCCGTGGTCATTTCACGGATTCCTGTGAGCCCAGGTTGGTTTCAAGCCTGCTACTGATTGACTGAAGTGTAAGTGGGGGAAGGTAGTGACTTATATTCATACCTAACTATTTATTCCTAAATGTTGTTGTGTGTGTGGGGTACCTACTTGTATGCCTATGTGTCTTAAATGTGCTGCACTTTGACCAAACAAATTTCCCAACTCTGGGATAGTAAAGTATACTTTACGCTTTTGAGTGTCCACCCAGATTTTTAAATGGCTTGTAATGGCTAATCACACTCACAGCTGGTGGCATAATATCACCCCTTTCCTTTAAACCAGCCATCATCCACACATACTCCCACAGTATATGTATATCTCCTAGTGATCATGATATGCTAAAGTATGGATACAATTGGTCCTATAATTTGTATAATAGGCAAGTATAAACATGATACTTTTTTTTATAACACAGATATTGTCAGCCTGTGATTTTGTGTATACTAATGCAAGGTCATTGCAATAATGTTATCAAATCAAAATGCTTCTTTGCCTGGCAGTAGTCTTCCCTATGGTCTGCAAGGCGCAGTATATGGGCAGGACTCTTTGTTTCCCTTTCCGGCACAACAAGCCACAACTTCAGCCAGATCCTGTCCGACAAAGGTAGTCTATGAAAGCATTGCAAGGATTGCGCCATATTTAGTTGGCACAACAAACACTAAGCTAGCCGCAACAAACTCTTACCATACAGTGATTCTCTGTACTCTGACTCTCTCTCTCTCTCTCTCCCTCTCTCTCTCAAGATTTTAGATTGAGGCCTTGCCGTGATCAAGACTTGGTTATGCACGATAACAAACATACCGGGTCAAGCCAGAGGGAGAGCAAAAGCTGTAATCCTCTGTAGGGATTGTTTTGAAAATGTTGTCAGACACTTCTAATACAATTCTGAGCCTGTCAGTATCCTAGCCTTGCATCCTACATTCATAGGATGCAATTGCCCCAAAGGATGACATTGTGGCCAGTTTAGCTAAATGTGGCTGCAACGTTCTGGCACAATACTAGAACAATGTGAAAGAATATTGTCTGCATTAGTCCCTAAGACCCAAAATGACAGCAAAATACACTTCAGATAAAAACTCGCAAAGTTTTCCTTTAACACATCTGGAAATGGGAGCTGTTGAGCATTCTGCATGATAACCTGGATCATAACAACAGTGCATTGTGTGATGGCTGGAGGAGTTCCTGCAGCAGCTCATCAGCCAGTTCATCAGGCTGATGAGCACCTGGTGGGGTGTGGCCTGGCCGGAGCAAAAGGCTCAGCACTGGAACATTCATTCTCCCTCTAGACTCCGGCTGGGGTGGAAGCCCTGCTCCACCTGTGGACTTTTTTGTTTCTTTGTTTCTTTGTTTTGTTGGTTTGTTTTGTCTTGGTTCGAGTTGTCTTTAAGTTCATTAATAAATTATTTTTGTTAAAATTGCAAAACTCAGTTGTCTCTCCACCTTTTGTCCAGTTCCTGGAACATGGAACGTGACAAAATGGGGGCTCGTCTAAAGCCAGTGTTTTGGGTAGGAATTGTTGGTCTGCTGATGCAGGTTGGTGGAGACGTATACTGAGTTGGTAAGTACAGAGTTTGGAGATAAAGTAAGTGTGGCAAATTTTTTCACTGGTGTTCCCCTCTGTTAGGCGTAGCAGCAGTCCCTAATAGAGGCTCTGCTGCAGTTTTTTTTGCCTTTACTGTTTTGGGTGGTATCCTGGGAGGGCCCTTGGCGAACTCAGCAATGCCACTGAAGACTAGGGTTGAGTTTAAGTAGGTTTTGGTTAGGCAGTTAGTAGGGGGGACCCAGTGGGGGCGCCACATTCTGTATTGTTTATCTAGACTGTTGGGTTGGGTTCAGGTATGGCTGCCAGGGTTGAAGATTTCATTAAATGTCCCTCTTATGAGTTACTAGAGCAATATACGAAGGAGCAGCTTCTCAAGGTGGCACATCATTATTCGGTTGCTGTGGATGCCAGACGTACAAGGGAGACCATCATGAGTATTGTACAGGCAAATCTGCAGGAGGAAGGAGTCCTGATGGTCGATGATGGTAAGAGTGGTGTTACTACTTCTGTGCCGGGGTTAACCTTTGAACAGCAAAAGGAATTGTTAATGTTGAAATTTGAACATGAAAAGGAGTTAGAAAAAATGAAGTACAAGATGGAACAAATGAAACTGGAAGTGGAGCAGAATAAATTGGGTCTGATTTCAGAGGGTAAATTTCCTGTTGGGGCGGTCAGGGGGGAATCTGGTTTTGATGTCACTAAAAATTTGAGATTAATGCCAAAGTTTGAGGAAAAGGATGTTGAGACATTTTTTGCAATGTTTGAACGTGTGGCTGATGTTAGAGGTTGGCCGGATGAGGAGCGTACACTAATGTTGCAGTGTGTCTTTACAGGAAAAGCACAGGAGGTGTATTCCTCTATGTCGGTGGCGGACTGCAAGGTTTACAAAAAGGTAAAAGCGGCGGTACTAAAGGCCTATGAACTTGTGGCTGAAGCGTACCGACAAAAGTTCAGAGGCTGGAGGAAAACGGGAAAACAAACACATGTGGAATTTGTAAGGGATTTGATTCTGCACTTTAACCGTTGGTGTAAGGCAGATAATGTGGAGACTTTTCCAGAGTTGTGTGATCTAGTAATATTGGAACAGTTTAAACAGACTGTACCAGAACACATCGCCACTTACACCACTGAACGTAAAGTTTCCACTCCGAGTGAAGCAGCCGTTGTAGCTGATGAATATGTACTAACACACAGACGTATATTTGGAGAGCGATTTAACACTGAGAGCACACTTTAATGAAAGGGCACACTTTAATGAGAGAGTACACTTTAGTGGGGGACACTCTCAGACAACATCTAGGGCTCCAAGGTCAGAACCCTTTAACAGTAGAGGTGGGCCTGAAGTGTGTCATTATTGTCGACAAAAAGGGCACTGGAAGAATGAATGCCCTACACGTAATGGTAGAGGTAATCCTGGTCAGGTAAAGTCAGCTGGATTGGTGGCGCCAGTGCAGGTTCAAGCCATGGATGGGGCAGAGGTTGAATCAGGTTACCATATATTCCTCTCAGATGGTTTTGTCAGGCTACACGAGAGAGATATGGAAGTTCCTGTGAAGGTGTTGAGAGATTCAGGTTCTATGCACACGTTTGTGAGGGAGGCCATTTTGCCTTTCTCTCTACAGTCAGACACAGGGGGTTGTGTGCCCTGTAGAGGTCTGGCTTTGCAAACACTTTTTGTTCCAGTGCATAAAATGTTCTTGTCCTGTGGTTTCTTCCAGGGGAATGTGGAGGTGGCTGTGCGTCCAGAGCTCCCAGTGAGGGGAGTGGACATCATCTTGGGGAATGATCTGGTACCTGATGGTCGTATGTGGCCAGATGATGAAAGACCTGTACTAGTACAAACCCCCCAAGATACGGTTCAGCAGCCACATTTGACATGTCTTCCCTATCCAGTTCCACCTGGGGGAGTCAATTCTCCAGTGACAGAACCTGAGACAACAGATCTCTCATGTAATTCCTCTTTAAACTCTGCAGGGGGCGCTGCACATGGCCCAGTGGTGGTACCAGTGGGGCTGTCACAGCAAGCAGTTGAGTTGGAACCATCCACAGTGTGTGCTGTGACTCGGGCCATGGCTGCATCTCTGCCTGATGATGGGGTAACTATGGACAAAGTTAAAGAGTTTTCCTTTGTCGTGCCAGATGATCTTTGTGTTTCTCATGTAGACCTGGCGCAGGAGCAGAGAAAGGATCCATCATTGAAAGACCTGTATGATTTGGTGGTGCCTTCCTGTCAGGTGGGGAACATTAAACAGGGTTATGTACTCCAGGATGACGTGCTGTGTAGGATTTGGGCTCCTCATGGTGATGGATTTAGCGGAGATCCCATTGTGCAAGTGGTATTACCTGAAAAATTTAGAACATCAGTGATTCGGACAGCACATGATAAGGTTGCTGGACATATGGGGGTCAAAAAGACCTACCATCGGGTGCTACAGCATTTTTTTCTGGCCCCGTGTGAAGCGTGATGTTTCTAAATATATAAAAACATGTCATACGTGTCAGGTTACTAGTAAACCAAATCAAACTCTTAAACCTGCACCGTTGTATCCGATCCCTGCAGTGAGTCAGCCTTTTGGTCATCTGTTAGTTGATTGTGTGGGGCCGCTTCCTCGGTCCAGGTCTGGTTGTTCCTATTTGTTGACAATAATGTGTCAATCCACCAGATATCCAGCTGCTTATCCACTGCGGTCGATCACAACCAGGTCTGTGGTGAAAGCCATTACTGAGTTTATATCTGTGTTTGGAATTCCCAAAATTATACAAACAGACCAAGGGTCAAACTTTACTTCTCGGCTGTTCTCCCAGGTTCTTAAACAACTTAATGTCACTCATAATATGTCCTCTGCGTATCACCCACAGAGTCAGGGGGCCCTTGAACGTTTTCATCAGCATTTGAAATCGTTGCTGCGTGCTTATTGCACTGAGTTGAAGGCAGACTGGCAGGACGGCTTACCATGGCTCATGTTGGCGGCCAGAGAAGTTGTACAAGAGAGTACAGGCTTCAGTCCTAACGAGCTGGTCTTTGCTCACACTGTTCGGGGTCCCTTGTCTGTCATTAGTGATCAGTGGGTTGCGTCTGATCCCCCAAAAAATCGGATTTCTTATGTAAATGGGTTTAGACATAGGCTCTATGAGGCTGGGGAATTGGCGAAACAAAATTTGCAAATGGCTCAAAAGAAAATGAAGCAGCTGTTTGACCGCAAAGTAGAGCGACGTGAGTTCTGTGCAGGAGACCAGGTTTTGGTCTTGCAGCCATTGATTGAATCACCTTTTCAGGCTAAGTTTTTTGGTCCCTGTAATGTTGTTCGTCGGGTTTCAGAGCAAAACTACCTGATTGAGATGCCAAATAAAAGAAAATCAGTTAAGGTCTGTCATGTTAATTTGATCAAACCATATTTTGCACGTGATGTTTCTGATGTTGGGGTTCCAGATAATCCTGTTTTGGTGGCCGGTACGGTGCAGGAGGAAGAGATGTCTGGTGATGTGATGCTGCAACCTCGATTTAAAAATTCTGAAACTTTGGCCAGGTTGGATTCGCTGCTTGGGCAGGTGGATGAGGATAAACGGAATCAACTGGCATTTAACCAGTTGAAGGACCTGTTGTCATCAGCTCCAGTGCTTGCTGCTCCTAGGTTGGATCGCCCCTTCAAGTTGCAGGCCGGGCTCCCATCCGTATGTGCTCTTAAAGATGCTTCTTCTGGATCCACAGTTGCGGAGTCATGGGGTTTGGGGGTGTTGGTGAGGGTCTGAGGTCAGAGGTGGTACCTCTGTCTTAGCCGGGGGGGTGTGATGGCTGGAGGAGTTCCTGCAGCAGCTCATCAGCCAGTTCATCAGGCTGATGAATGGCACCTGGTGGGGTGTGGCCTGGCCGGAGCAAAAGGCTCAGCACTGGAACATTCATTCTCCCTCTAGACGGAAGCCCTGCTCCACCTGTGGACTTTTTTGTTTCTTTGTTTCTTTGTTTTGTTGGTTTGTTTTGTCTTGGTTCGAGTTGTCTTTAAGTTCATTAATAAATTATTTTTGTTAAAATTGCAAAACTCAGTTGTCTCTCCACCTTTTGTCCAGTTCCTGGAACATGGAACGTGACACTATAATTTAATGCAATAAGCAGAATTACATATAAATGATTACATATAAATAATTTAATGCAATAAGCAGA
Source organism: Micromesistius poutassou (assembly GCF_964030765.1). Lineage (NCBI taxonomy): Eukaryota > Metazoa > Chordata > Actinopteri > Gadiformes > Gadidae > Micromesistius > Micromesistius poutassou. The sequence continues at coordinate 160,734 of NC_140274.1, read as the reverse complement.
ATTACATATAAATGGTTTGATTTCAGGGTTTTTTCAACACGAAATATGGCGGTGAGAATTACATTTTGTATAATTACTGGCAACAGATCTTCTGCTATATGTGTCTGTTTCCTTGTGCGGCGTTAACTCCTACCTCATGCTCATCCCATTGGTCTCCAGTCATGTGTGTGCATGTGTGTGTGCTTAGTAGTTCTTGCTGGGGTTAAATGCTTGATTAATTGGTCGCTCAAGCAGTGTTTACAATACACTCATCCTTAAAGCAAAAGCAGACTGGAGCAAACACTCGCCCTGACTCGCCCTCTCATCACCTACACTCCGGTTGCCGCGGGTGCTGGTATGTAAAAGACATGCAGATGACATAGACTCAATTAGGAGCGCTGGAGTGCCCGGATTCCCTCGGACGCCATTAGCCTTGCTCAAGGGCTTGAAGTGATAGCCCCGTTGTTGCTCTTTCTAGGACAATATTTAAATTGATTGTTATATATATATAAACTATATATACTGTATATATAAATATGATATATATATTATATATATATTTATTTATTTATATTAAACGTATTTTTATTGAATCATTATGTATTATATATTTAGAATGATTGATGTTTGTATAAACATATATATATTTCGATGCTCTATAATACAAAACATCCACTGGGTTCCTTTTTGTCAGTGTTTTCAGGTCTTCATCCAAATTCCTCGTCATATTGTACAACAGATCCGCCTGTCGTTATCTGGCAACATGTCCTTTTACGAGCCCCTTCTGTTTTTATAAAGCATGTTTCTGTCTCTGCGGAACTCCAGTAGACAACAACTTATAAGCAGATCCACTGCGAACAAGAACAGAGCATTTGTCACTTGTTTGTTACTTAGCTCTGGATGGGTTTGGCTGACGGAATACATCTAAGCCCTGTGTTTTCTCTAGTCAAATTGCATCTGACGTCTGATAACCTCTCCCTTCATCTCACAGTCCTCTTTGTCTCTTTTTCCTATGTCTGCTCGTGGAGTTAATAATAACATACTCGTTCACCACAGCTATTCCTCCTCGCTATGCTTCCTATATCATCTTCGAATCGACCTCTCTTCTTTTCACCCCTCTCCCCATATTGCTATTGGTGGAATCTCCATCCTGCCATCGCCCTATATCCTTCATCTCCAGGGTGCAGTCATGCAGGTCACAACAGCAGCCCTTTCATTCGCTACTACTCTGGCATTTTGTCATGCATTTATTTTCCATTCCGTGAATCTGCCCTCTTTTCCAATCTGAGTTTTCATCCCTGTCTATAACCTATTTTCTCTCTCTCTCCCTATCTCTCTCTCTTTCTCAGTCATGTGGTAAACAACACACAGCTTGGTAGATGCTTCTCACCAGGTTGTTTCACACAAAAACACACACACACACACACACACACACACACACACAAACACAAACACAGGCAAACAAACACACACTGGGCACGCAAAAACACCCACACAAGGGCAGAAGTACGCACAATCCCATGCATGCAGCAGCACTAACACCTGCTTGCAGGTACACACACGCACACACACTCTTAATGCTCTAATTTGCACATTTGCAGAATTGAGTGCAGGGCTGATTCAACTAAATAAATATCTGTATAACCGTATACAAGAAGGTAGCACACACACACTTCAAGTTAAGTGTGAGGAAAACCGGGTTCCCTGTATGACTGCTGCCATTCTCTGCTAACAACTTGTGAGATAAAGTCCTTCGATTTTAGAAAAACAACAATTGTGGGAAAGCGGTTCTAGCACAATATCGAAATGCTCCGAGATATGGAAGCCTTTTCCAAAGGCATTGTTGTTTACATTTACAAGCAGTGACCAGAATATGTCCCACTGCAGATCCAATCTCAAGGAGTGTTTTTCTCACTCTGCCCCTTCCCCCTCCCTCCGTTCTGCCTGGCACATTATTCTCCCCCTATTTTCCTGTGCTTTTGCGTTGTGTTGGTGCAATGTCTCCATCTCTAGTTAATCTCGTCAGGTCCTCCAGAAGGTAATGGAGATGCGGCTGTTATCCCCACAGGACCTCACTAACTAAATACTTCTGTGTGAACTGCTGCCTCTGCTGCTTTTACGGAGCAAACCCAAGGGAGTCTAAATAAAAGACAGATTCAATTTGGGATGTGTGTGCTGCAGTGATTGCCTGCTTGTTTTTATTGTGTGTTTTTGTGATTTGAGTGTGTACGCACTAATGTGGGTGTAAGTCTGCGTGTGTGCAAGTGTGTATGTGTGTGTGTGTGTGTGTGTGTGTCTTCCTGCATTCTGCCTCTGTGCGTGTACTCTCGTGTCCCTGAGCAACAAAGGTTCACTGGACAGACGAATGGAAATAAATTATAGATGGGCGGTGTCTTCCAGCCTCTCTTTTGTGGGGATGAATGTGAAGGGTGAAGTGAAGGGCAACAGGAGTGCAGGGATGGTCAGGCTTGATAGATATGTTCATTCATTTTGCATCCTTCTTTTTATTCTGCATCCACTGTGCTCATTGACCATAAATGATGTACTGTCCAAGAAAGTATGTTTAAAATGGGCAGGCTTCCTGGCAGCGATGGCCATGTAGTCGTCTAGTTATACGGCCTTGGAGCATATAAATGGTCCTCATTTATATAGCGCTTTTATCCAAAGCGCTTTACAGTGTTGAATGACATTCACCCATTCACGCACACATTCACACACCGACAGCGGAGTCAACCACGCAGGGCGACAGCCAGCTCGTCGGGAGCGGTTAGGGTGAGGTGTCTTGCGCAGGAACACCACAACACTCAGCTAGGAGGAGCCAGGGATCGAACCAGCAACCTTGTGGTTACCAGCCAACCCGCTTTACCTCCTGAGCTAATGCCGCCCCCAGGCATGGAGCAGGCATGGGATCAAGTGCAACATGAGCGTGATTCGCTCTCTTATTTCCCTGTTTCTCTGCACTGCATGTTCACCAAAGGGGAACAATTCTGAAATGAATAATACATACAATTGTATGTGTTTATGTGCAAAGTAAATTTCCATGTCTACATTAAGATTTGATATAAATATATTTAATAAATATACTATACTATACTATACTAATGAACTATGTTTTTGGGGTTTTGCAGGATCAGATTTCTTATAACAAAAAAAGAGAAAAATAGCCTCTACTCAGTTCCCATTTTCAATGTTGGCCAAACAGTGGTTTCAAAACACTCCTAAACCACGACAATGCCCTGGTGACCTTGAGGGGAGTTTGATACTATTTGCCTGACAGCCACACCCAGCTTTTTAAAGCACTCTTGGACACAACTCGGGCAGCGATGGATAAATAATGCAATGGCTTTTTTTAGTGCTCATGTTCTCCTTGGTCCAAAGAACACTCTGGAGTAGGGCGAGTTAAAAACCCTAAATGTCGCAGAAAAAATGTAAAAGGAAGGAAAGAGTAGAAGAGGCCAGGAGGTTAGAGATGAGGAATACAATAACATACAGAGATCTGCAGGAGGCAGAACATAGACATGGAAAAACTAGAAATTGTCTCACAGTACTTTTTGATTACTTTTTAATTCATCTTTATCCTTGGTTGGGTGGAAACTGCAAGATCATTATACTAATGGGGAAAGAAACACACAAGGTCAATCTTACCACACATATTCAGATGAGGCTAGTTTGATGAACTTGAACTTTTTTGAAGCTCAGATGGTTTTATATTTAATTTGTTTCTCAAGGGGTTTAGAGGTGATTTAGTTCCTGCCTTGATAAACAAGATAATACAAAGTTTAAATGGTAGTTGTACGTGTGTGATTTTCCACATATTAGTCGCGACAAAATACAGTTTTACGTCTTCCTTTTAATGTTGTACATTTCCTGCTTATACTGAGAAAATGTCATATTGTCTTTAATGCATTATACTTCCCTTGGATGGACTGTAGCAGAGAGACAGAAAAAGGTAAGGCTATTCATAATGTTAGGGTTAATCCCGGCTGCTACTTGTTACACATTACCTATTACATGAACCATTCTTTGGAGATTTTGTGTTACGAAATACTATGCAATAATTAATTGAGAACTGGTAATTGGAAAGACTTCTTCTGTGGTTACTAATCCAATACATCATGCAGGGACATTTTATGGTGTAGAAAATAGAGCATTCCAAAAAGACACACCTCTGATTAATCGTTTTGCATAATAAATCCTCCATTAAAACAGCAGGGAAAATGTTCTCCTCAGTTCATGATGTCTCGCCGAGTGAGACAAATCTGAAGTCACGGTGGGATAATTCACCCACATTTACAAGTATTTTGTTGAATCAGAGTTGGTAAACTTTCCGGCATATTAAAACATTTTTTTATGCATATTTAAGCGTAATAAATTCAGGATTTTTGAGTGCATTGCCTGTGATTAATTATTACTTTCACAAAACCATCTGTTTTATGTGACTTTGAAGGCAGATTTGTGTGTGTGGACGAGGGTGAAATGCCTGCACACACAGGCACTGTCTCTGCCTTCTCTATGCCATCACACAGATGTTTGATCTGAATGGGAGTCACAGGCGAATTCATCGTTACAATGAAATCTGCTGACCAACAGGGACGTGCTTACTGTTTCAATTACATTTTGGACAACTATTGAAGTCCATGCCGCAGACCAAGGTAGGAAGCACAGCCAGTGTTGCCAGATTGGACTAGATTTCCAGCCCAATCTGGCCCAATCTGGCAACACTGAGCACAGCTTCTGTTTATATACAGACTATATATGTAAGAAGCTACAATTTTAGCCATTACACCAGGGGCTTGTAAAAAAACTTTCTAAATGATTTCTCCATGTCCTTTTTTGAAGAGACATAGAAGCAAGGGGGGTGGGGGAGAAAAGTGTGATTTCATTGGTCGGTATAGCAACCCTCCGGGCAGTGGGGCTACACAGGGCACCGGGAAAACAGAGCTTTGATAAAAACCTGTTCAGGAGATTATGGGTGATGTGGCCCCCAGCCTGTCGACTGCAGCACATCGCTGGCTGCCGTGAGCACCGCGGGACACACTGGTGTTATTAACACCGGGACCGGGCAGGAGGCGAGTCTAATGGCTGTTATATAACGGCACCAAAGGACCATAGAAAGATGACTCATGTGGAGATACGACCAAAGAGATATGACTAATGTACTCACCAAAAGGCAACAAGCTGCTGGTAAAAAAAAAAGAACAGAAAAACCTCTACGGCCCCCCATGTCCCCCAGGCCTCCTGCTATTTTTAACCTCTCAACCGCTGCATGGGCAGATGTGAGTTTTCCTTATTTTTGCTATTATGGTACAGCACCATAAATAATAATAAATATTTGTCCTGCTCTTTAATGTGAGACATAACCACATCACTCGTGGTGCTGTCAATAGCTTTGTTTTTGCGTGCTGTTGTTGTTGTAGTGGATGTATTGTATCTGAGTAGAAGAGGAGTGTGTGTTCTCGGCGGAAGAGGTTTCCGAGCCCAAGAAGGAGAATGACATCTAGATCTGGAGAACACCGAACCCAGGAGCCAGGAGGCGGTGGGACGACGGGGGCCGCAGACAGATGAATGTTTCATTGACAAGCGCTTGATTACTCTGTGTGGCATTAGACTGATTCCCTTTGTATTGTGGAAAATATGATTTATTCATAGTAAAAACGATGCAGAATGGGGAACATGACGTGACAGGGTTTTTGTTTGTAGTTTCTTGTCTGAAACACGGTCCACCGGTCCACCGCCCTTATTCACCTTGAGTCACCTTGATACAACAATTAAAGGGAGAACATTGGATGCATAAATAATGGTTCTGGGGGATGTGTATGGTGAATGGGAGGGAAGAGGGGGTTACCAAGTTACCTTGAGAAGCAGAGTAAGCATGCAGGCAACAATAAATCCTCTGGCCCAGTGAGCCACCATGCAGGGAAGTAATGCAGTCACCTATACAAGCTGGCCGCCTGAGTACCAGGTGGTATTAGATAACCAATCGCACTACATAGCACTGAAAACACGGTCAATTCATCATCCAATTACTGGTTTGGATGCTAACCATTGGCTCATGACTCAAACTGATGGCACAGGATTTTACAAAAACGGATAGTTGTGCTGGTTGTGTTGGCAAGCACGCACACAGATGGCCACTGGTGCTGGAACATATGCACTCTTAATGCGTACATATGTATGTGCACACACATGCACGCATGTTTATGTGAGTGTGACCTATATATATACCTGCACATCCCGTCACACATATACACGGACATGGACACACACAGACTTGAGTGACAGTACTGGTGGCTGTTGCCCTCGGTCCTTGAGTCGCAAGGCAGATCTGTAGACCTCTCTGCAGATCCACATCATTAAAGGAAAGTGAGCCATTTTCCAACCTGGACCCTATTTTCCAACCATTTTGGGTCTACAGGACTAATGCATACAACAATTTGTGAAATTGGTCCAGTATTGAGTGGGAACGCTACAGCCGTAGTCCGTCAGAAGGGTCTGCTCTGCGATCCCTCAGAGAATAGTGCCCAGTCAACATACATCCTCTCACATCGATTGTTTCTGCCACTGACCAGCTCACATTGTATTCTATCATGATAGAAAGGACCTGAGGGGAAACACAACTTGTTTCTTCACCTTTCGCTTGATTGCGGAAGTTACTGTTATCTGGAATAATGACAGAGAGAGCAGAGGAAGTAGAGGGAGCATAGGAAGGAGAGGGAGGAGAAGACAGGAGAGGGAGGAGAGGGAGCATAGGGAGACTTCAGGTGAGAACAGATCAGCAAAAATAATAGAATATCAAGAATGAGAGAGGAAGAGGGGGAGGAAGAAGTGGAGGGAGCGGAAAAGAGTGGAGGAAGGGAGGGAGGGTGGGGAGGGACAGGAGGGAGAGAAAGAAGAGAGGATAGGTAGACCCAACCCAGTCGCCAGAGAAAAACGTTCCCAGAGTACTCTTCTACGAACGACGGATACGTAGCTCAGTCAACGTTTCAGGGCCAAAATACGTTACATGTCAACGTTCCATTGTAAAGAGTGGAGACTGCGCCCGCACCACGTGACTTTCAAGTGTCTTATTTCAGCACAGAAGAAAGATGGCGGCCAGCCGTGTAAAATGCTACATTTTAGGGCCGTTTCTGTATCTTCAGTTTTTTTAGCGAGAAATGTGTACTTTATGTTCACAATCTTGATTCAGAGAATGCATATGAGCTTTAGTTTAGATGTTACGCGGATATAGATCGTTCCTGCCAGCAAAACGTTGTGAACTGACGTAATGCCCAAGGATACGTTGGCAGTATACGTTTTCGTGAACACTGGATTACGTTGCAGTTCAACGTAAAATAGCGAGTTGTCCCTACCAACAAGGACATTTCCTGGTTATAAAAAATACATAAATTGGAATTATTTGGAGAGTCGCGGGTCCCACGCATCCACCCCCCCCCCCCCCCCCCCCCCCCCCTCAACAATCCCGATCGCCCCCCCTCCCCGTCAACAATAAAAACAGAGTCGCGGGTGTAATCCGCGGGTCACGGTTTTCTTGGGTACTTTCAAAACCCACCACAGAAACAGTTGGGGTGTAATATGTACTGTATAATCTTTATGAAAACTCAGTCAGAACTATTAAGCACCAGAGGATGGGCGGGGAGGGGCAGTGGACACACACACACACACAATGCATCAATGCATTTCGCTGCTACCACCCTCCGTCCACCCCCGTCCACCCCCTCAACAATCCTGATCGCCCGTCAACAATCCCAATCGCCCGCCCCCCCCCCCCCCCCCCTTAAATAAATAAATACATATATAAATATGTAGGGCAGGCAGCTATAACGCTATGGTTCCCATCGACCACACGACCTGGCCATTATTTAATTTTCTGTTTTATATATTATATTATATATTATTATCCCGAAAATATTGATTCTAGGTTCCACGTTGCAAACGACTTCATGAGTTCAAACATAAACATTCATTGTAACATAACATTCATTCATAGATCTGCTCCAAACCACGTTAACGACGTTAAGCGAGGCAACTGAGCTGCCTCAATTGTGTTGTTTTTGTCGTAATCTAGGGTCGGCTGGCTAGGAAATAGACAACAGATATTCTAAGGTGTCCTTCAAAATTCACGTTGGAATATCTTTCTATTTTCCGCAGTTTAGACAGGAGAGGGGAGGAACAGGAGAGGAGAAATAGGCAATGGATAAGAAAAGGAGGAGGAGAGAGGGGGAGCTAGAGGAGAGGCAGGAGGGAGGAGGAGAGCAGCGGAGAGAAAGGGCAAAGGTGTGGCGGTAGGTGAGGAGGTGTGAGGTGACGGGTGGCCGGTGAGGGAGATGAAACACTCCTCCTGTCGTTAGCAGAGCTGTACCCGTCACCACCCTCCCCTGCCCGGGGCTGCGGTACAGAAGGTAACACAGAGGTTACATCCTTCAGCCCCGCCACCTAGCTCCCAGTCAACAGGACGCCTGGTTGACTTCACACTCCACCCTGCCTCCTTTGAACACACACCGGGCCCACGGAGGCGTTGAGCAGGCATCATGCAAGCCAGAGGACCATTTAAAAATATATATTTTCATATATACAAAAATCTAATTTCAGAAACGTTGTAAGCGGAGATGCTGTTGTATTATTCTAGTTTTGGAGGGATTGACAGTTGAGTGTATTGCTAATCAATAACTGCTGTTTAATTCTTCTTTTTGTCTGTTAGAGCTCCCTAACTCCTGTGAAGGGCATTAGCTGAGGACATAGTAGCCACGTTGTACATTTTCATAGCTTTTCTATAGAAAATGATGAACAAATCGACCATATCCTTTGATATGCAAACCACATCCCACACGCGAATGGAACAGACAGAATACACGTTTGCTATATGGGCATATAACAACACATACACAACTACACACAGTCAGCTGATTAGTGTGACCTCAATGTGTTTTCCTTAACTGTATATTTAGTACAGCAATAAGACAGTGACTAACTAGAAGAATTTGTAAAGATGAGTATGTTAGCTCATCCTTTACTTCAAGGGATTCGAGTTCCAGTTTTATCAACGATCAGACAGATACGGGAACATTTCAGTCAAAGGCACACCGTTTATTAAATACAAGCAAATAATACTGCTTTACAAAATACACAAAAATAAGCAGTTTTATGGTCACCCTTGCTACAATCTTCACAGCCTTCCCTCTGACCCTCCCCTGGGCTCAGCTACTGCGGCGCTCTAACAGAGAAGACAGGTGACTGACACCTGCCTCTAACTCATGTGCCAGACAGCCCTCCACCTCCACCTCCACCTCCACCTCCCAGCCCTCCACCTCCACCTCCACCTCCCAGCCCTCCACCTCCACCTCCACCTTCACCTCCACCTCCCGGCCCTCCACCTCCACCTCCACCTCCCGGCCCTCCACCTCCACCTCCACCTCCACCTCCCAGCCCTCCACCTCCACCTCCCAGCCCTCCACCTCCACCTCCCAGCCCTCCACCTCCACCTCCACCTCCCGGCCCTCCACCTCCCGGCCCTCCACCTCCACCTCCACCTCCACCTCCACCTCCACCTCCCAGCCCTCCACCTCCACCTCCCAGCCCTCCACCTCCACCTCCACCTCCCGGCCCTCCACCTCCACCTCCACCTCCACCTCCCGGCCCTCCACCTCCCAGCCCTCCACCTCCACCTCCACCTCCACCTCCCAGCCCTCCACCTCCACCTCCACCTCCACCTCCCGGCCCTCCACCTCCACCTCCCGGCCCTCCACCTCCACCTCCACCTCCACCTCCACCTCCCAGCCCTCCACCTCCACCTCCCGGCCCTCCACCTCCACCTCCACCTCCACCTCCCGGCCCTCCACCTCCCAGCCCTCCACCTCCACCTCCACCTCCACCTCCCAGCCCTCCACCTCCACCTCCACCTCCCAGCCCTCCACCTCCACCTCCACCTCCCAGCCCTCCACCTCCACCTCCCGGCCCTCCACCTCCACCTCCACCTCCCGGCCCTCCACCTCCACCTCCACCTCCCAGCCCTCCACCTCCACCTCCACCTCCCAGCCCTCCACCTCCACCTCCACCTCCACCTCCCAGCCCTCCACCTCCACCTCCACCTCCCAGCCCTCCACCTCCACCTCCACCTCCACCTCCCAGCCCTCCACCTCCCAGCCCTCCACCTCCACCTCCACCTCCCAGCCCTCCACCTCCACCTCCACCTCCCAGCCCTCCACCTCCACCTCCACCTCCCAGCCCTCCACCTCCACCTCCACCTCCCGGCCCTCCACCTCCACCTCCCGGCCCTCCACCTCCACCTCCCGGCCCTCCACCTCCACCTCCACCTCCCGGCCCTCCACCTCCACCTCCACCTCCACCTCCCGGCCCTCCACCTCCACCTCCACCTCCACCTCCACCTCCCAGCCCTCCACCTCCCAGCCCTCCACCTCCACCTCCACCTCCCGGCCCTCCACCTCCCAGCCCTCCACCTCCACCTCCCAGCCCTCCACCTCCACCTTCACCTCCACCTCCCGGCCCTCCACCTCCACCTCCACCTCCCGGCCCTCCACCTCCACCTCCACCTCCCGGCCCTCCACCTCCACCTCCACCTCCCAGCCCTCCACCTCCACCTCCCAGCCCTCCACCTCCACCTCCCGGCCCTCCACCTCCACCTCCACCTCCCGGCCCTCCACCTCCCAGCCCTCCACCTCCACCTCCCAGCCCTCCACCTCCACCTCCACCTCCACCTCCCAGCCCTCCACCTCCACCTCCCAGCCCTCCACCTCCACCTCCCGGCCCTCCACCTCCACCTCCACCTCCCGGCCCTCCACCTCCCGGCCCTCCACCTCCCAGCCCTCCACCTCCACCTCCCATCCCTCCACCTCCACCTCCACCTCCCAGCCCTCCACCTCCACCTCCACCTCCCAGCCCTCCACCTCCCAGCCCTCCACCTCCACCTCCACCTCCCAGCCCTCCACCTCCACCTCCACCTCCACCTCCCAGCCCTCCACCTCCACCTCCCGGCCCTCCACCTCCACCTCCCAGCCCTCCACCTCCACCTCCACCTCCCAGCCCTCCACCTCCACCTCCACCTCCACCTCCCGGCCCTCCACCTCCACCTCCCGGCCCTCCACCTCCACCTCCACCTCCACCTCCCGGCCCTCCACCTCCACCTCCCGGCCCTCCACCTCCACCTCCCGGCCCTCCACCTCCACCTCCACCTCCCAGCCCTCCACCTCCACCTCCACCTCCCGGCCCTCCACCTCCACCTCCACCTCCCAGCCCTCCACCTCCACCTCCACCTCCCAGCCCTCCACCTCCACCTCCCAGCCCTCCACCTCCCAGCCCTCCACCTCCACCTCCCAGCCCTCCACCTCCACCTCCCGGCCCTCCACCTCCACCTCCCGGCCCTCCACCTCCCGGCCCTCCACCTCCACCTCCCAGCCCTCCACCTCCACCTCCCAGCCCTCCACCTCCACCTCCACCTCCCAGCCCTCCACCTCCACCTCCACCTCCCGGCCCTCCACCTCCACCTCCCAGCCCTCCACCTCCACCTCCACCTCCCAGCCCTCCACCTCCACCTCCACCTCCCAGCCCTCCACCCCCACCTCCACCTCCCAGCCCTCCACCTCCACCTCCCAGCCCTCCACCTCCACCTCCCGGCCCTCCACCTCCACCTCCACCTCCACCTCCCAGCCCTCCACCTCCACCTCCACCTCCACCTCCCAGCCCTCCACCTCCACCTCCCAGCCCTCCACCTCCACCTCCCAGCCCTCCACCTCCACCTCCCAGCCCTCCACCTCCACCTCCACCTCCCAGCCCTCCACCTCCACCTCCACCTCCCAGCCCTCCACCTCCACCTCCCAGCCCTCCACCTCCACCTCCACCTCCCAGCCCTCCACCTCCACCTCCCAGCCCTCCACCTCCACCTCCCAGCCCTCCACCTCCACCTCCCGGCCCTCCACCTCCCAGCCCTCCACCTCCACCTCCCGGCCCTCCACCTCCACCTCCACCTCCACCTCCCAGCCCTCCACCTCCACCTCCCGGCCCTCCACCTCCACCTCCCGGCCCTCCACCTCCACCTCCCAGCCCTCCACCTCCACCTCCCAGCCCTCCACCTCCACCTCCCAGCCCTCCACCTCCACCTCCCAGCCCTCCACCTCCACCTCCACCTCCCAGCCCTCCACCTCCACCTCCCAGCCCTCCACCTCCACCTCCACCTCCCAGCCCTCCACCTCCCAGCCCTCCACCTCCACCTCCCAGCCCTCCACCTCCACCTCCACCTCCACCTCCCGGCCCTCCACCTCCACCTCCACACCGGTCGTGTGAAGAGCACATGTGGAAACGGGATGTTGGCGACTTCATACCTGCATCTTTATTAGACAAAGAAAAGCCTTCGTCTACGATTGGATCTTATAGGGACAAATGAAGGGCTAATCAACCCTTTGTTTTTCTTTGTCGATATTAAGGCCATGTTAAACGGAACATGATGCCATGATATTGTCACACCAATCACAGAATTTAAAAATTATTTGTTGTTTGATAGAGGGGACATTCCTATCATTTTATATATATATATATATATATATATATATATATATATATATATGTTCATTCAAGTAACTTTAAAGGGATAGTCCGTTTTTTTTGCACTTTAAGCCTTATTTTCATGTTGTTTACGATGAAATTGATCGGTTCCGGTGCTAACTTCGCCGAAAGTCTATGTTTGGAGATGTTTAGGTTTTTTTCTAGACCCCGTCAGATCCCAGTGATGGGCATGACCTGTACACTGTGAAACTCATCGAGTGGTCACTGGTGTTCGTTGATGTTGGACAAAAAAAATCTTAGCAAAGTATGCTTTCCAGCAGAAGTTTGACGATCGTAGACCTATTTTTTTCAGCTGAACCACATCAGTGTCTAATCTTCCACTTCACAGTTATACACTTGCCAGTAGTTGGCGATAATGAGCATTTATGTTAGTTTACCAACCAGCTGGGAACAACATTGGCGGTGGACTAATACTGAACACTTTCAAGACTTCCTATAGAAATGAGTGGCTACAACAAAATTACTAATAAAACCTGCTGGAAAGCATACTTTGCTCTGGTTTTTATTGTCCAACATCAACGAAGACCAGTGACCACTCGGTGAGTTTCACAGCTTTACAAACAAACGTTTAATGTTGCTTTAGGACCGATGTTTCATGCCCATCGACCTGTACCCTCCAATCTGACAGGGGCTAGAAAGAAACCTAAACTATATGCCACGGATTACACATATGTTGTTTGTGGATTTAAATGATAATTTTTCCTGCAAAGAAAACTGATAATGTTTGATAAGGTTTTGTGTGAGGCCGCTTTGTGAACTACAGCTCTTCGCTGCTCTCGACGCGAATGATATACATCACCACCTGCACTTGGAACTCTGGTACAGACATGGCGATCCCTCTGCTCCACTTCACCGCTTTTTTCCAAAGGGAGGATAACAGCATCGAAAGAGGTGAAAACCATTATAAGTTGGGGCATGTGGAGAGTTTCAGTTATGCCGATGGGGAGACTGTCGGTCTTGTCCACGCCAGTCGCAGGGAGCGTGATGTCTCATATGCAACATGTAGTCTTTCTCATTGTGTATTCTCTACAGCCTTTAACTGAATGATTGCACAATAAATGGTCAAACTCTTGAAATGAAAAATGATCATTTAAATCCACAAACAACATAATCCAGGGCATATAAAGACCAGAAAATAATTACTTTCTCTGTATTGAAACCCATTCATATTTTACAATCTCATAGGTCCAAAGGGGTCTAGCGGAAGGGCCATTTGTTGCATTTGTTGGCTATGTTGGCCATTTAGAATAACCATGATTGGACAACATGAAAATGTAAATGATGGCCCATCCGACCCCTCAGCATCATAGCGGTGATCAAGCTCCTTGAGAACGGTTAGAAGGGTGAGAGCGGTGAGAGCGATATGAACATCTCAAACAGTATCAGGGTTGTTCTAATTATTCAGTCTTTGATGAACACCCCCCTGCAGAGTCTCTGGTGGGATGTCAACATGGAGACAATTAACTCTTCTGTCTCTAGTTTATAATGAATGGAAAATGAACTAATAATATATTTACATATGATTATGTATATTACGTATTTTACATTGTATGTTTATATTATGCAGTTTCTAAATAGTATTTATAACTTATGACTTATAATAGTGTGTGTGTGTGTGTGTGTGCGTGTGCATGTGTGTGAGAGAGAGGGATAGAGAGAGAGATACTGTGTGTTTACATGAGATGGTATCATGGCTGCATAGGATTTGGATCTTGGTTCAAACTGCTGATGAGGCTGATGCGTTCCAGTGTATCGATTACTACGCCCACTGAGGAGGCCTGTCTGATAACATTCAAATGGTTGGACTTCTCATGCACTTAGAATGAATAACACTGCCTAACTGGACTGCTGGGGATTGGTACACACTTTGCATGATAACCCAGATTATACTAAGCCGTTGGTGTGTAAACCTCCTGATGGTGTGTCTTCATGTGTTTCTTTAGGAGGACAGCATAATCAGCACTGGCCTGTGATGTTTGGGAAATGATCAAACAGTGCCAAAGGAGCACAACGCAGGCTGCTTAAAATATGCACGTATGGATGCAATGCATTGCTTTGTTTTAATGAGCGCATTCCATCACTTTGTGCTGCTTTCAAGACAGCCTTGTGCTGTATATTTATACATAACATAACAAAACATAATACAAGGATGCAATCATATGAAGTACAATATTCACAACAAAAGACAACATCTTGGCTCAGGGAACTCTCGGACCACTGCAGGATTAACTGCCAGTGGGCAGGTTAATGGAATGGCTCTCAGCAGAAAGGTTATGGGCACTATCTGTATGCTTTCTTGAGCAAGATGCCCCAGCCCCTATCTGCTTCTTAATGACCTGTATTTGTATTGCTTAAGATGCAAGCATCTGTCAAATAACTAAACTGAATGCTAAATATTAAGTGAAATCATTTGTAATAGATGTTCTGCCTACTTGGACTGTGCCTCAAACGAGGCACAGTCCAAGTAAATATGTTCAATATCTCTGTGATCAGCAGGAGTGGACTTTAATGCCGCTTTTCCACCGCCAGTACCAACTCGACTCGACTCGACTCGCCTCGACTCAACTCGGTTTGGTTGCGTTTCCATCTAAAAAAGTACCTCTTCAATGTGGGCGGGTCGTAGAAAAGAACCTCTCCACCATGGGCGGGTCGTCATTAGGTTTTAATCACGGGAGACGCGATTCCCGGGAAATCTGAATCTGATCAAGACTATTTCCTGATTCCCGGGAAAGGTTATGATGGGAAATAAAATAAAATAAAAAGCGCAATGACTGCACGTCTATTGTTGTCATACGGTAACGTTGATAGAGGCGAAACTCGAGCCCTAGGAAAGGAACGACACTGAAACGAAACAGCGAAATGCCGGTCCGTGGACTCCAGCCACGCCGGACACACACAACCACGCCCGACACACATAACGACGCGCAGCCTAACTCTAGCCCCGGGAAAGGAGCGACACACACGGCGAAACGCTGATCAGTGTCCCCCTCGGGAGCGGGTTCGTGGACTCCAACCACGCCGGACACAACTTAACTTGAGTGAATATTCCCATTTACAGCCGCTGGCCAATCAGTTACCAGCAGCCTGTTTACGTCACACAAAAGTACCTACTCCGCTGGCATGGAACCTCGACGGAGGTAGTACTAAAAAAAAGTACCCGGTACTAGGTACCAGGTACTTTTTTTGCCAATGGAAACGCAAATAAGGCGTGGCGAGTCGAGTCGAGTCGAGTAGGTACTGGCGGTGGAAAAGCGGCATAAGTGGGGCCTTAGTTCAAAGGCCCCTTGCTGACAACAAGTCATGCTGTTATTAATTACCTTTGAGTGTCCTTGTGATTATTATCCCCATGGCTGTCTCGTTATATTGAACAAAACGTTTCCAATTGAACAGGCTCAGTTGGAGGATTTTAACCAGCGAAAGGTGCCAACCGTGCAGAAGATCTTGAAGTGATGGTTTATTGTGAATAACCTTAGCGGTCTTCAGGATCTTCCATTAGGCTCAGCCTGCCAGCCAGTGGTCTTGTTAGGGTTTTCCCCGAGGCAGACAGGAAACACAGTAAACATAATTTGATTTAGTTGGGTATTCTAAATAATGCCACGGCCCTGCAAAATGTTCATAAGTGTTCACGGCCTTGCAAATCTTGTGAAGTTGTGCTAAAGAATAATGATGATCATAATGATGACCTGTAGTCGTAATACCTAATACCTATTCTAAAATCATGTTCTGGTACATGGAGCTGAAAATGGTTCCATTAATTGACCATCATTTTGGTTTGAATGTTCCCCAAAGCAGGCCAAGGCAAACTCATCTCATAAAATGAAATCTATGAAATGGTGAAAATAATTTTCAGAGTCTCTCCCAGGATGGAATATCCTGGAATATAGAGGTCTCTAATTAAAATATATTCACTAACAGGGTGATCTCTCTCTCACTCCTCTCTCTATGTCAGTCACGTTCACTTCTCTCTCTCTCTTATGCCGTTTTTCCACCAACAGTACCAGCTCGACTCGACGCGACTCGCCTCGACTTTCCCGGGAATCAGGAAATAGTCGAGTAGAGGCGAGTCGAGTTGAGCCGGTACTGTCGGTGGAAAAGCGGCATTACAGTCTGTCAAACCTGCAGACTCAACCGTTTGAGCACATGTGCAGCCATATAATGTGCAGTGTGACCAAACGTTTTCATAAAATGCACAATTTACAACCTCCAATAAAGCATTGGCCCTGCTACAATAACAGGTTGCACCATTGCCGGTCACCATGGGTACAAATATAGATTACACCCTGTATCGAGGAATCATTTCTTTCAGATCCCAGCGCTGGGAGCCTCTATGAGGATCTACCATGGTGAGAGTTGAAGGGCTGTCGCAGACAGCTCAGACCACAGAGGCATTTGGCGCTCTGTCTGAAGTGTTGTGCTTCACTTATGTGGCATTCAATTTGGTAGCAGCACGGAAAATGTAGAACAATTTTAGCAGCATAAATGCTCTTATGTTATTCTCTCTAATTTAGATTTGTGTCCAGGCTTTCCACTAGTAATTATTTTGCTGGCCAGTGTGGCTGATAACATCCAAATTTACTTGCCAAATGTAAATTGTTCTGGCAATAACATAGGCTTTATAAAAAACATATGATAGGCAAGAAATATGCAAATCTCTTCATAATTCTTCTTCTACAACTTCTAATACTATTATTACATACCTTACATCTATTTTCAGCAATGGTTGAAGTGGCACTGTTTGAAAAATAAGAGGGTTTTATTTTGTGCTACCAAAGGGTGACTTTTTTGCTGGTGCTCCCAGATATTTCAGGTTGGGGCCCAGGTGCTCCTGGGTCAATACGTCAGTCTGGAGGTTGTCTTCTATTGTCTTAGTATTTTCATTTTAGATGATTCTTTACAGGTGACCCTCCTTCCATAGTTTTTCTGTTGAATGCTTTCCACTGTTTTTATTTCCTTTTTACTGCTCCCCTTCTCCCCACGTACACACACACACACACACACACACACACTATGACCTAGATTCCATACTACCAAGTTTTAATGCACTGCCTCCTGGGACCACCCCCCCCCCCCCCCCCCCCCCCCACACACACACACACACACACACACACACACACACACACACACACACACACACACATCCATATACAATGTGTTATTGTAATGGAACAGTCACTCAGACGTGTGCAGAATCACACATGGATACATGTGTGATTGAGTAATGTTTGAGGCACCTGAACCAGAAGATTACTTTTGGTTGTTTTGCGTTTGTCTGGTTGTATGTTATAATATGGCTAGCATGTGTACTCTCCACCTCTTTCACTTATTGGCGACTGAATGACCAACCATCTATTAGACGTTACATTTTTTTATCCTGTTTAAGTCTGTCTGTTGCTGTATTTTCTCTGAGAAAATATATAGCATCTCTCTCTCACTCACACTCTCTCTCTCTTTCTCACTCACTCACTCACTCACACACACACTCGTCTACTGGAGATGGAGAGGAGACCCAAGGATTCAAAATAGGCATAAGGTGTATTTATATTACTGTTTCATTGTTATTCTGTCACTATTCCTTGTAAAGTTGCAAAGCAAATGAACAGGAAGTGTAGGTTTCCAATGAATGATGCCTTAGCTCAATGCTCTTACGATTCCCTTCGTCTGTATAAACTTAAAACAAATCCACAGGACTACTCGGTAGAGTTCAACTATGTACTCTGACACGAGAAACAACGGTACAGAACTATTGTCCAATCCAACGTTATCCAAAAGAAATACGGAGAGAAAGAGAGAGAGCGGTCAACAAACTGTATGGCTCCAATTGACCCTTGCCTGACTAACCGTACCATACCAATCTAATAGTATTCAGCATATCAAAAGGCAATTCAAGGTGTGCACGGTTACAAGGAAGCAGCAATCATAGTAACCCGTTCCCAAATAGTAAAAAAGAGATTTTATGCACTTTTTTATTGTTCACACACATTTAAGTGCAAGGAACTAAATAATTAAGTTATTGAAATGTATGATCTGTAAAAACGGTCAATACTCTATTCCAATTCCTTCTTAAAAAAATTAAGTAAATGACTATTGCTTTACATATGAACTTAAATGATTGCATGCTAATTGGTAAATTATTTATATGCTATCAATAAACTGCATCTAGGCTCCAACAGGCAGATTCAACTGCTTTTGAGTGTTATGCTAGTCGTCTTGGTTTCTGCTTCATTTGCATCATTTTCAGAGCAATACCTCTTTAATGTTCTTTGCTGCATTGTACAGCACATTAAGCTGCATTATTATGGATGAAAGAGGATGTATAAGTAAAGATTATTATTGTTATCATATTCAGACAACTGTTTCTGAATTCCCACAGGATCCATCCTTCTCTTTGAAACTGAAAAGAACTGAGGGAAAAAGGGACAGGGGTTGGAGCAGCTGCAACAGGAATGAGAGGCTGCCATCTGTAAAGAGCGAGCCCCTTGCGCATAAGCCCCATCCAGAAGGTGAATGCGCTTGACCTCTGACCCCCGATCGGCACTCAGCACCGCCACCTCTGTGGGGAGGGGCATGGCGTTAAGGACAATCAAAATAATCATAATAACATTCAGCCGCCGAGTACCGCAGCTCAAACGGCCATTAAGTACCACATTTTACCAATTATAACGCAAGAAATAATCAGCATATATTAGCAGAAGTGCAGGGTAAAAGTTACTTACCTTGCTAAAGTATGCCGGCCAGGAATTGGACCCACAGGGGTTTCCGTTAGAGAGAAGGTCAGCCGGGTCTGCGGGCACGTGGAGCCGTGGTGCCGACTCAGCGCCATCAGCCCTGGGCCCGCGCTCATCCGGCTGCAGCAGGAGCTAATGGAGTTCAGAGTGGGGGGGGGGCCTCCCTTCTAAATATTCCTCCAGTCCAGCGGTGCATATGGGCTGGAGCTGCTTGCGTTGCGGTTGCTGTACTAAATGTTTTCCAAGTTTGAGTATTGACAAAAAAGTGGACGCAGCATTAAGCGGCTCACTAAACACAAACGACACACGTTTGTGTTTGTTCTTTCCTTTGCATCATATATTTTAGTTGTTAGGCAACACTAACACGTTGTGTACCTATCATGCCCCCGGAGTAAATGGTTATAAGATGCTGTCACGTTGCTAGCATTGGTAAAGATGTTGTTTGGTGTAATCCCGTGCAGTCAAACCTCTGTTTACCAGCACATGAAAATGGAGGGAAATCATGCACAAAATTGGATAAAAAAGGGTGAAGAAATGGTTCGCCGCGAGTGCTACTCGCAAATACATTTTATGCTGACGAATATTGACAGTGAGTTATGCAGCTGTTCTTTTCCTGTAGATAGAAGGGGGGGGGGAGCCAATCGAAGGGCGGCCTCAATATTTCCAAGGTGAGATTATCATCAGTGTTTCGCTGACAAAGGTACACTGAGAGACAAGTACGGATATGCTGCTGTTCCTCTCTGCTGTGACAGATCAGATTTATCCCTGCCGTGGCCATATTGCCTCTGGAGGAGCAGCGAGTCGTTCCCTCAGTGTTTCCCATCAGGATTTGTGTCTTATTAAGGAGGAAACATGTCAATTGTGATTTTCACAGTTCCAGAAAATGGAACAGTGAAAGTGTCAGCTGAGCTCAGCACTGACAGTTCAGACATTGGACAAGACTGTGGCAATATTTCATCTTGTTTTTAACGGCTGAGTCAAAGGATTCAGTGATCCTTGCTAGACCCTATAACCCACAACCCTAACTCTGAACCAATATTCAAAACCTATGCTCACAAACTAATATTAGCCTGTGAGCCCCACTTACCATATGCATAATCAATGCTTCACTTAAAATGTACCACTTTTACCTACATTGAGTTGAAACATTAAAAAAAATAATAATAATCTGAAGTGAAGCATTTCAGTACATGACGACATGCAGTTAAAATGCTGAGTAGGTGCTGCAGGTTCTCAACTGTCGCTCGGAAAAACAAAGTTGTCTCATTATTCCAAGACGTGAAATGGCAGTCAGAAACTGTTCCGATCTGACACGTGGAGGATTCGTCGTTATATAGCTCATCAATACAAGATTTAATCTGGGAGGAATGCTACTTTAATGCAATGTGATCTCCTTATTAGAGTCTAAACTGTAACTACCGAAATGGGTATTCAGCTCAGAGGATGTATTGTGATAATGCAATTGCAATTTCATCATCTATGGATGTACATATGCATTCTTGTAGTCTGCGCTGACACTGCACAGAAGTAGTGATTACAGAGCACGTAGATCAGAGATTTAAGTGGTGGGTGTTGGGGCAATACTGCTTCATGTTGTGATGCATATCAATATTTATCAACTTTAAATATGCATTCCATCTTCAACCACTGCAACACCACTGCATTCAACTGTATCCTCTGTGATTGTTAACATATGGACGGAAGCGTGACTAATGTTGGATTTCTTCATTTGAATAAATATTTGCAAACGTATTTATCATTCGAATGTTGACATGAACCAGCCAAATTAATTTGCAGAAATATCAGACATCACTCATCCTCTCTGTTGATCTGATAGGACTGAGCTGGCCAGGGAAGGGTCCGCAGGCTTAATGTATAAGGGCTTGTGCAGCCCATAATACAGACAAATTGTAGACATTCAATTCAGAGTAAAGCTTTAATGAATTCCTGAATCAAGCGAGAGAATATTATTGTGCAGTTTGGTATCCCTCTTGGCCTGAGACATATATTGTCTTCCTCCTTCCAGGCTATTTTTAAACTTCTCCGAATGCTATTTTTTGCCAGCCAATTTATTCTGTCCTTCCTGCTTTTTCATCTTCATCTTCTCCCTCTAGTGTGCCGGGCGTCCCCCTGTTAGGGGGGTGTGCTGCGTGCGTGACGGTGTGTGCTGTGGATTGCTGTGTGTTTCCTCATTACTGACAGCTACTGGAGCTTCCAAAAAAGCCTTAGTTGACCACAACTGGTTACATGGGCTGGCTGGAGCTCTGGGGTCACACACAGCCCAGGCGAGCGCGAGCTAAGCTAATAAGCCAAACGCGCATTGAGCTAAGAAGAGTTGCTCTCTGTTTTGTTTGCCAGTGGGCGGGTTGTGATGGCGGTGGTAGTGAGCTGTGTTTGCTGCTGCTCAGGCATGCTGGGTTTGTTGTTACCGCAATGTCAGCCTGTCAATCTGCATATCTATCCACCTGTCTGCCTCTCTATCCATCTGCCTGCCTGCCTCTATATCCTTCTGTCTGCCTGCCTCTATATCCATCAGTCTGTCTGCCTCTCTGTCCTTCTGTCTGTCTGTCTCTCTGTCCTTCTGTCGGTGTCTCTGTCCGTCTGTCTTTCGATCTGTCTGTATACCTCTCTCCCCTCCTTATTTGGCTGACAGCATGTTGGTGGAAGCTGAATATGTTGTGTGGACTTGGTGGTGTTTAGAGGTGCTCTCTTGTTTGTCTGTGTTCATGGCAGTATGTATACAGCCTCTGTCCCCTGTCTGCCAGGCATGAGGCATGAGCACAGTACACTGGCCATTAACAAACAACATCATCATGTTTATTTCTGGAGTAACAGCACGTGCTGCTAGTCCATTCAACAGGTACATTAGTCACTGACTGTCTAACCAACCCGGTATCACGCCAAAGCGTGAAATAGATACGTTGGTCCACCTCGCAAAGCGTGTACGTGTCACGCTTTGCCTGATCAAAGCGTGAAGAGTGCACGCTTTCTTCCGCCCATCTAAATGAATGGAGGAATAGCACCAACAGGGGGCGAGACGTTCTCCCAGCATTTGGTGAAATGTTTACGCAGTCTTTATTATCTGACGGGGAAATGCAATATTTTAGGGCAGATTCACCATTAAACGTGTTTCTAATAACATTTCTAGCGAAAAATATACTTTTAACTTGCATAATCTTCAGTCAGTGAATGTGTCTGATCTTTAGTTTGAGAATTGATATATATTTTTCGGTCTCGCAAAGGATGTTCAGCTTGAAGAGCACACCTGTTTGCCTGCTTAATGGAGGACTACCAACAGGGGGCGACAATTAATGTCAATGTCAACAACTCAACAAGCAGCGTTGAAGGATTAGAATCTTTGATCTTCCGATCCAACACAGTCTCCTCCGAGAACGTCAAATCCCAACTAGTGGCAAGGGCACTTTAGCGTTCACTCTGGTTTAATTCACAGCCCATTCACTCCTGTATTAACCCGACTACGGCTCTAATAGACGTAGTCGGGTTATCACACATGATAACTTTAATGAATTATTTCAAATAACCCTGCCTCGTTAAATCAATGAGCTTGGTGTTTTGCTTTGACGAATAGGTTATAGGCTGTGTCACTACCAAATATCTATAGTCTGTGCGCATCTCTCAGAGTGACGTAACTAGCCACCAGACAGAGATAAAAAAAAAAGTTGATTACAAAAGTAACTTATTAATTATACAAGTCTAAACTGTGGAAAATAGAAAGATATGGGGGGCGATCGATGGCAACCATCATAGCAAGTCACGTGACGTGGACGCAGGCCCATTGAAAAGAATGGGCCAAAAAATGTAGGTGTGTCACATGTTCAGAACCGTTATTGTAATGCATTTTCCGCTGTGGTTAGTTTCAGTTTTTTTGTCTGCTGAAAAATTCTGATAAATTTGATTATTGTAGCCTACTTGTTTTGACGAATCCTGCGCAGCCCGCCCCCCTTCTGATGTTGAAAATAAATTCATTCAATTAATTTATCTATTTATTATATACGGAGACCACCAGACCTCCTCGAAGCAAAGAAAATGGTCTGTTAACCCGCTCTATTAAATCACAAGAAAGAAGACGCCATACCTGCTCGAAAAATGTATTAACGTTTGTTTTTTTTAAGTTAAATAAGAGAACATCATTAGGCCTACACGGTTACATAAAATAACATAACCAGCAAAGACAATGGTTTTATAGCCATGAAACGGCACGCGAGCTGCTGGTTTCAGCGTCCATAGCAACCGTCATAGCAACCATGTTCTTATAAAGTATGTCCGCCATTTTCACATAAAAAAATCCTAATAACTATCCAATAGGAAAGATGCTCACAACGTCTACTAGAGCCGTAGTCGGGTTAATACAGGAGTGAATGGGCTGCTGGAGCAGCCGGTCTGAACGTCAAACATCGACGGGATGGCATTACATTGTAGTGAATTGAATCCCTTCTCCGTCTGCAGGGGGCACCAACGGGTACCTTTCCCGTCAGTGACTGACGCTAAAGTGCCCTTGCCAATAGTCGGGATTTGACGTTCTCGGAGTGAGACTGTGTTGGATCGGAAAATCGAAGATTCTAATCCAACGCTGCTTGTTGAGTTGTTGACATTGACATTAATTGTCGCCCCCTGTTGGTAGTCCTCCATTAAGCAGGCAAACAGGTGTGCTCTTCAAGCTGAGGCAACCTGACGTTGTTGAAACATCTTTAGCGAGACCGAAAAATATATATCAATTATCAAACTAAAGATCAGACACATTCACTGACTGAAGATTATGCAAGTTAAAAGTATATTTTTCGCTAGAAATGTTATTAGAAACACGTTTAATGGTGAATCTGCCCTAAAATATTCAATTTCCCCGTCAGATAATAAAGACTACGTAAACATTTCACCAAATGCTGGGAGAATGTCTCGCCCCCTGTTGGTGCTATTCCTCCATTCATTTAGATGGGCGGAAGAAAGCATGCACTCTTCACGCTTTGGTCAGGCAAAGCGTGACACGTACACGCTTTGCGAGGTGGACCAACAAATCTATTTCACGCTTTTGCAGGGGTTCTCAAAGTTTTGACAGCTGAGGGCCAATTTAGGAACCCAAAATTTGAGGGCCACCAAATGAAAAAAAATAAATAAAACAGAAAAAAATCCCATTTGTAATCATTTTAATGACCAGGTTGCATCTCTACAGCTACATGTATTGGTCTGCATCCAGTATAAACACATTTTAAATAACAAATTAGGCAAAACCTGGCACAACTTTAGAAAACCTTGAGAAACATTTTAACTAACACATAATCCCTGTGGTTCTCTGCCCTATACAGTCGAATTTGGGATATAACAGTCCTGTGTGCATTTCAGAATAAAAACTTATTTAGAACAGAAAAAAAAATAATAATAATTTAATATATATATATATATATATATTTTTTAACATCTGTATGTCATTGCGGGCTGCCAGGAATGTTTCTGCGGGCCGCCATTGGCCCGCGGGCCGCACTTTGAGAACCAATGCTTTGGGGTGATACCGGGTTGGTCTAACAGCATGTGCTGGTAGTCCATTCAACAGGTACATTAGTCACTGACTATGTCTAACAGCATGTGCTGGTAGTCCATTCAACAGGTACATTAGTCACTGACTATGTCTAACAGCATGTGCTGGTAGTCCATTCAACAGGTACATTAGTCACTGACTGTGTCTAACAGCATGTGCTGGTAGTCCATTCAACAGGTACATTAGTCACTGACTGTGTCTAACAGCATGTGCTGGTAGTCCATTCAACAGGTGCATTAGTCACTGACTGTGTCTAACAGCATGTGCTGGTATTCAACAGGAACATTAGTCACTGACTATGTCTAACAGCATGTGCTGGTATTCAACAGGAACATTTGTTATGGGAAATCAATAAATGTCTACCAGGCATTGAATATGTGTTTTTAACGGTTTTACAGTGTGTAAAAAAACGTATAGCCCTACACATTAGGTCCAGTGCTCTGACGTCTCAGAGTGTGAAAAAGTGTGAGAAATTACCTCGGCCTATATCAGTCCAGACAGCACTTATGTTTGATTACCACCATCGCACATTTATTTCCATGGGTTGTTATTTAATGGAATGACTAATTAACAAAATCCAATCTAAATCCAATTATACAGTCTTACTTCATTTGTTTCCCACTCATGAACTTTATGGAGTCAAACCTTCTACCCCTTATCTCCACATAATTTAATAAAAAAAAGTAAAACTAGTGCAAAGGTAAGCTTAACTTTAGAAAGTCAGCTAAAAGGATATTTGAAGATAAAAAATGAGAGTTCCAGACGGGGGTATGAGAGAGTGGCATTGACTGATAAGTTGTAAACAAAACCGGCTCGGTCGACCTCTGTGTTATCTGAGTTCATCCCCACGGGCACAAAGAGATCTGCCGTCACATCACAGCAGAGAGCTAGCGAGAGAGCGCGTAAGTCTCCACTGATCTCCAACTTCAGAATCCCTTCCTCCCAACCCGTCGGTGCTTCTTGTTCACCGTTATCCTGGCTGTGTCTCCGTTTTATCTGCGCTGCGTCTCTGTCACTTCTCTGTCCTCTGTTCTGTCCTTCAGCAGCCTCCTTTTGACTCCCTGTTCTCTCAGGGCTGTGAAAGCACATTCATGTCGAGCCTACGGTGAAATCCTCCAATAGGTTTTCTAAGAGAATGTATATGTGCGTGTTTATGTGTGTGTATGTCTGTGTGTGTGTGTGTGTGTGTGTGTGTGTGTGTGTCTGTGTGTGTGTGTGTGTGTAGGTCTGTGTGTCAGTTTGTGTGTACGTGTGTGTGTTTGTGTGTAGGTCTGTGTGTATGTCTGTGTCTATGTGTGTGTTTATGTATGTGTGTGAGTTTGTCTGTTTGTATGTCTGTGTGTATGTATGTTTGTGTGTGTGTATGTCTGTGTGTCAGTTTGTATGTCTGTGTGTCTGTTTGTGTCTGTGTGTATGTCTGTGTCTATGTGTGTGTGTATTTGTGTCTGTATGTCTGTGTGTATGTCTGTGTGCATGTGTGTGTATGTCTGTGTGTGTGTCTGTGTGTTTGTCTGTGTGTATGACTGTGTGTACGTATGTGTGTATGTCCCCAAGCAAAAGTCTTGAAAAGGTTGAATTCTTTTAAATGCCACATGTGACTTTCGTGTGACTTTCGATTCCATTAGGGCGTGCACGAGTAGGTCTTTTATTATTTGATGAAAATGTAACGCTGTAGTACAATTGTTGCATGTGTTGCAGGTGTTGCTTCGTGTGATGCAATCAGGGTTGATTTTGATATTTCATTTGTTTTAAATTTTGTAACAGTAAAAGTTTGAATGAACAAACCAACTAATCACTCCAAATAATCCAATTACCGAACATATACTATAATAATACTCCAATAATAGTCCAGAATCCTTTTGAGATTTAAATATTTGTACAGACATTCTGTTCATTTTTATTTTTCTGGGAATATTCATTCATTACATTTGTGTTCTTCTCAAGTCAAACCAGGGATACATTGGACTCAAGGGTTGGAGGAGGGGGAATCACACCAGCACATCGCACCGTGCTTCCCTCATTAAATCAATCAACACCAGCCGTGCGGTTGATGATACATTTAGCGTGGGCTGGGAGAAGGGACAATTTCACTCTGTGATTTAGGTCTTGAAAGTGGCGTGCGAGAAAACTCCTTCAAACAGCACGATAACGCACGATCGGCTCTGCAATCACTGTGGATTATATATGATTTGCATTAGGGTTTGGGTTGTATTATTTTGTGCTCTAGTTTTATGGGCTTGTTTGATGGTCTGAATATATTCATCCAATGGGTAAAGATGGGGAGACTGACGTACATATACTCTTTAGATATATTACACATTGTGCCTTTGATTCTCTTTGATTTTAGTATTAGCCAGACAGCCCTTCCCTTTTCTTATGTTTCGAGTTAGTGACAAATGATTATTTGTATTTTATTTTTAGTTGTACTGTGCATTATCTCATATTTTTTTGGTAATAATTATGATGTTATGATTACACCGTCCTCTATGTGAACCCTGCTCCCTCGGTTATTTATCTGTTCAACACTTCCTCGTCTGTCTTTCCTTCCCCGTTCTGTATGGTGAGGTTGCTTACCTCCTCACCCTTCCTGTCTGATTGCTTATCACGGGGGGACTTGTAACCTGGGTGTATGCTGCTTGTATGAATACACCAACAGAGGGCAGCGCTCCCAGGCCAGCGGGTCATGGGCATCGTGTTGCAGGGTTTCAAGGTTAAACGGGCCATTCGTATTCCCTCCTGCCTCCCTCCCTCCACAGTCCCACTTCATGGGAGGTCAGGGCGTGACCTGCTAATATTTCACATCCAGGTGGGACTGCTGTGGCGTTCCCACCATCTCAGCACTGAAGGGAAACCCCTCCATGAAGCAACACAAAGTATAAACAGATCGATATACCTATTCGGATCATTTGGGGCTTTTTATTCTGTGAGAGTAGTGGATTTCTTTAAGTCATTCTTGCTCAACATTGATCAACATTCTGCACATCTTCTCCTGAGCTAACCTGTCAGCTATCCGGTCCTGCATGGTTATGTTACAGGATGGTTATGTAACTGTTCACCAGTAAATTGTAAATGGACTGCATTTATACAGCGTTTTTCTAACCAGTGGCCACTCAAAGCGTTTTACAATATAGTCTCACATTAACCCATTCATATTCACACAGCGACGGCGGTGTCAACCATGCAAGGCAACAGCCAGCTCGTCAGCTAGGAGGTGCTGGGGTTCAAACTAGAAACCTTCCGGTTACCAGTCAACCCACTACCTCCTGAGCCACATGCCGCCCCCCTACCAGTAACTGAGCTTCTGCTGCCCAATGCACCTCGAGACCTGTAATCTGTATGTGTGAGTCATGCTCTGGATTTAAAATAATCCCTTTGTATCAAAACACAACACATAATTATAACATATAACATCATATTCCCACCTTTCTTACAGCTCAGCTTATTTTGGTCAGATTTAGAAGGTCCCAAGGACTGCAAGAAAGGTATTGTGTTGGCACGAAAGTTAATCCGTTGTAACACAATTAAAGCAGTCCTAGATAGGAATATAAAAAAGACAAAGCAACAGAAAATTCTGTTCAAATCCACATGCCGTTCTATGACAGATTGGCAGAATATGTGCTGAGCATTGTAAGTATGTATGGGCTATAGGAAAAAACACATGATGGGCTCCAGGAGACTGGGAGATGTAGGGCTGGCCCCAATACCTCGTTTCAATCATGGATAATAGTTAGGTTTCTGAATGAATATTAAAGAATACTACAAGAGAGAAAAAGAAAGGAATAAAGTCCATTCATACTTTGGATCTTTCCCTACGAAGAATTCAGTTTTTTATCAAATAATTATTTTTCCTTTTAATTTGTACAGTGTTATTTCAAGAATGCAAAAGGACATTATCACTTAGGACTGCTGCATGTCACTGGCTTTTGTATCCACTTATCAGTCCGAATAGGACTGTGAGTGTGCTAGAAAGTGTACAAGCAGACCAGGCCTTCTTCCCTTTATTACGAAGCCAAAGGGTGGTTGGAACATTTTGATGAGATTGCATGGCAGGACTAGCTCTATCGACCCGAAGAGACATCACAGAGGCACTAATGTGGCTAACAGATCACCATAAAAGGAGGAAATCATTGCTACGTGTTCTGTTTATGTTTATTTAACTACCAATCCGTAATTATAGAGCTTTTTGGCATATTTTGTCGTCTTGTATAAACAATGAAATAGCTGCTAAATACGTTTATTATTCAAACCCCTCTGAAACTATCACCCCCTGTCTACCGCTTACTCTTATTTCTCTGGTCGCAGCTGAATAGTGGGAGTGCCACAATGGAAAACCAAATCCTCAGAAGAACAACATTTAACAAATATTATTATTATTACGACCAGTTAGTTTAAGGTCCGTCTCTGACAGTCTTGTCAATTCTCACACTGGATGGTTGGTGTCAAAGTGCTACCAAAGTATTAGAATAATGTTCTACTATTGCATGTTTTGACCTGACCACTCGCGCCCCTTGAAATATAATTATTAAATATGTACATGATTTCTTTGAAGCATTCAGATCCTGAATTCTTGAGATACGTATACCAACAAACTAATCAGAGAATATTTTAACATTCAGGCGAAAACATGCAGACAGGTTAAAGGGGTGATATTATGCCACCAGGTGTGTGTGTGATTAGCCATTACAAGCTGTTTGAAAATCTGCCTTTTCCTCCATTTTACAAGCATACCAATTGGACTGTAGCAAAGGTTGCTTATCTATCCATAATTCATCTTGGTGGACACGTCCACTTGTGACATCACTAAAACAGAGGAAAAGGCAGATTTCACCCGCACCTGATGGCATAATATTACCCCTATGCGTCCCTGCGTTTAGAACAGTGACTAACGTCCACTCTATCCTTGTTTATCAAATAAGAATACAAATAACGGTTTTGGGTTAAATTGCTATTTAAAGAACAGTGTTCAGATTATGGTTGTTTCCAGTTGTGATTCCTAACAGTAAACGGACATCTTGGATGTGGTTGAAATTTGGAAAAAGGTCTCCTATACCCCATCAGCAGCACATAACTAAAACACTTTGTTCTGCCCTTTTCTGTCAGAAAGAGAAGCCTATATCAGCCATGGTAACAATTTAACTAATCTGACAGCAAACAAACAAAGATTGATACAGTATATATTAGGGGTGTAACTAGCGTACGGTAAGACACCGTTCGGTGCACACACACAGACCAAAATAGGGTACAGCAAAAAAAACAACATTATTTTAGCATATGTTGAAGTCACAACCATATAATCATTAGAAACAGTGAACTTTATATTAGCGGGATGCTGGGGCATAGGAATGAGTTTAACATTGGGGGGGGGGGGGGGACATATCGGAAACTTGACAGATCTGTTAATGGTTTGAACAGAAATATGTCATAAATGAACTGCAAAACATTCACAAATATATTTTATTCTACTAAAAATATACATTTGTAAAGGTAAAGGAAAACACATTTTGAATGGCAGTAATGAACTGATAAACATCAAACCAATTCTTTAATTGCAGGCCTAATCATCCAGTTTTGTAGAATAATAAATAACATGGGAAGAATATTGATAAAGATTTGAATTTGATCGAGGATTACTGCTCACAACAAAGCTAATGGGGAAAAAAACATTTATGTAGGAGAAAATATGAAAAGACATTGAATGAGTGTGGGACTATCTATATTTTTTATGAATTAGCCTGAAGCTTCAGAAAATTTTGAACAAAGCATAGTGTGTGTGTGTGTGTGTGTGTGTGTGTGTGTGTGTGTGTGTGTGAGACGTCAGCCTCATAGAGCACAGAGACAAACGCTCTTCAAATTAGCCTACACATATTTGTTTGAGGAGTGAATTTGCTCTAATATCGATTTGTTTGCTGACAGCCTGCTGTGGAATTGCGGACAGCCAGGTAACATCAAATTGGCCCCTGTAACAAGCAACGCCTTTAAGGTGGGAACGGTCTTGCGGTTCCTCTCGTCAGACCAAGTTTTGTTCATTATGGAAAGATCAACTCAACGGGAGCATTAGTGCCAGGCAGACACACGGCAAACTGACAAATTAGACATATATGTTTGTACGGAATCTCCCTGCTTCTGAAATGTGCGAACATCTCCGCCCAGCGCTGCATTGTGCAGATTAAATCGTGCAGCATTCCGCTGTACGACCATCCCTGTTGCGTATGCCCTCACACATTGTTGAAATCATATGCTGGATGCTTTAATGTTTGTGTTTAATGCTATGTGTTTTTTAGTTAATGATCGGGATATAATAAGACCACGTTGACTCTGTAATCGCAGACAAGGTGACATTTCATAGTGGTTGGTTGAAACCGGGACAACCCTGCACGCTGCCTTGAAGGCTCTGTTGGGGTCACAAAACACCATTCAGGGGGCCGGTGACAAGACGCTGTGTTGCGCTTTCAAAATAATATTCTCAAATCTATTTTCAAATCGAATATTTTTCTCCTCGCGGTATAATTTTTGGGTGGGACAAATGCACCTGTCTACAATATTGGAGGGGACACGTCCCCCCTGGTTCCTACACGCTTGGCGGGATGTGATTATATCACATGTTATACACAGGAAGTAACAGTGAGGACTATCGATAACATCAGTGATTGCGACGCTGAGATATCACTGGTCAGTAGAGAACATAAAATCAGAGGCCGTGGTAAAGTTGTAAAATAGCCCATATGAAAGCAGTTTTACTGGGGTAGGAATGCCGAGCGGAGAGAGATCGGTTGATTGGTTGAGATCGGTTCCCCCCCCCCCCCCCCCTTGCAGGGGCTGCAGGGGCATATTCCCAAGGGCCCAGGCATGACAAAGAGCCCGTAAAATAAAATAAAGAAAGAGAATCATGGCCTCTTTGTTTTCATGCCTGCTGCGTGCCATGTTTATATGGCACGCATGTTTATTTCAGCATCAATGATATAAAAAATAAATGATATAAAGTCTGATATAGTCTAGCCGATTTACCCACACACTTCTCAGTTGGCAAGTGATATACGTATATATTACCAAGAGTCGTTTACGTTCGGGTTTCCACTCTGACAAATGTGATCCCCAAATATATATAACACAGCGACCGTTCCTGACGTACAATACTGATAGTGGAAACACGTCCAGCATGTTGTGCCGTTTATGCTACACAATCACAAGGCTGGAGAATACTGCTCTTTATCAGCCTACTTGTTCAATTTGGCAATCTTTATTTTTCATTTAACATCTTTTTACACAAAGATATACAATAGTATAGAAATATTAACAAATATACTTTTTAGAAACCAACAAAAACCAAACCTTGACTCACCTCTAGAACATATCATATATATATATATATATATATATATATATATATATATATATATATATGTAACTGCTGTGTACCCGCCCCGCCAAGAACCCACACACAGGCTGGATTGGATGATGTGGTTCTTTATATGGTAGCCCAAGCAGAGAGCTAGAAGACTGCTAAAAGCATCCGGGTTGCAGTCATATATATAGACTTTTAGGTACCAGTAGATGGCGCAATTGAACCTCTCATTGCAGGGCAAAGCAATATACAGGCTATATACATATTTCAGCAGGAATTTCAATAAAATAATCAAAGTATTTCTTATACCCGTTACATACACCCCCCCTGAAATTCTGCTAAATATGGGAGTGCAATACTTCATATGAAAAAAACAAAAAAACTGTGCAGTACAAGGAACAAAACTAGAGTGCATGTCAGTTCTAAAACTCTCCCAAAAAGGAGTGTGGAAAGAAAGGAGGCGATCAAACTCCGAACTAAACACAGACTCAGAGATGCCTGCTACACCTCCGAAATGCAAACCTGCATCACTACCGTGCGCAGCTACGTCACATTCTGAGTGTTCGGACCCACTGTCCACACCTCTCCCGCAGGGCAGAAAGCTGACAGAGAGTAGTAGATTCCAGTGAACGACTCTCTCCCTGCCTGTCAGGCAATCCTTGACTCTGCAGACATTTAGTTCAGGTCTGACTGAGATGACTTCATATGGGGTCGACTCCCACTTGTCTGCAACCTTGCGTTTTCCTGGCACACCTCTGTTGGCAACACTCTCCAACGACGAGGGGTGAGCCCTTGACCTTGCGGTTGTACAGCTTGGGGTGGCGAGTCTGTTCCTTGAGACTGTTCCTCTGCACAATCTGAGCAGCTTCATGCAGATCCTTCTTCAGGTGGGACACGAAGTCTGAGTGGCTGACAACAGTGTCACTGGTGAGAGCATGCTGAAACATGACGTCGACAGGGAGACGAAGGATTCTCCCAAACACTAGGTAGAAGGGTGCAAACCCTGTCGTCTCATGCTCTGTGCAGTTGTAGCAGAAGGTGAGTTGCTGCAGCATTTGTGGCCACTTTGCTTTGGACTGAAGGGGAAGAGACCTAATCATATTTCCCAGGGTCCTGTTAAATCGCTCTGTGACACCATTTCCCATGGGGTGATACGGAGTCGTATGGGATTTCTGCACCCCAGCCATCTCTAGAAGCTCCTTGATCAGCTTGCTCTCAAAATTGGCTCCCTGGTCCGAATGGATACGCCGAGGAAAGCCATAAATGAGAAAGAAGTCATTCCAGAGACGACGAGCGACCTGCTTGGCAGTCTGATTCTTGCACGGAAAGGCGTGTGCCATCTTGGAGAAATGATCACAACTAGAACATCCACAGACTTGTTCCCTTGCTCAGCAGTCCAAAAGTCTATGTAGACCAACTCCATAGGCTCAGAGGTGACGATGTTCTTGAGTGGCGCACGGCTGTGTGGCTCAGGTGTCTTCCCTACTATGCAGCGCTGGCAGGACTGAACATAGTTCACACCATCACGTTCCATGCCACTCCAGAAGAATCATTGCCTCACCAGAGACAAGGTACGATGCTGGCCTTGGTGACCTGCTGAGTCATGGAGACCTTGGAGGACTTTCCGCTTCAATGAGTCAGGTACTATGAACTGGAAGATCTTCTTGTTCACCTGGGGATCTTTCCTTATCTTGTACAGCATGCCATTCTGTATGGTTAGTCTACTCCAATGCTTCAGCAGCTTGATCACGTTACGCGACTCAACAGCTCTCTCACGTTTGGTAGGTCTCTTGTGTCTCTGTACAAAGTACATGACCCTGCTTATCGTGCTGTCTTGCTCTTGTTGACCGGCGAGCTGGCTCTGAGGGAGTGCAGCAGACTGGTCTTCCTTCTGCAGAAGACTGAAGGCAGCATCCGTCCCAATCACGTGACTCACACCGCCAGTGGACTGAGCATTGAGGATGGCAGCGACTTCCTCTGATGCGACTGAGCCTCTGATGTCAGGTGTAACTGCCCCCCGCACTGGCTCGTCCGGTGCTTCACCACCGTCGTCCACAACAGCCTGACAGTTGTTGGACACTCTGAACACCTCTTGTACGGTTCTGTCAGTCACACCGTTGACCAGGTCCAACAGTGAGGCATAAGGCTCGGTGACAAGGCGATGACCCACACACGACTGGACAAATGGCTCATGGCTCAAGGCGTCGGCTACGATGTTCTTTGGGCCAGGAATGTACTTCAAGTCAAAGTCGTAAGCAGCGAGCTTCGCCACCCACCGCTGCTCACACGCGTCAAGTTTAGGTTTGGTCAGAATATATGTCAAGGGGTTATTGTCAGTCCATGTAGTGAAGTGCCTGCCTTTCAACCAGTGGCTGAATTTGTCACATACTGCCCATTTCAAGGCAAGAAATTCAAGGCGCTGTGCAGGGTAGTTCAGCTGGGAGCGAGAAAGCATTCTACTCGCAAAGGCAACAGGTCTGGCTACTTTTCCACCAGGTGGCAGTTGCGACAGGACAGCTCCAATCCCATCAAAAGATGCGTCGACAGCCAGAATGAACGGGGCATTGAAATCCGGGTGGGCTAGAGTGACACTTGTCATGAGGTCTTGTTTCAGTGTCTCGAACGTATTCTGGCATGCGTCTGACCAGTCAGTAGGAGTTAGTTTCACAGGACCTCCTTTCTTCACAGGTTTGCAACCTCTCTTGTGCTTGCGCTGAGCACCAGGTTCAACTGTGAGCCTGAACAGCGGCTTAGCCTTTGCAGAACATGCCTCGATGAAACTCTGATAGTACATCACCATGCCTAGAAACAATCTGATTTTACTAGGGCAAGGCGTTTTCCCATCGGACTCCATGAGTCCTGTGACTTGTAGATCATTTATGGCTCTCACTTTTTCAGGGTCTGTTCGAACCCCATCTTCACTGATGACGTGCCCAATAAACTTCACAGTCCTTCTGAGGAAGAAGCACTTCTTGGGTGTGAGCTTAAGGTTGTGCTCCTTGAGGCGAGCAAACACCATCTCTCGGCGTCTGAGTGCAACTTCCTCTGTAGGCGCAAATACCATCAGGTCGTCGAGGTAACACAACAGGCTCGTGAAATTCTTGTCACCGAATATGGACATCATCATCCTCATGAAGGTAGCCGGACTGTTGCAAAGGCCTTGAGGGAGACGGTTATATTCATGAAGTCCAAAGGGCGATGAGAATGCTGTATACTTCCTATCATCAGGGTGCAAGGGGACGTTATAGAAGCCTGATGTTAGGTCCATCGTGGAGAATAGAGCATTTCCACCAAGTGCGGCTAGAGCATCTGCTTGATGCGGCAGTGGGTAGGCATCCTTCACAGTTCTTGCGTTAAGCCATCTGAAGTCAGTGCATACTCTGAGGTCTCCATTCCGCTTCCATACGAGAACGAGTGCAGATGCATATTCACTGCTCAACTTCTGAATAATGACTTTTTCTTCCATCTCATTCAGAGTCGTTCTCAGTTTCTCATACTGGCTTGGTGGTATGCATCTGTAAGGTAGACGGAACGGCTTGTCGTCAACAAGGTGGATGCGATGCACAAACTCTTTAGCCTCTCCGCAGTCCATCTTGTGTCTGGAGAAGATTGACTCATACTGTTCAATGATGTGAACAAGCTTGTCTTTCCATTGCAGTGACACTTCGCATGACTTCAGATCAACGTCTTGCAGTCCCAGAGCCTCCAGTGCACACACCATGTCCTCTTCTGACCTCAAATGCACATCTTCGCTCTGCACACACTGCATGTTGCACTTGACCTCCTCTGCTTTAGGCAGGTCCTCTACTGCTATACAGGGGGACACATCTGCGATCTTGGCGTTCCTTCTCAGCACCACAGTTCTGTCCGTAGGATTAATAACTTTAACAGGCACCCATCGATCTCCCCAAAGTGGAGTAATAACTCTTCCAACAAGGATTTGTTTGGGTCTGGCTTTAGACCGGGTCGGCCCAACGACCACAGTACTGCCTACTGACATCACAGCCGACTCAGGTAACTTGCCCCAGACAAGGTGCTCGCTCTGTGGTTTCAGTGTCACACAACTCTTGACTTTCACTGTTCCCACTTTATCTGGAATGCATTCACCTCTCCATCTCTCTGTGTTGGAAAGCAGCGACAGGAATTGGCAGTGGTCATCAGTCTGACCATTGTCGGGTGAGGAAACTAGCCTCCAGTAGCCGTCAGTGCTCTTCAGTTGAGTTAGAATATGCTTGATAGCATTGCTGCAGAGGATCATTTGTTCTGTCTGGCCAGGAACGACCATTACTGGAACGATCATCCTGCATCCGTAAATGGTGACATCAAGGTCATACATGTCTTTG
Organism: Micromesistius poutassou; assembly: GCF_964030765.1. NCBI lineage: Eukaryota > Metazoa > Chordata > Actinopteri > Gadiformes > Gadidae > Micromesistius > Micromesistius poutassou. The sequence goes on along the minus strand of NC_140274.1, from coordinate 124,221 downwards.
GGGGAAACGCTGTGTCCTCCGCAGCCTACAATGACATAATCATCAGCTGTGTCTCTTGTTATGTCAGGGTATTGCTGCAGCAGGGACTCAACAGCAGATTCACTTATTGTACAGGCCATCGACCCGCTGTCCAACAGCGCTTTGAAAGTGGGGCCATTCTTCACAAGTACAGGTGTGTAGAACAAGCTGTCAGTCTCTGCTATCCTCTGGGATCCCTGAAAGATCAGTTTCTTGGATGAGATTACTGTACTGCCAATATAACTGCTATGCGACTCATAGAGGAATTCAATATCCAGCATGTTGGGTTCCTCATAACTGGTGGGAGGTTCAATTAGCCGATCTGCACAGTCCTCCTCGGTGTGCAGACCGGTCAGTTTTCCTGAGGCTGTGGAGTGGTCCTCCTTGCTGGACAGTAACGGCGCGAATGGCCTGGAGCATAACACTTGAAGCAGAGCCTCTCCTCCCGGCAATGAGAGAAAGCACTGTGACCATCATCTTTGCAAATAATGCATGGCACGTCAGTGAACCCGTCAACTCTGTCCTCAGGACGCCAGGGTGGAGCTCGCCTCCTCACTTGTGACTGGTCAGAGGTCCCACGCAGCAGAACCTTCTCCAACATAGCCATCACTTCTGCTAGGGGGACATACTGAGGGCTCTGGGTCTGAGGTGGCACGTGACCACTGTGGCCAGGGGCCGGGCTATGGCTCACCTCAGCTGTGTGTACTGCAACGTCCATCCACTTCACAGCATGTACCGGGGGAGTTGCTTTGCAGCTCATCTCGGCATGGTACTCGTTCAGCACCTCCAGTAGTTCACATGCTGACCACTTCTCGATGGTCTTGGACCTGAAAGTGAGGGCAAGGTCTTTGCAGGGACAGTTTCTAATAAACATGCGAGTCACCTCCATTTCAGGGTTGTCCAGCGTCTTGCCCTGCTCTCTCAGACAGTTAATGGCGAGGTCAGCTGCTCTGTTTAGTCTCAGCCAGTAGTCATAGGGGTCTTCCTGGTCTTTAGGCAAAGTCGAGTAAAAGTCAGCTAAAGGGACAGCAGAGTACCTAGTACAGCTAAAGTGTTTTCTGAGGAGACCATAAATCATGTCGGGCTGAGCATGCATATCAATGTTACTGTTCCTAATGCCAAACTTCACTACATCTTTAGCTTTTCCCCTCAAATGCACAAGGATTTCCTCAGCCTGCTCTTCGACTCTCACATTACTCTTTTTCATGAATGCTCTCATCAGATCTTCCCATTCATGCACCTTGATTGAATCTGACCCATCTCCTACAAACGATGGTGGTTCCTTAACCTTCCTCTGTGTGACAACCTGAACCTGAGATACATCAGACACATGGCTAGGCTGACTCAGTGTGCTCGTCACATTCTGTGTGACAGTTAAATCAGGAGCTACTGTGTTGTGTGACTGCATACGCGACATGATGCTGTCAGCTAATTGATGACCTATCTCCTGAATGACAGTCCTCATCTGGTCAGCTACACTCTCAGAGTTGTCACTAATAGGATTTGGCGTTGACGTGACTTGAGGCAAATGGGAGCTAGTGTGCTGGTCAGCTGCATCATGGACGCTAGTATTAGAAACTGCCTCTAATGAGGGCAAATCAACACCTGGGCTAAAACTATCAACAGAAAAGTGGATAGGAGTAGGCATACCCCTGCCTCTGCCAACATGAGTGGGTGTGCCAAACCGTGGGAAAAGCTGATTACTCTGAATAGACATGTTTCAAAAATGTCTGGCACAAAACAGTACAGTCCACCCCAATATATGAAATCATCAATAGGAAAATGGCAAATAAATCAAAACGGTAAAATAAATCAGCAATCTGTGTGACACGTTACTGCAGTGTACAGTAATGAGCTTCACTGCAATATTTGCTACCCTTGTAAACTGTGAACCCGCAAATACTGTGAACTGGCTGCTTCATGGAGCGATGTGGTAGGCAGGACGGTCAGCGGTTCGACGAGCTTGATAGAAGCATCCGGGTCACGGCACCAATGTAACTGCTGTGTACCCGCCCCGCCAAGAACCCACACACAGGCTGGATTGGATGATGTGGTTCTTTATATGGTAGCCCAAGCAGAGAGCTAGAAGACTGCTAAAAGCATCCGGGTTGCGGTCATATATATAGACTTTTAGGTACCAGTAGATGGCGCAATTGAACCTCTCATTGCAGGGCAAAGCAATATACAGGCTATATACATATTTCAGCAGGAATTTCAATAAAATAATCAAAGTATTTCTTATACCCGTTACATATATATATATATATATATATATATATATATTAATGAGACATAAACATGCCCAAGAAATCTAAATCTGCCAATGCATGCATATACACACATATGAGGCTATATTAGGCTATGACCATGACCTAGACACCACAATTTTTTGCACTAAAAACTGACTTGCCGCAAGCCATGCACATATTCAGAGTCAATAAAATTCTGATTTCTGCACCATTTATCCAGGCACACTAACAATATGGTGATGAGTGGATAGGGTAAAAAATAATTCAGATAACTACATGAGCCATACACTCACTCTCTCTCTCTCACTCTTACTCTCTCTCTCACACAAACACACACACACACACACACATACACACACACACACACACACACACACACACACACACACAGTAATCTCATAGTTAGCAGCTCATCCCTGATCTCTGATTTGAGGTTCAAGCCGTGTGCAGCCAGTTAGACTGATTTTACACATACAGCGAAGACTCAAGTATAATAAACATTTAATTAACATTTTCTAGTAATAATATATGCAATGACAATGACTTGTTTTGCTTATAAATAAACCACGACCAAAATGTGATGAATGGATGACTGTTGATATGCTTTTTCTGTATCGCTCTCTCTCACACGCACACACGTACGCACGAACACACAGGCGTTTTCATGCCGTCTTCCTGTCCCATTAACAATTTATCAAACCTGTCAGGAGACAAAACCAGCATCATCAAAGATTCATGGTGGCAGAGCCAGGCCTGGCTTCCTGTTCCCGGCCTCTCTGGTGAAACAACGGCCTTCAACTGCTGATTCCCACTCAATGCAATAAATGATTACCTTTCAGCCAAGGTTGGTCTGATGCGTCAACAAGACACGCATGCACACACACACTTGCACACACATACACACACATCAGAGAAACACACTCCATTTTAGAAGTTTGAATGTCGGGAGGAATACAAAATGGAGGAGCAGTCTTACTCGATCAGGCTGCACTTCAACAGACAAGCAGGGAGTTTGGACATGAGGTGTGTGGACGAGTTATTACAGTTTGGACTCAAGAGAGACGACTCCTCACACAAGGCAACCGCTTAAGCAGAGGTTGAACTGGCTGTGCACGCTTCTGTGTGTGCATGTGTGAGTGGCGCATTGTAATTCAGATTCAGAGACAGATGCAGACCTACTTTGGCAGTGAGTCTCTCAGCAACGTACAGGTGGGAGTTTTCTTTGCTCCTCCCTCTCTCTCCCTCCACCTCTCTACATCTACATCTCTCTCCCTCTCTTTACCTCTCTCTCTCCACATCTCTCTTTTTACCCCTCTCCCCCTCTCTCTCTCTCTCTCTACCTCTCTCTCCCTCTCTCTACCTCTCTCTATCTCTCTCTACCTCTCTCTCTATACCTCTCTTTCTATCTCTCTACCTCTCTCTCTCTCTACAATAGACATCTGGGTAAAATGGTCGGGAGGATCTACACACATGTCTGTGGAACCGATCTGTACTGTGTTTATATTATGTTGTGTAGCTTGACCACAAACCAGCTGTCCTTTTTCCACTAGAGGATCGTGTTGGAGAATAAGCTCTTTAACAACTCTCTACGTCTCCCTCGCTCTCTCCCCCGCCTATTGTAGCTCTGGAACAGTGCACGAAATGCAACAAGCACACACACATACACACCCTGATGTGCGTGCACACACTTGCTCTGCGTCACCCACCACTGTGCCAAGAGGAACAAACGCACGTTTCTGTTCTCCCCCCATCTGTTTTCCCTCGTCCCTCCCAATAGATTCTCCTACTCTTCCTCCTTTATTTCTTCATCTCTCACCCATACACTGCTCTGGTTCAAGCCAGAGTCTATCAGCATAACTCTGTTCTAGCTGTTTTAGCTATCCCTCCTGTGAGACTACACCTAGTTCATCCACCCGTCTTTTCTAGCCCAAGGTTCTCTCTCTCTCTCTCTCTCTTTCTTGGTTGTCATCAATGAATCCATGAATTAGATTTTAGCTTCCCTCACAGGTAAATATACATGGAATGTGCATACTGCTTGCTGCTGGCGGGGACTGCATAGGTATTAACATGTAGTCTCATCCAGCCCACACACACACACACGCACACACAGACACACAAACAGACACACACATACAAATACAAACTCACTCACAAACACACACATACACTTACATGGTTAAGCAGAGCCCAGGAGACAGGAAGAAAACATCCATCCACACAAGTTACAACTCCTATGTTGATTGATTCCCTGAACACAAGAACTAACAGTCTTCCAGAGTCAGTGGCTGCCTTTTCCCCACCACACTCTGATTTCAGCAGAGACCTGCAGCCATCGCGGTTCGTCTTTGCAGTAGTAAAACCGTCTAATTTTCAAAACATTGAACTTTGCTAAAATCAAAATGATCCCTCTTATATGATCATTTTGAGGTAGAATTTGATGTCCGTATTGATACATTTAGCCAGCGGGTAGAACAGGTTTCATCGGGCCCGAAGGACACATCAACACATTAAGTAGGAAAATCCAATACTGGCAATGCATAATTGAGTCATGAAAACTGTAAAGGCTTGACACCCATAATATGGTTAATTTAAGTGCTATTTAAGTATTCAAGTATTTAAGTATTGCCCTATATAAAAGGGTTTTACTTCTTGGCGTCTCATGGTGGCTCGATGGCTGCTCTTACTTCGATCCTGCAGTGACGCTGGATTCAGACAGGCAGAGGCAAGCAGGGTGGGGGGGGCGGGGCTGCATAGGTTGCCAGATAAGCAGAGTGACAGCAGGGGCCGGGAAGTCTAGCCTTGTGAGACCATCCTGATCTCGCGAGCTCCATTGTATTTACTCGCAGATCAGTCTAGTAACCTGCGATAGAGAAAATCTGGAGCCGATCGCAGAATGACCGGCCAATCAGCGTTGGTTTTGAGGCGGGTTTAGGTGTGACGCAACAAGAAGCGACTGTTCAGTCTAAACAACATGGCGGCTTCCACAGATGAGTTGAGCGTAGCTATCGCGCAAGTTTTATCAGAATTAGTGAGTATTCCTTCACTGAAAGAAGAGCAAAAAATGTCACTGGAGGCTTTTCTCTGAGGAAAAGATGTTTTTGCTCTTCTCCCGACTGGTTTCGGATAGAGTTTGATCTACCAACTGGCTCCGCTAGTCGCGAAGAAAATGGGAAAGGTCAAGAATCCCATACTAGTGGTAGTGTCTCCGTTGGTTGCCCTGATGGAAGATCAAATTGAAGAGGCTGGGAAGCTAGGAGTCTCTGCCATGCAGCTGGGAGGAATGAACGACACAGACATCCTCCACGGTCGATTCCAGTTGGTGTTTGGTAGCCCTGAAACTTGGTTACTTAACGAGAAATGGAGGAATATGCTTTCCTCAGAAGTGTACCGTGAAAACTTACTGGGGATTGTCGTTGATGAGGTTCATGTCACATACAAATGGGAAGTTTAAAAAAACGTTAACGTTAGCTACGTTACCTAACTTAATTGTATGTTAAACGATGGCATTAGAAGAACCACAAAGTCCTTGGAGCCAAACTAACGCTAGCTACACTAACTAGTTAGAGAACCAGCACTAGCAATTTGTTCATAAGCAACGTTGGCTTACAGTCACAAAAGGATGAAATGTTTTTGTATGTTACATAAACGTCTATATTTACGTTGTATGTCAACGCCAAACAACCTATCCAGAGTGATAAGCTAGCTAGCGTTAGCTAACTTTAGCTGTAACTGCTTCTATTCATGTTGTTATTGTTACATATTTCAGCCATAATACCCTCCCATAGCCACAGGGAGCAGCACCGAGCACATTTAATAGTTAAGAGGTAATATTCTCATATAGTCACAGGGAGCAGCACCGAGCACATTTAATAGTTAAGAGGTAATATTCTCACATAGCCACAGGGAGCAGCACCGAGCACATTTAATAGTTAAGAGGTAATATTCTCATATAGTCACAGGGAGCAGCACCGAGCACATTTAATAGTTAAGAGGTAATATTCTCATATAGTCACAAGGGAGCAGCACCGAGCACATACGGTAGGGCTGCAACGTCAGGGGGCGGGCTTTTAAAGCCACAGAACACGCCCACCCCTACCTGCCTATTTAACTTTTGACTCCACTATGAGAGGGCAGAATCTCTTGGGCGGCCTATCGTAGGTATAAAGCTTAGAGACGCTCCGCGCGTGATATACCATTCCTCTCCTTTTGTTTCACAGACGATAGACAATAGACCAAAACCTTTACCAAATAAAGTGAGTTAAAAGCGATCCTGTCTCGGCGGCCTTTCCTGTATTAAAAATAACATAACATTATTAACCTTTACTCACTAAGACTCATTGTTGGATCTCTTTTTCTGTCAACCAGGGGAGAGGGTGCAAAAGGGGAGGCTGCCTTCAGGTAGAGGTTTGCCAGGCTGGGAGAATGCCGATCCATTGCCAAAGAAGGTGAGCTAGTTAAAATGGTTATTGGGGGCCAAAGCAGTGAAGCTCTGAGGGGTGTTCCACAAAGCCGGTTTTATCACTTACCCAGCTAAGTTAACCCAGGGTTAGCGGCAACCCTAGGTTTTCCGTTCCAAAATGACCACGGCATGTAAGTTGCTATGGAAACATATGCTCTCAATCAAACCTGGTCGGAGCAGGTTTTGCGCAGGTTAAGTTTGGAAGATAACTCTGTTTTGCTCAGACTAGGCTATTTAAACCCGCGTTTATCGCAGCTTTTACGTGTTCGCCTGTTGATATCGGAGCGCAAATAATTTGTGCAATTCACAACGAGATTAATTAGACCACGGCTCGACATATTGTCCTTTCCGGATGACTTTTTGCTGGAGAGATATAGTTTTTCACGTGATTCTTTGATATATTTAAATAGCCTTCTCCAACCCTACATTGCAAATGTTACCAATCGTGGATCTGCCCTCAGTTCACTACAAACAATCTGCATAGCTTTCCGTTTTTTTGCGACGGGTAGCTTTTTGTACAGTGTAGGAGATGCTGAGCACAGAGGCAAAGCTACCGTCTGCCGCTCAGTGCGTCTGTCTTGCGCTGAAGCGGTTGTTGCGTAACTTCATGGAGTTTCACCAACTTGCAGGTCAGCATTATCTACTTTAAGTGTTCCCAAATGGCTCCGAAATTATCCTTGTTGACTTTTCATCTGGGTGTTATATTTCAGGATTTCCTAATGTAATTGGGTGCATTGATGGCACACATCCAATGTGAGCAATACATTTCAACAGGGTGCATTGCATTATGAACATATCATAGACCTCATATAATTGTTGTGCTTGTGCAAGATAGCTCAAAGTTTGTATTTGATCGCAGGGCAATTCGATGGGGATCTCCTAGGAGATCGAGGGTATCAATGCCTCCCGACGCTCATCACCCCGTACCCTAATCCCGCTCCTGGACCACAGACAACATTTAACCTGGCACACAGCAGAACCCGCGTTAAGATTGAAAATACATTCTGGATATTGAAGTCCAGATTCCAATGCCTACGTGGACTAAGAGTTTGTCCGGAACGGGCATGCGATGTAATTGTTGCATGCGCCGTCCTCCACAATATAGCCACTCTGCGCAAAGAGATGCCTCCCCACTTTACCCGTTCCTTGAGGAGGAACACATTCGCAAATGTTTGTAAGGGCTGACAAAGGATGCGAGACCACATTTGCAGAAATCATTTAAATAAATAAAAATAAAACAACACTTTTCTTCCATCATTTTTATTCTTTAGTTGCTGAGGGAGGAAAAAGAATAATTAGTACCTTGATCGGTAAAATATGCGGCCCGTTTCGCCATTTTGATCAGGATTTCCATGATCCATACATCACGTCTTTATAGGTTTGCCGTGAACGCGCACAACCCTGTGTTAACCAACCCCGTGTTGATTGAACTAATTCATAACCGGTGCTGTGGAACCGACAGCTCTGGGTTAGTCGGCACAGAATCGGACAACCTAGAGTTCAGCGTTAACTCTGTGTTTGTTAAACCTCCGTTCTTGGAACACCCCTCTGTAGTCATCCATCGTGTTTCTACCTTTTCTTATTATGTGTGTTTGTCTTTCAGGTACACCTGTGTTAGCGCTGACAGCATCTGCTGATACCAAGAACACATGCCGGGTGACCAAGCCGCTGTATATGGAGAATGCAACTGAAGTGACTGTTAGCCCAAACAGGACAAATATCAGGCTTGGACTGACACAGGTTCCATGACTTCAGCTGCATGAAGATAAGGCACTATCAATGTCCCCCATCATTATTTAATGCAAATCACTGAAGCCAGTAGGGAAGGTGTTCTGCTATCTTAAAGCAGAACTTGGTGAAGATTCTTGGATTGACAGGGACCAGGATCATAAGGCTGAAAACCTTCTGATGGAATGTTTCATGGTAAGACACTCACGCAGTATAAACACTGAGTGCTGGCATCGTTTAATGAAGATGGGAGCTGCAGAGTTGTTGTAGCAACAACAGCTCTCGGGATGGGCTTTAATTTTCCCAATGTTTCACATGTTGTCATATATGGGTCACCAGATGATGTAGAGGATATTGTTCAACAGGTTGGACGGGCTGGCAGAAATGGGTTGCAATCACATGCAATTTTGTATGTTATCAAACAGTCTGTCAAGGTTGATAAAGTAAACTGCTTTAGAAAAGCTTTATTCAGCCATTTTGAGGAGCACACCACAAGTGTTGAGCCAGGACATCTGTGCTGTACCTATTTCCACTCTGTATGTTCATGTGCATCTGATGTTTGTGGAGAGCCTATTCCTAAACATGAGCGGTAACAGATGATGATAAAACCTTAGTCCGGGATATGTTGGAGTACAGGAGCTCTTTAGTTAACACTGCTCATCTCTTCACTAGCAGGTCAGTGCTAAATCCTGTACAGGATTTAGCACTGAACTTATTGAGGCAGTGGTAGAACACAGCAAACACATATTTGACTTGGCTTACATTGTTAGCAACCTTCCAGTATTCAGAGCATGACATGCAAGAGAAATCCTACTAGTAATTAGTGAGGTTTTTGGTGATATTGAGTTGGATATAGAGCCTACTTCCCAGGAGGAGAGTTTCACAGAGCCAGACATTGATTACACTGGTTATTTTGATGAGGATGAGGACTTAAGTGAGATGGGAACCCAACACAGCAGCACAGACTCAGACTGTCACCACCATTCAGGTGCAGGCCATTAGTGTCTCTTACAACAACTCAGAATATTACTCAACCTGAACTCAACCTAAGCTGTGGTCTTGTATTTTGTCAAGAATTGAAATTACTTTGCCATGTACAGTTTCTTGAACCAATGCAATTGATTAAAGCTGCTCAAAAGTGTGTGTCACTGTTGCTCAAAACTGTTTATTTTCACCTGTTAACATAGATTGATTAATGATACTTGCATCATTGTGAAACAAAGTTTGGCATTTGTTACTATTTGATAATAAAACAATGACACATGGTACCCTTGTTTCTCTTTTTAATCTAAGATTGACGTGACGATTGAGGTTGATGCTTCTGCTGGGTTTGTTTCTTTCTCTTCTTCTTGCCATCTTCTACCAAGCAAGCGGAAGCAATGCATGCAAATCCGACCTGATCCCACCAACATAGGTGGTGATAGACAGATGGTTTATCCAATCAGCTAACCAGTATTTTCGCCCCTTCCCAAAAGTTCGCCAATGGAAGGTTCCCAGATTTATTTATTTATTGTTTATTTAACAGGGACGATACATACAACATTGCCACAAAAAAAATGAAGAAAATGTGATGCATACAAGACGTCTAGCTTCAGCTAATTTGCAGCCTTTGTCCCTGGTCAGGCTAGAGAAGGGTTAGGGTAATGGATATGCTGAGCAAATATGAATCAATCCATCTGGTGGAGTCAGGTTACAGGAAGTCTGCTGTCAGCAGTGGAAGAGCAGGGCTGGATGTCAACACACGGCAGCATTACCCACAATGCACCAGGCCAACCAGGTTTGTGTTTGTGTGTGAGTTCTACTTGACAGTGTAAAAAAGCAATTTAAATGTCAGTCTGTAATGACTGTACAGCGGCAGGCATGTTCAGCCCTCCTCCGTAAACAGGAAATTACCAACAATTTGACGAGTCACTGTATTGTAAAGATCAAGTTGTTTAAAATTTGTAATGTTGGTTTACGGGTGTCATCAATATGATTATGCACTTACAACGTGAAACGCCCAGTCTTAAAGTCTGACGACAAATAGCACATTAACTTAAGGTGATTCAACAGTGAGCTGGTGTCGAATAAGGAAAGGCTGTTCTTAGTACATGTTCAAGAAAAGCTTTTGAATAGATAGGTCTACTAACCCCTTATATGAGACGTTGTAAAAAACCCTGTAGTATGAAGACACACTAGAAAAGCCTTTTCATAGATCAAGACCAAGAGCCCGTTTTACACAGTAATCTCTAGGGCTACACATAGACACCATTACCGAGTCATCGGCTTTATGGTATGTCATCACATCATGCGCGAAGATCACTGGGGCTTAACATCCGAGCCTGTCTGAAAGCATCTCTGTAGCTCAGGTGGTGGGGGTGGACCTCCTACCGGGCTGTGGTCCTGGTAGGAGGGATGAGGGTGAATCCCCAAGTCCCTTTCCTGTCTACCAGGACCTACTGGTCGCTGAGTCTCTCTTATGCTGCGCCCTGGGCTTGGGTTCCAAACACACACACACACACACACACACACATATACACAACCACACACACACACACACACACACACACGCTCTCTCACATAAACACACACACACACACACACACACACACAAGCACGTACATCCCCTCCAACATACCATTCATCACGGACATGGAGCTTGCCAAAGGTAAGTGCCCGGCCTCTCTGGGCATCTGCAAATTACTTTCTGATTGTGGTCGTATGTATGTGTGTGTGTGTGTGTATGTGTGTATGTGTGTGTGTGTGTGTGTGTGTGTGTGTTATTGCACAGCTCTGCAGTGCACTGCACTTTCAAACACTCTGCGGCTGTATTTTATGACCTAACAGCAACGAGAGCCAATCAGAATCCCCAGGTTGCAATCAGCCATTTATTCATTCATGCATTAGTTTATTTTGTAACTCAGTTACAATGATGCTGTTCATCCGACAACAGCATGTGTCCAAGGTCCTTTTCTTGGAGATGAGATATACCTGTTGGGCACGGAGCAGATATATCTCAGATACGTCTCAATGCTGACAACTGAAGTAAAAAGTCTTCTTCATGTCCTCATGTCCAAGCAGCCATAAAACTGAGATACACATCGGCAGTTAATGTGGCAGCGTGCGCTGCGGCCGTTCATCATGCCTGTGGGATGAGGCCTCTGCTGCTACTGCAGTACCTTCACACACTTCACACACACACACACACACACACACACACACACACACACACACAGTAGCGGCCTGTGTTACCGGTAAGGGAAAATGATGAGACGGCATGTCTGCAGGTTATACCCGGGATAAGTATCTGCTGCAAATCAGTCAAGGAGTCTCGTAATGAGAACACCACCCACTGGCCCTGCCCCCAACCCCCAACCACCGTCCTTTAAACAGACGAGACCTGAGGATATTCAGAATAAAGGATGGCTGTGAAGAATGTCTGTTTCTAAAATGGATGCCACCAGAGCCGTCTAATCTAATGCCGATAGTGGAGCACCTTACCTTACAACAACTGCACTGGAATGTTAAGATCAATATTTAATCATAGTCATATTCAACGAGGCGGAATTAACACCTGTCACTTATGGTATGTGTGTGTGTGTGTGTGTGTGTGTGTGTGTGTGTGTGTCAGTGCACACGTGTTTCTATAGGGAGAAGCTAAGGAAAGGAATCAAAAGCTTCTGTTAATTGTTTCCACTGAAACACTAACTAAGGCATTTCAAGCAGCGAGTAAAACCAGGGGCTTGGAAATAACAGTTGCAGATAAAGAAATGGAACCAAAGGGGAATAGGGAACCTAGTCAAGCCCAGAGCAACGGCTTGAAGAGGAAATGATTAGTTGGGGATAAAGGCAACAGGGGATAAAAACCTTGAATGTGGAACCAACATATGGAGATAGTACTTATCATAGCTTTTGCCAAAAAATTCTGCAGTCGGCTACATATGCCTGGAAGTGGTGAAACACGTTATCAGGCTGCTGTAGTACGTTCATTCACGCATTACATTTAAGTTGGCTTAGCTGGTCTGTGCTTCCAGGTAACATTAGAGAAAGTAAGGAAAAATGCATTTTAGATAAATGATATTGTTATTTAATGCTATTTTAACATCAATGTCTAGGAAGGCTTATCATTTTTGGTCTGGATATGATTATAAACACTAGAATGTGTTCAACTAGCATTCACAAACCACCTACAACTAAAAGAGAGGGTTGTGTGTATTTAACATCTGATCGTAAGCACCCCAGGCAAAGTCTACAATTCTTTATTTTTATTATATGTATTTTTATTGTTGACAAGAGATGAACAATGTCACACAAGTTTTCTTTTAGTACAATGTTACAAGAATTGTAGCATTTTAACAATTTACATTTTTATATTATTATAAACCCCATCCAACCCTAACAAAACCCTAAAAAAAAAGGGGGGGGGGGGGGGGTTCCCCTATGATGAAAGTATTTGTGCTTAACGTTGAAGCTTATTTACTAATGAAAAGGGAGAGTTGCAAGTTTGTCGAAAATGAACCAGTAAAGGGTCCCAGACTTTGTAGAAATATTTGGTTGGAAAATATTTAACTTTTTAAATTTTGTCAGAAAGCCCCACCAATGCCTTGGTTATTGGGATTTCCATTCCAAAAGTATTCTCCTTCGAGCAATCAGAGTTGCAAAAGCAATACATTTTTTCTAGCTGATGGCTATCACAGTGTCATTATTTCTTACCCAAATATATATAGCCATTAAAGGGCTAGGTTGTAGATTCTCCCAACTTGGAACGCGACCAAAACATATGAGCTAAGTCTGCATTGGTGGCTCTACAGCGATCACATGTCTCATCTAGTTTAGGGTATATTTTGGCAAGTCTGACCTTAATATAGTGAATACGGTGGAGAACTTTAAATTGAATCAGATTCAGCGAGATAAATTAGCTTTGCACCCGGTGCAAATCTAAAATGGGTTGGGCTGAAACCTGTAGGTGTGTTTTTGGCGTAACGTGCAATAAACCAATGAGAGTTCCACCTGCCATCCCCTTTAAGACCCAGCACATTTGACTTGGTGAGTTGATATTTTAACAGTGCGTTTGCAGTCTCCGCTGAGACAGACGCATGACCACATGAATTTCAAACTTCAAATGGCTCAGTTTATGGCCAAATAATAGGCCCCATTAATATACATCGCCATGGACTGTATTATGTGTTACGTGTTTAGTTTGCGTGTGTTTAAACAGATGGGTGCGCACACACACGCGCGCCAAGCGTCACCCGCATTCATTCATTCTTTTAAACACTCACTCGCGGTAAAACTATGTTTTCTCACAATCAAATATTCATCAATCCTAAAAGTAATGTACGGTGTTTGCAGATGCATTGATTTAAAAGTACAACTTACCACTGTATCAGCTGTTCTTTCCCAAATCATTTAACCAACCATTTACCCTAAAATTAGATTTAGTTTTGGAAGCCTGGAATATACTTTGCTCGAATGTATTATTGTTATTATTATTTTAACGCATGCCATAGCCGATACTGCCATAGCCTATACTTCATAGACTATACTTCATTCATGTTCATTCATGCAGGCCTATTGAAAAATCTTTTTCCACAATCCACACGCTATTTCTATGCAGTTTCACACTTATGAATAATCTTTGACATCATAATATTTAAATCAGGTTAATAGTTTGCATGTTTGTGCTGTGTATAGCCTAATGTGTAAGCTTAGGCTATGTTGTAGTTCCGACCTGCCATGGCACGTCAAAATAGCAACAACAACTGCGCTATCCGCTATAGACCAGAGGGGTATTCCATCAAAGTCGCTAACGAAAGCGGCGCTTAGTTGATTAAGCCCGGTTAGAACTAGCGCCAACTTCCACTTTCAGTTCAGCCGCGCCTTGCTCAGGTTAGTTCAAGCCAGGCTTATCCTGGATTACGCGCGTTCACGAGATATGTAACCAGCCCATAACCGTGAATGTCGAATCATGGATCAAATGTCCGAAAAGGACCGATTGGGATCTTTTCCAGCAGCGAACAGAAGCTGCTTGTGGAGGTCTATGAGGAGTACACGCATATAATAACTCAAAAAGGGAACACCGTAACCATTAATAGAAACAGGGAGGCTGCCTGGCACAAAAATCGGCGATCTGTTGAATGCATAAGTAGTATTAAGCGTAACATATTTTAATTTAATATTGACCATGCATTTGAGAGCAGGGAGATAGTCTCGAGTTAACATGTCAGACTTGCACCCTGTCATCCGGGGTTCTATCCCCACGCAAGTAATAGTAGTATAGGAAGGATTACTAGAGAAATCAAATAACTTTTCATGCCATTTATTTTCCATTTCTTTGAATATTCTTAATTAGGGAATTAATCAAATTAATAAAGAGAATTACAAAATGAAGCCAACGGCAAAAATACTACGCATTAGTCTGGACACGAACTCAGGTCGCGCGTATCACAGGGCAAGTGCGAGACCATTCACCCAGCCGCTGATTCCTGATTATGCGATAATACATAGATTTGTGTAAAAATGTGTTGAAAAAATAGCCACAGTAATAATAGATAGCAATTCATTTAATTATTTCATTTGCATAATTTAATCTTAGACCCTTAGTGAAAATATACGCTGTTTGTACTTCATATATGTACATTTATGACAAAATTGTGAGGACTAGGCTTGGCGGAACCTTCTGATGGTACAATTGTTGCTGACAGATGGATTTCTCTGAAACACTGCTCAAGTTAGTCTGACAGTTAACCTGCTCCCGACCAGGTTAGTTTGGTCAGATAAATTGCCATGGTTACTTAGCGGAAATTCCCTTAAGTGACGTTCATGGAACGCAACTCTAGCTGAAAGAAGCCAGGCTTTGCGTTTAGCTTGATGGTTACTTTGGTCGGATAAATTGCCATGGTTACTTGCGGAGATTCCCTTAAGCCACATTAATGGAACGCAACTATAGCTGAAAGAAGCCAGGCTAAGCAAAATAAGCCCGGCTTTGCGTTTAGCCTGGTTGATGGAATACCCCTCTGGTATTTTTCGGTCAGTGGCGCAATTGCATTGGCACATTTTTTAGATCAATAAATAGCACTGTTGTGGATTTTGGTCCAGGAAAGGCCGCCGAGACAGGATCGCTTTTAACTCACTTTATTTGGTTAAGGTTATTGGTCTATTGTCTATCGTCTATGAAACAAAAGGAGAGGAATGGTAAATAACACGCGCGGAGCGTCTCAGAGCTTAGCATCCAGGATACGCTGCTGAGAGATTCTGAATCTAAACTGGCGGAGTCCGAGTTAAATAAGAAGGTAAAAGGTGGGCGTGCTCTGTGGCTTTAAAAGCCCGCCCCCTTTCATCTATGGTTTTCCCACTTCCTCTGTGTGTCCGTTGCTGCCCCTAGTGTAAATGTTACGTAACTTTGTCAAATGTGTTCAGTGCTGCCCTCTGGCGATTGTGAGGGGAAATTAACTCTAAACTATGCTTGGTGCTACTGGATATGGCTAAGTGAGAGTGTTACAGTAAAAATGTATCACTAGGGAATATTACAATTAAAAAATGTCACAATTCCCTCCTTGGTCATCTCAGATGACCATTCTACAAACCACTAATATTACCAACAGCATATATAAAAAAACAAGAGTAAAAAGCAAAAGAGAAAATATGTACATACCCATGGGTTGGTTACCATGGAACAATCATCAACATAATCAACACTACACAATACAATCAGTACGTCATATGGTCATAAAGGCATAATCATAAAGGCACATATGTATTCATCAATGGAAACTTTGTCAAAACACTTCTAGGCATAAAACAAAATTAAATTCACATACTTTCAACATTACAAAAAATTGAGCAGCATAGGTAAATGGTTAAACCCTTTTTTTTAAATTCACTTGTTTGTCATAACACAGAATTTATACCCTTTCAGTATGCATTGAAAATTTACCGAATATAACAAAAACAAAACAAAACAAACAAACAAAAAAAAAATTTCAGTAAGTATTGAAAATCTACTGAACATAACAAAAAGTAACACAATTTTTTCAGCATGTATGGAAAATCTACTGAACATAACAAAATAACAATTTTTTCAGCATGTATGGAAAATCTACTGAACATAACAAAAAGTAACACAATTTTTTCAGCATGTATGAAAATCTACTGAACATAAAAAGTAACACAATTTTTTCAGCATGTATGAAAATCTACTGAACATAAAAAGTAACACAATTTTTTCAGCATGTATGAAAATCTACTGAACATAAAAAGTAACACAATTTTTTTCAGCATGTATGAAAATCTACTGAACATAAAAAGTAACACAATTTTAAATTTTCCTTCGAGTATGCATAGGTTTGAATGGCTCAGTGAGCTTTATGTATGTAGAGTTTTGGACATTTTACATTTAAATCTAAACAACATTTTGTAATAGTAAACATGACTCTCATGGGTTTGTTCAATGTTTCCTCATTCAAGTAAACCAGGTATATTGCTTCTCTTAGATACATGCACATAACTTCTGGGGACCGGAGACTATTCTATGTAATTTAATCTGATCACATCGGGCCCTTCGGGTTGCTGTTCACTCATTGTCTCCGGAGTAGGTTCGATTCCTACATAAGCCTGTAAGACATCTGGCAGTCTTGGAGCACTCACTGCTGTGGTGATCAACCGATTCAGTAGTCCTTGTATGCAAGGAATGCAACAACAACAAATAACAACTAACACGGTTATTGCTACTATTCCCATCATGAAGACTGAGTGAATTGGACCCATCCATTTACCAAGTATGTTCTCCATCCACCCGGTGATAGGGTTAGTGATGCCCGAGTTCTCCGCCCACTCTAATCTGAGGGCCTGTAGGCCTGCCAGCGCTCTGGACACTGACCCATCTGGAGCTGCGTTATTGGGGATATAAGTACAACATGCTGTTCCTATCATCTGGCACACCCCTCCTTGCTCAGCCGTCCACATGTCCAATGCTAACTGGTTTTGATAGGCCATACGAGAGGTAGCATCTAATTGTTCTGATATTCCCCTAATCACCTCGGTGGTATGGTTGACAAACCGCTGTTGGTTATAATATATATAGTTTATCCAATCAACAATTTTATTAATGGTGGCCCACCAAACAAAAACAGATTCAAATCCTGCTATTACTTGATTGCGAGCTTTATGTTCTTCGGGGACGCCTCGGGGCACACCTATGGAGTCTATGTAAATATTTTTATCTAAACTTTCTGAGACCGGTTTCAGTGTTAGTTTCTGGCGAATAAAATTTGGGAAGTCTCTATTCTTCCATATCTTGAGATTCATCACATGTTTGCTATCTGGTAAAATATAGATAGGCATAGGCAAGTTGAATTACAGTGCATGTCCTTGAGAAATTTATGGGGAGAACCCTCTGATGATTTGTCCTCCGCAGAACCACCATATGTCACTATGAGCATGAGCCATATTAGATAACAGATCTATCACTCTAGTGGTGTTACATACTTCAGGAGGAAGGGACCCCACTTTCTTACCTATGCCATTACTTTGGATGCAATGGTAGCCAGGAGTAAGATTAACTTCGAAGCTGGGGGGTATAGCCCTAATTAGGGTCTCAGGATACATAATATCTAATAAGCCTTTTACATTAGTCATACACCCAGTGATGTGGCCGTCTACAAACAGTTCTAGTAAGCATGCAAACCCTTCTTTTGAGTTAAACGGGGTAATCCTAGCGGGAGCTGTGGTTAGAGTGGGTCGTCCTTCAGCGCAGATCATACAGTCGGTCTTTCCCTGAGCTTGTGCCGTGTAATTCAACCATTTTAACCGTATATTTACATTATGTCCCCCTGTTTCTACTTCCCATTTATCTGCTTGCACAGGGATAGTATCCCTCCTTGTACCCAGGATGTGTGAACCATGACGTCTGCTTTCATACCTTGAAGGCACTGGGGCCGCGGTAGTATATTGTAGGCTCAGTTGATATACACAGATATTTCTCAGCCTTGTAGAATGAGTCTTCACTTTGTCTGCAGTCCTTTAAATGGCAAATCAAGTTAAAATATTGTTGTTATTCCGTAACAAGTATGCCAACGTGGTTACTTCCGTTATTGTTGCATCTTTGTGCATTGGGGTCCGGACGGATCCCATGCATCTGGAGGTGGTATCAGTCATCGTCTTTTGTGTGTGTGACAATGACTGTGTGAGGTTGGTGACTGTGTGAGAGGGAGCCTGTATGTGAGAGAGAGAGAGTGTGTGAGGCTGGTGACTGTGTGTGAGACTGTGTGTGTGAGAGAGGGAGCCTGTGTGTGTGAGAGAGGGAGCCTGTATGTGAGAGAGAGGGAGCCTGTGTGAGAGAGAGAGAGACTGTGTGAGAGAGAGAGGGAGCCTGTATGTGAGAGAGAGGGAGCCTGTGTGAGAGAGAGAGAGAGACTGTGTGTGTGAGAGAGAGAGAGAGAGAGACTGTGTGTGAGTCTGGTGTGTGTGTGTGAGAGAGAGAGACTGTGTGTGAGTCTGGTGTGTGTGTGTGTGTGAGAGAGAGAGACTGTGTGTGAGTTTGGTGACTGAGAGAGAGAGAGAGACTGTGTGTGAGTCTGGTGACTGTGTGTGAGGGGGGAGGGAGAGAGAGAGACTGTGTGTGAGTCTGGTGACTGTGTGTGAGGGGAGAGAGAGAGAGAGAGAGAGAGACTGTGTGTGAGTCTGGTGACTGTGTGTGAGGGGGGAGGGAGAGAGAGAGACTGTGTGTGAGTCTGGTGACTGTGTGTGAGGGGAGAGAGAGAGAGAGAGAGAGACTGTGTGTGAGTCTGGTGACTGTGTGTGAGGGGGGAGGGAGAGAGAGAGACTGTGTGTGAGTCTGGTGACTGTGTGTGAGAGAGAGGGAGTGTGTGAGTCTGGTGACTGTGAGAGAGAGGGAGTGTGTGAGTCTGGTGACTGTGAGAGAGAGAGAGAGAGAGAGAGAGCTTGTGCATTGGGCGGAGGTGGTATCAGCCATCGTTTGTGTGTGGCGCCCGTGCCTCTATGCCTCTTGGGGTCGTTCTTCTACACCTCTGCGTCTAACCTTCCAGAAGGGAAGGCTCCACGGTTACAGTGTCAACCCCTCAGCAACAGGCGGAACGGGTCGCCACGGCTGATTCTCTTCCGTTGTATTCTCCGGGTCTATCGGGTCCATGTGGTGCTTCCTTCCACCTGGATGGCTGTTGGCGTTGCTCTGATGACTTTATATGGTCTTTCTCTCCTGGGTTTGTTCTTGAAAACCCTTAGGTAGATCTGGTCACCCGGCTCCACTCCCCTTGGTGGGTTCTCGTCTGGCTTTGAGGTTCTGCTTTTCTCTTGTTGGAATACAAACTCATGTACAGCAGTTAGTCGTCAAACATATTGTTCTTAATTCTATATAATTGCTTTAACGGAAGTCCCTTATGGGATCCTTGAAATGAAGTTGAAGGCATGGATCAACCAGTAAATATTTCATGCGAGGTTAGATGAGTCATTCTGTTAGCTTGCATGTGAGAACTCATTAGTGTTAGTGGTATTGTTCTACACAATTCAATTGAGTCAAAAGTTTGATTAGTCTCACTACTTCCCTCCTTGCTCATGGTTAACTCCAAGTTAACTCCATGAGCATTAAATGATAATTGAAATTGAGAACATAGCATGTAGGATCACTTCCTAACAGATAGCAGTTACTCGACCATGATTCTAGATTTTAATTGATTTAATTGACAAGTAATTCTACTTGTACAGTTTTAGATTTACTTTTTATTATATGTATTTCAGTCTCATAATTGTCATACCCATTTTTATTCAATTATCCTTTCCAGTGTGACTTTTCCTATTACCCTTTTTTTTTTTTTTTAATTTTTTAAATGTGATATCAATGATATTTGTGATATGTTGAACTGTGCATTAACTCCGCCGTCCCCGAGTCCTTTTGGGGCGGGTCCTTCTGCTCAGATTGGTGAGAGAGGATTTTCCCTGAACTCTAAGAGTCCCCAGCGCTGGTTGACCCCTGGACTTCTGTGGACGAGCGGTGTGTGTGCTATGGATAACTTTATATGCTAATTGTTCACGTTATGGAGTCTAGATAATAACCCCTAAATTCTGCGATTACCATGGGACGTATTGATCATGGTGTCCCTTTACTAGAAAAGAGTTTACACCTGAAACACCATTTGGTGCTTTTCTCACCTTCTGTGAGAAAAGTTTTTCTCCTCTGATTTACTACCTCTGGGCTGGGCCCTTTGTTTCTCTGCGTGTCTCTTTTTTCTGACTAAACATTTTTGGCCGCACCTGGGGTCATAAATCGATAACCCCCAGAAGTACCCTTGTCCCACTTCTCTTAGTGGGAGACAATCTTAAAAACAATCTTAAAAATCTTAAAAACAATCTTAAAAATCTTAAAAACAATCTTAAAAATCTTAAAAACAACAATCTTAAAAACAACAATCTTAAAAACAAAACAATATAGGGTTTCCTTCAACACATGGACAATCGTACACCACAAAAAATAATGTTCATCATAACTAAACACATATTTACAAGTTCGAACCGAGTCGAACTGGCCGATTTCAGGTTTTCAATAATCTTTTCTGGTTATTCCAGATTTCTACACGTCTAAATTCAACACCGTCATGGCGGATTTTAACCCTCTTAGGGGAACCACTTGCCGAATAGAAAAAAAAAAAAAAAAAAGAGGGGACTCAAATTTCCCACAAAAAAATAGAAACAGTTGCAAACTAATATGTACATTACAAAAAATAACACAATCCAAAAATAAACACCAATGGGTTAGTAGCTGATTTTGAAAACGTTTACTCTGACGATAATCTGTAGATAATATTTAACGGTGTCTGTCTCTTCCTATCTCTTAGAAGAGACAGGGACATGGGTAAAAAATGCTGGTTTACTAACTAAGTATCACTGTTAGTGTGCATGATGGATCTTAGGTGTACAGAGCAAATATTTACACAGACAATCAGGGAGAACGAAAAGTGTTCTTCTGGGCAGTAGGGGGCGATTGGGTAATTGTTGAGAGTTGGATATGATTTTCCTTTTGAAAGTAGGGGGGTGATTATTAGCATGGACGTTGATTAGGTGCCAAGCACAAAGTGCGAGGAACCTATTGTAATTGTTAGTTTTATTATTATTATTATTATTCCGCCCCGTTTGCATTACACAGTCTAAACCGCTCGCACGCTCTTTATGAAACTTACTAGACCTGTAGAGGTTGACCCAAGATTAACAGACAGCAAATATTACACTGATTGGCCCAAAGGTGGCGCTATACTAACTGCCCAAAAATGCAAACTTTGCACAAGCATATCTCGTAGCCGGTTTGACCTACACTCATGAAACTTTGTTCACACGTGCATATCCTCAGGCTGGACAAATATGCCTCGAGAACTTATGACTTGCGGTTCCTAGATTTGCCGCATGAGTCTGTACAATAAAGTTTAAAGCACCCATGAGCCATTGACTTCTAAAAGAGGCGTGGTTTAAAACACAAAAATAGTTAAATGCTCATATCAACATCAAGTTGGACTCCTATGATCTTGACTCCAATGCAAAAGTCAAATTCTGAACAAGATAAAGTCAACATATTTACAAATACGGCGTGGCATCGAAATGGGTGTGGCCTGTCACAAAAAACACCACAGCTCATAGACACAATGTTTGCTTTGAGCGGGACCAACTTCGTGGCTGTTGGGCCCAAAGTTCCAGCTAAGTGAAATGAAAGTGATTGGCAAAACAACATGGCTGCTAGAGGCTCAAAATCCTCAAAAATTGTCAAAATTTAACGTCAAAAGTCAGGGTTAACTTAACCCAATCACCATCAAACCTGGGATAGTCAAAGGTACATGGGTCAAGATGAAACTGTCCAAATTGTATCTAAATCAGTCTAAAGTTGGCGCTATTGCAACAGTCCAAAAATGCAAAAAATGGTTTGATCGTTTATTTGTCGGCCCAGGCTTGGCACCGTAAAATGCTGTTTGCAGCTTTATTTCACCTTATTGTTTGACCATGAAAAAAAAAATCACAATATTAAGATTTGCATCTTCAATAGTAGACGAATATTTTGCTTTGACCGTTATTCATAATCACAATTAATGCTCTATTATTCTATTCAATTGTCTCTTTTTTTTTTTTTTTTAACCCAACTATCTAAATTGGATGACCTGATCTTTATTTATGCTACATATTGTTTGTATTTAATATTGTCTATCCTTTGCTACACTTCTACCTTCTGCATACCACATCAAACGTGCATATGACTTATTCTAATAAAGTAAAACCTGGTTTCATCTTTATGTTCTTATAGTTACATGAGTATCAAACCTGTTCATTATTATTTCCAAAACAGTTTCCTAGTTATTAAAGTCCCTTATCTATCTATACCATTACAAAAATATTATTATTATATTTATCTAGTTTTCCGTTGGTCAACATCTAATCGATACAATATTCTCAACCTCTGGTCGGTTTGTCTGTTTGTTTGTCTGTGAACAAACATCACACTGATCACATCATCTTACTGAACAACCCCCGAGCAATCCTCTCAGGCCCTCTGGGTTCCAGCCAACTTCTTATCACAACTTTAATAACATAGATCATTTTTAAAAATTAAAACTGCGCGCAGTGATGAACGGGACCTCGCGCCGGCGTCATGTGCCGTCGTAACATGTGCGCTGACCAATGTAGAAGCAGATCCGACACAAGATGTCGGAGCACTGTGCAGCTGTGTATTGTGTGGATGCAGTGTGTGGCAGTGGCGTCACTAGGCTGTTTTCTAAAACAAAAACAAATCAACTTTCCGACGGTCCTTGAACGCCCCCCGTTCACCGCACGACAACAACAAGCAACACGTGAGTCAGTACACTTCAGCAGTCGGACTCAGTGTGACAACCAGACTTACGGCTTCACATATAACGAAGGTCTCCAATGCATGAATACCTCTTACATCCTATGTACATAATGTGGTAAAAAGAAATATAATTATTTAGTAGTAAAAACACACTGAGTGTGTGTGACAGTTTGTGTGGGTGTGTGTGTGTGTGTGTGTGTGTGTGAGAGATAGTGTTTCTGTTCGTGTGTTTAAGCCTGTACGTATATGTGTGAGATAGTCTGTGTGTGTGAGAGATAGTATGTGATACAGTTACTGAGAGGGTGAGGGTGTTGGGGGAGGGATTGAGAGAGAGAGGGGGGGGGAGAAGAGAGAGAGAGAGAGTTGGGGGGATAGGTAGATGGTTTCCCGAGTTGGCTGCTGAGATACCCTGCATGAAGCTCTATCAGCCCGTTAACACATCCAGCCAGCTGAAGGCCCAGCCAAAGGTTCTCAAGCAAGAACACAATAATGAAGGGAACATTCACTGATTGAGCCATGCGCATTTGCCATGCTCAAAATGCGAGAGACAGAGTGAGACGGACGGACAGACAGACAGACAGACAGACAGACAGACAGACAGACAGACAGACAGACAGACAGACAGACAGGGGGGGAGAGAGGGAGAGAAGGGGGGGGAGAGAGAGGGAGAGAGAGAGGGGGGGAGAGAGGGAGAGAGAGAGAGAGAGAGGGGGGGAGAGAGGGAGAGAGAGAGAGGGAGAGAGAGAGGGGGGGAGAGAGGGAGAGAGAGTTGGGGGGATAGGTAGATGGTTCCCCGAGTTGGCCCGTTTGAGACACCCTTCCTGAAGCTCTATCAGCCCGTTAACACATCCAGCCAGCTGAAGGCCCAGCCAAAGGTTCTCAAGCAAGAACACAATAATGAAGGGAACATTCACTGATTGAGCCATGCGCATTTGCCATGCTCAAAATGCGAGAGACAGAGCGAGACGGACAGACAGACAGACAGACAGACAGACAGACAGACAGACAGACGGGGAGAGAGGGAGAGAAGGGGGGGGAGAGAGAGGGAGAGAGAGAGGGGGGGAGAGAGGGAGAGAGAGAGAGAGAGAGAGGGGGGGAGAGAGGGAGAGAGAGAGAGGGAGAGAGAGAGGGGGGGAGAGAGGGAGAGAGAGTTGGGGGGATAGGTAGATGGTTCCCCGAGTTGGCCCGTTTGAGACACCCTTCCTGAAGCTCTATCAGCCCGTTAACACATCCAGCCAGCTGAAGGCCCAGCCAAAGGTTCTCAAGCAAGAACACAATAATGAAGGGAACATTCACTGATTGAGCCATGCGCATTTGCCATGCTCAAAATGCGAGAGACAGAGCGAGACGGACAGACAGACAGACAGACAGACAGACAGACAGACAGACAGACAGACAGACGGGGAGAGAGGGAGAGAAGGGGGGGGAGAGAGAGGGAGAGAGAGGGGGGGGGAGAGAGGGAGAGAGAGAGAGAGAGAGAGAGAGAGAGAGAGAGAGGGGGGGGGAGAGAGGGAGAGAGAGAGAGGGAGAGAGAGAGGGGGGGAGAGAGGGAGAGAGAGTTGGGGGGATAGGTAGATGGTTCCCCGAGTTGGCCCGTTTGAGACACCCTTCCTGAAGCTCTATCAGCCCGTTAACACATCCAGCCAGCTGAAGGCCCAGCCAAAGGTTCTCAAGCAAGAACACAATAATGAAGGGAACATTCACTGATTGAGCCATGCGCATTTGCCATGCTCAGAATGCGAGATACAGAGAGAGAGTGAGGGTGAGAGAGTTAGAGTTAGAGTTAGAGAGAGAGAGAGAGAGACTGGGGGTGATTGTAGGGGTAGGGAGGTGTCGAGCTGGAGAGAGGAGGGGGGGTCGTAAGGGGGGGGGAGTGGTCGAGCTGGAGAGAGGGGGGGTCGTAGGGGGAGGGAGTGGTCGAACTGGAGAGAGGGGGGGGGGGTCGTATGGGGAGGGAGGGGTCGAGCTGGAGAAAGGGGGGGTCGTAGGGGGAGGGAGTGGTCGAACTGGAGAGGGGGGGGGGTCGTATGGGGAGGGAGGGGTCGAACTGGAGAGAGGGGGGGGTCGTATGGGGAGGGAGGGGTCGAACTGGAGAGAGGGGGGGGTCGTATGGGGAGGGAGGGGTCGAACTGGAGAGAGGGGGGGTCGTATGGGGAGGAAGGGGTCGAACTGGAGAGAGGGGGGGGGTCGTATGGGGAGGGAGGGGTCGAACTGGAGAGAGGGGGGGGTCGTATGGGGAGGGAGGGGTCGAACTGGAGAGAGGGGGGGTCGTATGGGGAGGAAGGGGTCGAACTGGAGAGAGGGGGGGGTCGTATGGGGAGCGAGGGGTCGAACTGGAGAGGGGGGGGTCGTATTGGGAGGGAGGGGTCGAGAGGGAGAGAAGGGGGGGGGGAGGTGTTCTCTTTGTTAACCAGATGGTGATCCCCTTTGAAGCTCCTTTAGGTGTGATAGGCAGTCTTCACGACAATGTCTCTCATCCCCCAATGTTTAAACAATGCTTCCACCATGTGGTCGACCATAATCGCCATTAAAAAATGCGTTAACATGGCCACCGACACGACGAGAACTGTATTCCATACAGATTGTCTTTGTCTCATGGGACCTAGAGACACCACCACGTGTGGACTCCCATTCTAGTCTTCTGGGCCTAATAACACCACGGTATTGCCGACTCGACAATGCTCTGAACACTCTTTCCAGCTTCGAGGTCTCAACGAACTGTTTAATACAACTTGGATAACAATTTAGCTCATCAGTAGGCTACTGTGTCCCGGTCAAAACGCGGACACGTCGAAAACTTAACAAATCCTTTATACAGATCACCTCTAAAACCCCGTCGGGTATCACATTTAGACAAACATATATACAATTCTGGCCCTTTGTTTCCTCGGTTTAGTCTTATAATGGCGACTAAATCATTGTTTATAATTAATTCCCAATCGGAGTTATCAGCGATCGTTCATCTTTACTTCGGCTTAACTGTAATGACTATGGACCGGAATAACGGAGCTTTCACGAAAACGAATACTGATACCTCTGCCACCTAAAGTTCCTATTCTAATCTATGCAGAATTAGTCTTTGCGACAATAGGTTCTGCTTACCTTATTTTATTGGGCCCGTGGCAGGGATGATCAGATCCTCGTGTTCGATCGGCTCGGTCAGTCCAGGTCCGCCTTTCCTTGGATAAATCACGTCAGGGTCACCAAATTGTTGTGGATTTTGGTCCAGGAAAGGCCGCCGAGACAGGATCGCTTTTAACTCACTTTATTTGGTTAAGGTTATTGGTCTATTGTCTATCGTCTATGAAACAAAAGGAGAGGAATGGTAAATAACACGCGCGGAGCGTCTCAGAGCTTAGCATCCAGGATACGCTGCTGAGAGATTCTGAATCTAAACTGGCGGAGTCCGAGTTAAATAAGAAGGTAAAAGGTGGGCGTGCTCTGTGGCTTTAAAAGCCCGCCCCCTTTCATCTATGGTTTTCCCACTTCCTCTGTGTGTCCGTTGCTGCCCCTAGTGTAAATGTTACGTAACTTTGTCAAATGTGTTCAGTGCTGCCCTCTGGCGATTGTGAGGGGAAATTAACTCTAAACTATGCTTGGTGCTACTGGATATGGCTAAGTGAGAGTGTTACAGTAAAAATGTATCACTAGGGAATATTACAATTAAAAAATGTCACAGCACCAAGTATCATTTGCGCCGGAACACGCCTCTGCTTTTCGCCGACACGCCTCTCCAGGCGCAAGTGTAGTGGTGCCTGGTTGCTGCGGGGGAAAATCAGCTTTGAGCCGGGTGCAAACTAGCAATGACACACGTGTCGGTGTAGAAAGTCAATTGCGCCGGGCGCAAGATAGGGCCCATAGTGTCCCATTGTATAAATGTGGTATCAAGTTTGGCGGCTGGAAAAAGGTGGTTATTACATTAAAGTTCAACACAAACTTTACTGGAAGCTTCACCAGTCCATCCACTGTAACGAGTGAGCAGCTAGTTAGCCCAGTTAGCTGAGCAGTAGTAGCCTGTTAGTTAGCACAGCTAACGAACGCAACTACCACTGGATTTCCAGAGTATCGACGGCCACATAGCGGTGTGGCCAAGGGGTTTGACCAAATTTTGAAATTTGGTTTGAAAAAATTCTGGATATAAATCAAAGGCTCATACTTTCCTTTGAGAGTAGGCTAATAATAAAAAGAAAGCTTTCTGTTTTTAAAACAAGAGCAAAGAGGATTACCTTGTTGCAACATGCCTGCAATGGGGGGGGGGGGGGGTTCTGAAAAGATTGTTTCCTTTTGTTTTATTTTATTATATTATGCCAGTTTAGGTTATTACTGTTCTTACTGGCTACTATTTGTTTACAGCCTACTGGTTTAAGTTGGATGGGATATTGAAGATGGTTTAATTGCATCCCCATTGATTTTGTATTAAAATTTAACTGTTTAAGTGTATTTTTGCCAAACCTGGTATTTGTGATACTCACAGTATTTTATATTTAATTCTAAAATAAGTAAACACTTAAATACTTACCCTTTTGGTTTTTCCTTACTAATACAGAGAAGTATTGATATTATTGTGCATGTTTAAAGAGTAATTAAGGGTGCTGGTTGCATATTAATAAATTAATATAGGGAATCCAAACTAATATTGCAGCAAACAAGTTGGGTTAAAGAATCTAGGGCCCTGCCCTCTATATTATGGGGTAAAATGGACTACATATGGTTTAACTACCTGATCCCAGGCCAACCAGTCAGTAATTAAATCCATAGAGTGCCTCTATAATCTGTCCTTGGAAAAAAAAAAGCTAATTAGCTATCATCATTGCCTCATTAGGCAAATACAAGTAAATACAACATTTTTGCTAACTTTCTTGATTTCCACTATGTAAAGCTTGTGTTTAAATGGATTGCTCCTCAGCGTCTCTGTAAATACATTAAGAGATTAAAGAGCTGCAGCAGATCCACCAGAACAGCTTCAAGTGGCAACTGTAAAGTTTCATTCTGCAAAACATATTTTGCTCAAGACAGCTTTTTCTGTGAAAGGAGCAAAGTCCTGGACCTTGCAACCTGATCACTTGAAATTTATTTTAAAATTTATTGAGCTGTATTGTATCTCGCTGTGCTGTTTAACCTCTTCAATTTTTTTCTTCTAGGGACAGGTGTTGCAAATTAGCATCCACTATAAGCACTATGATCATCGCATTGGATAGCTGTTCTCAGTTTGTCTATGCACACTGTATCTGTCCCTATCAAATACACCATCAATTAATACAGAACATAGAAATGGGAAAAGCAATATGGTACATTCCTCCTCCCTGTCTCCTTGTATTGCACACTCTGGCAAGCAGACACAAAAATTATACAAATTTGATTCTGAGGGAAATTAATGCTGAGAAGTTCATCCAAAGGCTATGTTTTGCTGTAGGCAATGATGGTAATCCAGACGGACAGGTTGGCTTTATAAATATTTTTTTCCGCTTTTATAAAAGGGAGAATTAGACTTACACAGTACCAACATTAAACTTGTGGGTGAACAGTTAAAACAATCAAACATAGGACTGCAATCCAATACCAGCTAAGCCTAACAGGTGACACACACACACACACACACACACACTGCCACAACTGTCAGTGTTTTCACAACCAGCCCCTGTTTCCACACATAAGAGGTGTGGCAACCCGTCTCCGGCACAGCGCCCCTGGAGGTCCAGGGGCAGGTTGTGGAGGCGGTGTACCACAGATTTCCCACAGATGGCGCCAGTGAGAGCGTTGGTGACAGCCGGTCGTTGAAATGGGGAACACCTGAGGAGCAGGGAGGAAGCATGCTTCAAAAGGCAGGCTTCCACGCTCATTCAGGGCTCTTCCCTGGGTCACACATGAGGAGAACCCAGATGACGTGGGTGAGGAGAATCCACCCAACGGAGCAAGCCTGTGGATGCCGCCATCGTAGTTTTTTGTTATAGTTAGTGAGTGATACTTTTTTGTTTAATTAAAAGTGCAGTGTTGGCTTTTGCACTCATCCAGACTCTTGGGCTGTTTTTGGGACGGGGCAGTGCTCTCTAGCCAAGCCGGGTTGCCACATATGGTGGAGAATGCGGGCAACTCGACCAAGCTACGGACAATTTTTGGGAGTGAACGCCGATGCCGCCAGAGATGAAGCCACCAGAGACGCAGCTGGAGACGAGCCAGGCCGGCAGCAGAAGCAGCTACGCTACATGACGTGTAGGACCGCCGCTCCTCAAAGAGGCCATCCGAGGCTTCAGCAAAGGGTGGAGGAGTGTGGCAACTCGGCCGGTGACAATCAACGTGATGCAGAGCACCTGAGGCCCAAAGGAGAGCAGACCTTAAAAAGCCTGCTTGACGGTGCATTCAGGGCTCTCTTGGGTTGGGTGCAAGGAGAGTCCAGCCGTTGTGGCACAGCCACCCGATTATCTTTTTGTTCTTTTAAGAAAGATCCTTTATGTTTGATTAAAAGTGCCTTTGTGGCTTAACAACCCAGAGAATCGCGTGCTGTTGGAAGGAAGGTTCATTCCCTGAGCAGGGTTGCCACAGAGGACATCCATTATTGCAAGATATACTGGAAAAAGAATATAAATCATAGTCAATATACCATTTAGACACATAACACAAACAATAGAGGTGAAATGGTCACATACCTCTAAGCATCCATAGCCACTTGAGAGGAATCTTAAGCACTATATCACTAATCCTGTCTGGTCGCATGGCAACTCACCTAAAGACCCCAACACACCTGTTAGCAACGATAGCACCTGCCGACATGCTTCAATTCACAGGGACAGACCCATATCCCTTTGGTTCAAAGTAAGGCAAAGAGATACAGCCCAGAGTAGCGGTTCTACAGATAAAGTGTCATGAATAAGTAAGTCATGTGCAGGTTGGATTATGTGGTCCTTGATAATAATGTCCAATGTGCCCCATGGAAAATAGGCTTGAAGTGAATTCCACTGTATATGTATTTATTTATCATGTGTATTTCACTTAGATAAATGTATTGACACATGGAGATTAACAGTAAAGAGAAAAAATACAGAAAGGAAAGGGAAAGGAAATAAAAAAGGAAAGAAGGGAAAATAAAAGGGAGGAAGATAAAACTTTAAAGAAAGGGAGAAGGCATGTCGTACAGAAAGGGAGCATGAGGCAACTCTACCAAACAGTTTGGCTGTTGGCCAATAAGTACAATTTGCCAGTAGCCAACATATCGGAAAGTCTAATTTATGCAAATGTATTTGTTGTAAGGCTGGTAAACCGTCTGACTCTAACTGTTGGTTATTAATGTTTGTCAAAGACGACTGAAGTTGGCTGTCAAAAACTCAAACGGCAATCTGCAAATTTAATTCATTCTCCCTTGCATGTATAATATAGGTTTTTTACCCCAAAAATGTATTTTTGCATCCCTGCCCCGCGCCAGAGCGAGGCATGGCGCGCCAGAGAGAGGAACTGTGAGATAGCTCTGGCTCTCCATTCACCACTTAATGTGGGTGCTCTCCTGGCACTCTGGTTCACTCTCATCCTCCTCTCTATCGGGACAGTTGGTGCTTCCACGCTGGTGTGGAGGTAGCTGTGGTTACCAGGAACAAAATGCCGTTCCATTAATCGAAACAATTTGCATCACCATTTCCAGTGATTATATCTGTTTAATTTTATATGCATAGACCTGAGAGGGTAAGCGAGACACTAATCAAGACATTACTGTTGGTTTCATGATACAAATA
The DNA here is from genome assembly GCF_964030765.1 of Micromesistius poutassou. Classification (NCBI taxonomy): domain Eukaryota; kingdom Metazoa; phylum Chordata; class Actinopteri; order Gadiformes; family Gadidae; genus Micromesistius; species Micromesistius poutassou. The sequence continues at coordinate 93,228 of NC_140274.1, read as the reverse complement.
TGGGTAACGCTTTATATTAAGGTCCTTGTATTAAGCCTTTTCTTCTTTTCTTCTCTAACAGAACTTCTGGTTTAAAATTACCTTCAAAATAAAAGCCTTTAAAGGATCTGATATGAGGCACAAAACAGATCACACTCACTCAACATGTGCAGACTTATTAACCTTAATAAGCATTGTTCCCGCTTTAGATCCCGTACCTGCAAAATGCATAATTAGCAGTTTAATAAAGGACCAACCTTAATGTATTAACCTTAATAAGCATAAAAAATGCTTAATAAATGGGTTTGTAATGCTTTTATTAACAACTATTAACAACTATAAAGCAATCAATAAATAGTTGCAATAACAAGTTTCTTATAAGTGCTTATAAAAGTCTTATAATCACACAATAAACATGTTTATTATGTTATTATTAACACTTATAGATAGCACCAATGAATGTTAATAAGCATATAATAAGTGCAGTGGCGTAACATCATGGTTGACGGCCCCGGTGCAAAATTTTTTGCACCGTTGATTCCATAGCGGAGTTGCGATCTGATTTTTATAAAGACAATATTGAATATGGGGAAGAAATATAAGGACGACATATTAGGGGCCCCAAAAGGCTTCTGGGCCCCGGACAGCTGCACCGGCTGGACCGTCGATATTTACGCCACTGAATAAGTGTCTTATTACCTATTAACAAAGGCTTATAAGGACCTTAATATAAAGCGTTAGCCAAATATGCATTGAAGAACTACTGGAATGCATAAAATATATACTTAAGCAATATCACACGAGAGGGAGTGCTGTTGTACTGTATATCAGCACGGCTGTGATTCGGTCGTAGGCACGAGGCCGCAGGCCGAGTGCCGCAGATAATCACACCGTGCTGATATACAGTACAACAGCACGACCTCGAGTGTGATATTGCTTTTATACAACAGTGCTACGAGCACATTTTATTAGTTAACAGTAATAAGAAACAAGAGATTATGATTTGTTTGTTTAGTAATCATTTATTCGGCTCCGCCAACAAAAATAGTTCCGCAACTGAAGGGAGACTAGGCTGTTGCCAGGCAACACATATACAGTACATAAACATTCCTAGACACAAGCTCGCTACTCTGTGTCAGAGCGATAGGCTCTGCTCTGTGTCCGCCGCTACTTTGTATCATTTACATTTATCTGAATGTTTCCATTTATTGTGCAACCACTGAAATATGAGTCTGTTGACAGACGCTTTGGTGGCATGATGTGTGTTTCTGGTGAGTTAACAGCTCGATCAGACAGCACGTTGCTCCAGCGTTTCCGGCTCTCCATAGATGGTCTCCAGTAGCTTTTTAGTGAGCTTTCAGACCTACGAAAAAAGTTTTTGTTTAGATATGTATTTTATGTTCTGCGACACAGTGTCAAAAATGTATAAAGCATCTCACCTATGCCCACTCACTGCCATGATCTCCCTCGCCTCGAGTCCCGCATCAGACAGTTTCTGTATGGCAGTGGCTCTCAGGCTGTGGTTGGTGTAAGACGTGTGTGTCCCCGCCTCCTTGCACAATCTAAGATAGGCTATTTAACAGCTGATGTAACGTTAGCTAATAACGGTTATTAGAACGCCCGTACAGCGGAGTGATTATGTCTGTGAAAAGTCCCAGTGCTGTTATACTGTATATCAGCACTATGGAATGTCTCGTTGTCCAATCAAATTGCTCGGTTGGGACCGGTCGGAACTAACTGTTGTATAATCATCATTAACAAAATAACAAATATACTGAAACAACCAAACGCTACAATGAGTTGTCATCGTTAATGTAATGGCAACACTATGTAGGGCCTTGTTGTTTTAGTATAATTAGATTAGAATAGATTAGTCATTATATTAATGAGTATATATTTTCCGCATTCCAGTATTTATTCAATGCATATTTGATTTTCTATTTGCAGAGAAGTAACTCATCATTTGAGAAGAGAATGTAGACACAACTGGGTTCATATTCAAATGTCTTTAAGGATAACATGGGAGGAAAGTAGGTTCCTATGCCCCACACATATATAGAGTATATACTGGATATCACACTTTATAGCCAAACATTAAACAATCTGACCAAAGTTAAGTTAAGCATAAAAATGTGAATGACTCAAGTTGTTGGATAATAATGCTTATGGAGATTAGTACCATCTGCTCTTTAGAACTAATGGCCAACGCCTAGTTCTCTCTAGATAAGCCAGCATTTCAACTTGGCATGGTCACATATACAAAGAGGAGGGGAGAGGAGAAGAGAGGAGAGGAGTGTAGTGGAGAGAAGTGGAGAGGGGAGGAGAGGAGGAGAGAAGAGGAGAGGAAAGAAATTAGATGGGTGGAGAGGAAAGGAGAAAAAGGAGATGTAGTGAAAAGCAAAGAGGAGGATAAAGGCAGAGGTGAGAGAATGCACCAAGGCTGCGAAGGAGTGGAGGAGATTTCCTGAGGAGTGAATGTTGGCAACATTTTGGGGGGGGGGGGACAATGCCCAGAAGCAGAGCTACTGTTGGACCAACACCAAGCCTTGTCTGGGGGGCAATGGGCCGAGGAGACGCAGAAGGCAGCGGGAGAACCACAAAGCATGAACAAGACCGCCCAGTATGTGGAGAGAGGAGAGGAGAGGGAGAGAGCGAGGTGGTTGTTTATTGTAAGAAATAACAAAACATTGAAAGAAAGAAAGGGATGGAGGTTGATGGAGAGGGAGATGGAGAGAAAGCAGAAGGAAAGGAGACAGCGAGAAGGACAGAGAGAAAGAGATGCATAAAGGAAGTGTGCTTTGGTCATGTGACAATAGAGCCAAAATTTCAAAGGAGAGACAACATTTTTTGCAGGGAGATAATAAAACCCTGTTCAGCCAGGGCAATAAGAGATAAGTAGATATAAAAATAACAGAAAGAGGTAAGAATGAGGAGGCTGAAATATGATTCTATAGTAGCTTCAGCATGATAGCACTTGAAGATTGATAAAGGTAATAAAGGTAGAGGGGATAAGCTATACGATAAGAAGTATTTTATAGGGGAAGAAGTACACATTACAACATTAACTCATATAATGGAAAAGCTTTATAAAAAGTCTATGATGAGATTGTTTATCAATGGACTTTTACAACCCCAACACTACATTTTCTACCCATTATATCTTCTCATTATTTCAGGGTAACATTGGTGACCCCCGCTGTGCACTGTGTGCGCAAAGCTGTGAGCCAGCAATAAAACAGAGTTGTGATCTTTAAAATCTTTAAAACTGTATTCTTTCAAAATGTATCCTTGAAAGATCACTGAACTCAGTGTAGTACAGTTGTTAATTGTGAAAGTGAAAATGAAACAAAGGTGTTTTTTTTACTCTAAATAAAACTGAGTAGAAAGGCCACGTGCGGGCCACAAAACAGCCATAGCCATCGACATATTCCTTTTATTTCACAGACTGACGCTCATCAAGCTGGACCTTTAACTGCGTCACAACAACATCATCCCCTGGAGCGCGAGAAGCCTGACATGATGACACAACACAAGCTTGAGTCCAAAAGTACAGAAACAAACACAGAATACAACGCAAAGAGTCAGGATCAGACCACTCCATCATCTCACCTCCCCATTAGGCAATACCCCCCTTCTCCCCAACCACCTCTTCCATCCATCTTCTATGCAAATGGCCTCCCACATGTCTTATCTGCGAGCAAGGTTAACATCCCCCAGACCAAATGAAGTGTGCAGACAGCGGAGCCTTATCAGGCCATGTGCCGAACACCTGCACTGACAGGTGGAGATATTAGCATGGCTGACAGGTGATGAGTCCTCACACAGGACCACCTTTCGGGGCGGCTTAGTCTTGACTTCCCAAACCGCCGCACGACTGCACCGCACATTCACAGACCTCCCCCTGATTAAAGTCAAGCCGAGTCAGGTTGCATTTGCATAGCTCTTCATCACCGCTGCCGTCGCTCACGGGGGGCCCAGAGGCTCACATTAAATAGACACTGCCCTAACCCTACAAACCCTCTGAAGGGTGAGGAGAAACTCCCCCAAATCCTGAGGGGAGAGGGAGAAAGCTTGAAAGGGACTGAGAAGAGGGATAGCTATTTGACCGACGGCTAGGAGTGCAGGGGCTGGATGGGCAGGTGGAAGATGGGAGGAAAAACTATTAATATATAAATTGTGTTCATATTAAGAGTGTTTTATTATAGTTGATATTTATATATTGATATTATAAACATTTTATATTCATCTATTTAAGTCCTAAGTTTACGACAACAAAGGAACCCAACAGTGCCTCGATCACTCTACACCAAAATATACCTGTTTAGCATTCATGATCATTGGATGATGAATATGATTTAAGTTGTGGTTGTAGATGCATGTGTTGCTTATTTTAAATGTGTCATTGCATGCAGTTATTTGATGTATATTTTTTGCCAGTCAGTCAATGTAGTGTATCTCTGTTTCCTTGTGAGTGAGAGAGCAAAGTGTTTATAGGAAAGTAACAAGAAAGAGATAATGGTAAAGAGAAATGTCAGCCAACATCAAATAACATCAAATAAACTTTTTTTGTGTGTTGAAATCTAAGAGGAAAGTCAATCAACATTCCTTGACAGTTCTTGTGATACCTGATGCGAGACCACTCCAACAAACATATAAAAAAACAAAAAAACTAACGTGCAAGTAAAAGGTAGAAAAAATGTTATTGACACCATGGGGGTTTGTATTAAAGCCATTAACATTTGTCACCTCAAGCCATTAGCTTGAGGATGTGATGTATATATTATTTCAATCTTATCAGGTCGGAAATTCATAATTAATTAGCTTTGGGATTTATTGTTTAGCATAATTATAGAAGTCCCTTGTTTACTTTAGAAAACAATTAAATCCTACATCAAATAACCAAATCTGCATGTGATTGATTATTTTAGTCATCGCACATTATTGAATTGATTTCATTGATTGAATGTGTGTGACCCACATATGTTGGTCGTGTTTGTTCTTTGAGATACAATGTGCTGTCTATTCCAACGTTGTGTCAAAACATCAAGCTGGCAGAGGAACACACACCACGGAATATGGCGTTGCACGTTACTTTCTTACTTATTGACAATATTATGGTGCAGAAAGTTACATTCAAAGGAAATTGGAAACTGGGAGAGCATCAATAAGGTAGAAGGCATTTGGCAGAAGACATAAGCAATCAATGTTATCACTCAGTGGGCCGTCTCTCCTGGGGCTAAAATACCTGACAGTGATTGTATTTGATGTACGTGCCAGCCTCCTTAACAAAGCCACCCTCTCTCTCTCTCTCTCGCTCTCGCTCTCTGTCTGTTGTCTGGGAGATAGACGAGTACTGCATGTGACAGAGCACATGGAGTCATTCTTGATGCAATCAACAAAGATGGCAGGTTCTTAAACATTGAATACATAAGAGAGAGTAGCAGTAGTAGTATATAAGTGTAGTAGTGTAGTAGTAGTATAGTAGTAGTCGTGGAAGCTGTAATAGTAGTAGCACTAGAAGTAGTATATGAGTCTAGTAGTAGTAGTAGTAGTAGTAGTAGTAGTAGTAGTAGTAGTAGTAGTAGTAGTAGTAGTAGTAGTAGTATAGAAGTATAGTAGAAGTAGCAGTAGAAGCAGAATAGAAATGTCATAGTAGTTGTAGTATAGTCATAGTAGTACTGGTAGTAGTAGCAGTATAGTAGCAGTAGAACTAGTAGTTGAAGTGTATTAGTATTAGTAGTAGTAATAGCAGGATCAGTATAGTAGTAGTAGTAGTAGTAGTAGTAGTAGTAGTATAAGTAGTAGTGGAAGCAGTAGTATTGTTAATTACATTTGTTTGTATTTTTGCTCAGAAAATTGGTGTGCATATATACACAAGCTCTTATCAAATATTTTAAGTGTCAAAAGCCATAATGTGCTGTTTTGACATTTACATTCTGGAGGCCTTTTAAGATTACAAGAGAACCTAAGAACCTAACCTAAAACAACCCAAGGCACTTTAAAATGAATATGGCCCACACACACATTCACACTTTTGTGTGCACAATGGCTGACCTGCTTGTCATAAGCATTTAAAATAAATAAAAATGCCTTTCTCAAAGACAGATTGACAGTAATTGCCAGCAGCAAAAAGATGTTCAGGGATCTGTCCGAGCTACTCCACAACCAGTCTACCTTCTGAACCACTGCTGTGTCGATTTAATATAACGCAACCTTTTTATTACTAATGCAAGTGAATGCTGCCCATTTAAGTCAAGAGTATGTGGAAGATGATGAGGAAGAGAAGCGGTGAGATGTATTTAAATGTGAGGTACTACTTTAAAGAGCCGCTGAGAGAACCCAACGAAGGGGAAAGGGGCGAGCAGCTTTCTTTATGGCTTAACACCTCAGGGTGAATGGCTAAGAGTGGTTACCATGTGAACTCTGAGAGACACTCGCCAGATCGAACATGAAGCGCAATTATAACCCATTTTATTCATTCATATACAGGGCTGGCATGACTGTGCACTGCCTATAAAGAAGGTAGTAATGCTGGTCTTTGATGTCTGAATTTAATAATAAATATATATATATATAAATGCAATTAAGCATTTTATGAATATATAAAGGAAGACTCTCTTTGGTCACTCTCTCACACAAGAGACCAAAAGAGTAAGTAAGCGGTCGCGTGGGCAATGGTTACATAATCTCCAGACATCAGTCAGACGTCAGGGTCATTAACTTTAACATTTAGAGAGATTCAAGTTATCTTCAACTTCTTGGCATACAGTCTGTTTTGATGCCTACATATTTATTATTTTAGCTTATAAAAAAAATATTGTATTCAGTATTGAGTAAATGTACTATTGCTACTATGGATAAACTATCATTGCATAATTTTTGGCCCCTTTCATCCATCACTGTTCGGTCCCATGCAAATCACACTACATCCAGTTAGAGCCGTGCCAAACGAAACTTGAACTCAACCAATACAACAATAGAAGAGTAGATGTATCTATGCTTCTTCTGGAGAGAGACAATCCCATACGGGGTACTTGACACAAGCCATTGCATGTTATTATTATTTGGGAAACCATAAAAATAACAAGCTAATTGCATTTTGATGTTTCACCTTGTTCAACACCTGCGTGACGCTGGATTGGTGCCTTGGACAGAGATTAGTTGCGTCAGCCACCCCACACACACACAGGACATGACATCAGAGGGGAGAACTGGCACAGAGAATCTCCCTATGAAACAATATACATCTCAACACACAATTAAAAGTTTCAAAAGCATTGGGTTTGGCACTGCCTACTGAACGAGCCAGGGCCAGGGAATCTTTTGTTTATGTTACACACGCCATCATCTGAAAACACAAAGTTAAAAAGAGTCCTAATTAGTTGTCAATCAACGACTTGTTTACATGAGGAGCTGTTTTGTCTTTGTGTGAATCTCGCTATAGCCTCCCAACCTTTAGTTTCATTGCAGAAGAATAACACCAGCCTTTTTTTTAAATGTACAAACTACATCCTGCTATCTTCAAGAGTCGGCAGCTCTGCAAACACTATGGCTGTAACAGATAGAGCCGTAGTGTTTGTAGAGCTGTAGCTCTAACAGATAGAGCCGTAGTGTTTGTAGAGCTGTAGCTCTAACAGATAGAGCCGTAGTGTTTGTAGAGCTGTAGCTCTAACAGATAGAGCCGTAGTGTTGTAGAGCTGTAGCTCTAACAGATAGAGCCGTAGTGTTGTAGAGCTGTAGCTCTAACAGATAGAGCCGTAGTGTTTGTAGAGCTGTAGCTCTAACAGATAGAGCCGTAGTGTTTGTAGAGTTGTAGCTCTAACAGATAGAGCCGTAGAGCTGTAGCTCTAACAGATAGAGCCATAGTGTTTGTAGAGTTGTAGCTCTAACAGATAGAGCCGTAGTGTTGTAGAGCTGTAGCTCTAACAGATAGAGCCGTAGTGTTTGTAGAGCTGTAGCTCTAACAGATAGAGCCGTAGTGTTGTAGCTCTAACAGATAGAGCCGTAGTGTTGTAGCTCTAACGCCCGTATTCCACCGGGGACGTAAGCGCCGCGGAACGGCTGCGTCCTGTGCCCTGCGTCAATCCCCACCGGGCGCGTAACGGCAGCGCGCGCTGCCTTGCGAGCCAGCCGTATTCATGCGAGATCACGAGATCACGCGATAATCCTGAACGTTTTAACTGTGTGGATAAAGGAAATCCTTTCTCACATTGTCTTTTATAAAAAGGATGATTGATTTCGTAAATGATTTTATGTTGCTCCACTTAGATAATAAGTCTCTCGTCGTCCATGTTGCCGACCCTCTGAGACCCTTTGATTGATTGACTGCTGACCTGGTGCCACCGGTCATGACATAATGTTGATGTGAAGTTGTATAGGCTACATGAGCGGAGTATTGTGTTTTATTTTGAAAATTGACCGGATGCTCTATGGCTTTTATTATTTCACTTCCTGCCCGGCTCGATCTGCTCTGTGGAAATTGACGCGGTTCAGCAGCGGCTCGCGTCAAAATAGAAGTGCTGCGTAAAGATAGCGCTGCGGCGCAGTGCGCCGCTCCTGGGACGCTGCTGAGATGCGCCGCGGCGCGTCCGGTGGGGATGGTTTCATTGATTAGAGTGGCAGCGATCAGCAGCGGTGACCGCGGCGCAGCCGTTCCGCGGCGCTTACGTCCCCGGTGGAATACGGGCGTAACAGATAGAGCCGTAGTGTTTGTGGAGCTGTAGCTCTAACAGATAGAGCCGTATTGTTTGTAGAGTTGTATCTCTAACAGGGCACTCAAACAGCCCTGCCAGTTGTACTGCCACCTGTGCAGTTTTGTTCACGCTGAAGCATTAACAGGAATTTATATTTTGTTCGACCCTTTGTCAGTTGGTAATATATTCCCCCTGTCATGTGAGTCCAATAAACCAGAACACTCGATCTTATCATGAATTAAACATTGCACCACAACTGTTTGGGCTCCCAGACAGATTGGGCTGGAGGACAGGTTAAAGATACGTCCTCACCCGCCGGGCAGCCAACCAATAAAAACAAGTTAAAACTAAATTGGTTTTACTGCACGGCCATATTTCTGGGGCTGGCTTGTCACCGTATTTGTGCTGGCTTACCTCATTCAATATTTGAGGAAGAACTGAATTGGGAGACAACAGCTGCTCAATTAAGCCAGCAGATTCTTTAATCAGCGGTTTCTATGGTTTCCCCCATGTACTTCCATCTATATTCCATATGTCCTGCATCAGCAGCATGTGCTTGATTTTGTATTTTCTGGGTGTGGGGTGGGCGTTTGTGTGTATGCATGTGAGATACCAAAACGAGTATGTAGGGAGAGTCAAGGCATACATCCACTTAAAGGATTTATCAATTTGTGCAAATCGTTAGCCTCATAGCATAATCGCCCTAGTAATATTTTGACTAAATTGTGATATCTAACCTAACTCTACCCTCCTAACGCTGCTGATTCACTGTGCCTCATTGGCTATAGCGTAAGCCAATCAGAGTGCTCTTAACATTCCATAATCACTATGTGCCTATCAGTGGCGGCTGCTGGTCTTTCAAAGAGGGGAAGCTAATTTTTTCGGCCTACATCATATAAATTGTCAATTTATGTGTATGTCAATTATACTCTCTGTTCCTTTTCAAGGAAATGCTCTGTCATACCAACTAGCTGTCTTTTCCAGTGACTTGACCAGTGTCCTCTCAAAGGCCAGCAGAGCTAGGCTGCTTAAACGGCCTTGGCCCATTGCGTTACGGGTATAGGACTTGAGCCGCTTTAAACAGGAGAAGCTCCTTTCTACACCTGCAGATGTAGCTCCAATTGTTGCCACTAATGAGAACAGTTTGTAAAGCTGAGGCATTGCAATGTCCAACTCCATGTCTTTAAGGAACACCAAGAAATCACACAGCTTTCCCCTGTCACCCTGCATGTCCTGATTTGTATACAGGACTTGAAGTTCAGACCCAAGGCTCCCTAAATCAAAGTGATGGCCAACTAGCAAAACGATATTAAACTTGAACAAGGAAATGTGGGAATTATGTTAAACTCAAACAAGGAATTGTGTGTATAAGTGTATGAAATGTACGATGAAAATTGTCTAGCAATTTCGCCAAGCAAATATCAAGAAATAGGTTGCAGTTCGCCTTTCGACTCGCTTGCAAAATCCGCGATGGGACTGAGGACTCAAGAGAGCTCCGGTGACGTTTTATAGTTCAAAATCGCCGTCAATCAAATGGCAACTCAGTCTTTCGCAGACCCTCCAATCATCACGCAGATAATGAGAAATAATGACCCAGATATTGCTTAATGGTTTATCACTTTATTACCCACAAGATATTTAATCTGTTGTGTTTTGGGGAGCGGAGACCACTGTTGCAGATGTCTATCAGTTAATTTACTTGATTTACTTTAATTTATTTGATGTATTTAAAAAGCATATCTCCATATACATTGGAAATACATTGCAAACCACAACTATGTTTCCTTATTTTCTTTTTCTTTGAAGAAATAAAGAACCCCCCACCAAAACAGTAGTCATGTGTACTTTAAAGACAATAAGAAAGTGTGAATTTACTTTTCCTCTGTCATCACAGCTACCACATATTACAAAATATTAACACAAATACACGATTTGATTACAGTACAAGTATTTCTACATTGTTTTGTTTTAGTATCATAGAGAACATACTTCTTGCTATTTTCAACCCACTATGGGGCAGGTTGAGTGCTGTCAACAAATATCGTCGCTGACATCACAAGCTTAAATTTAGATGCCACATTTCAGTTTCGGGATCATGAATTGATGTTGGTATAAATATGCAATGTGTATGTGTGTGTTTATTGGTGGTCTAGTAGATGGGGGCTTGTCATCAGCACAGAGTGGAGTAACAGAGGGACTTCTTCATCATTTTACTCTTCCATGATGAAAATGGAGAAAGGGAAAAAGAAAATTGGCAAGAAAAAGGTGAGACCTTGAGGAGAGAAGGATGAAAAAGAACAAAGGGGGAAGAATAAAGAGTTTGGCCGACTGTACACCGAGTGTGTGTGTGTGTGTGTGTGTGTGTGTGTGTGTGTGTGTGTGTGTGTGTGTGTGTGTGTGTGTGTCAGTGCCGGCCAGACGACTCACAATCACATACACGCTTCTGTGCGTTGTTGCTGTTGTTGATGTTTCTCCTGAAATCAATGGACAAATGAAAGACAATACGGAGAATAGCGGTTTCTGCTCAGGCTTCTGAGGGATGAGATGAGCCTGCCCCGTGCATGTCGCCTTAGTGCAACCCGGCACAGTGTAGGTCAGCTGAGTGAAAACAGGGTCTGCACGTGTTTTGACGTCTGCATAGTGCACGTGGGTGTAGTGCACATCTGAATAGTGCACGTTGGTATAGTGCATGTCTGCATAGTGCACGTGGGTGTAGTGCACATCTGAATAGTGCACGTTGGTGTAGTGCACGTCTGAATAGTCCACATGGGTGTAGTGCATGTCTGCATAGTGCACATGGGTGTAGTGCACGTCTGCTGGTCTTTCAGGCAGCAGCTGATCAAGGTCAAGAGGACAGTGAGACTCCCCCTGGAGAAGGGTGGGGCACAGGGAGATATGAGCACAGAACAGGTCAGAGAGAGACCAGAGAGCTGCTGATAGGAGAATAGGGGAGGGGCACAGGGTGATATGAGCACAGAACAGGTCAGAGAGAGACCAGAGAGCTGCTGATAGGAGGAGAGGGGGGGGGACAGATAAGGGACAAAACACCCAAGAAGAGGTAAACAAACCGTGATGTGAAGAGAAGGAGATAGGGCAGCAGAAGCAAAGGAAGGTGAAGGGAGGAAAGGGTGCATGTGGCTCAGGAGGTAGAGCGGGTTGGCTGGCAACTGAATGGTTGCTAGTTCGTTCCCCGGCTCCTCCTAGCTGAGTGTGGAGGTGTCCTTGAGCAAGACGCCTCACCCTGACTGATCCTGACGAGCTGGCTGTCGCCCTGCGTGGTTGACTCCACCTTCGGTGTGTGTAAGAGTGAATGAATGGTTTTAAGTCGCTTTGGATAAAAGGGTCAGCAAAATCCCCTAAATGTAAAATGTAAAAGAGGGAGGGGAACAGACAAGGCCTCAGTGCTAGTTCAAGAGCCAGAGGAGGAGGGAGGAAACAGCTATGGGACGGGGAGGAGAAGAAGGAGGATGAAAGGAGTGACAATGGGATGGGGATGAACCCGGTGTACAGATGGTGTCGTCCCAGAAACGTTAACGATTTAAACAGAATAATACACTTTCCAATGAATAGCAGACAAACAATGGCCATACATTCAATAATTTTCTGCTTGTCTATATCACTGCAATAATTATTAACAGTAAAATTATTCATGAAAGTTTTAAATATTTTTTACGTCTTTTTACACATATATTTAAAACATTTGATGTGAGGGTTGGAAAGTAGACAAATGTAGTATAGAGGTTCTTTTTTCGCCGGCTAAATGCAATTATTTGTTCAGCCACAAACAATTCTCTTTCGACAACATATCTATGACTATGAATGAAAATGGTGGGCTTGATACTTGATTACTGTTTTGAACCCATGGAGGGCACAGCCCCCTCCCATCTCTCCCATACACACCGTGCTAAGCCACTCATTTGTGATGCATGTAATTCTGTCTTTTTTTTTTCCTGTATTTTTTACATTCAGCATTTAAAAATTATTAATCCACATTGTAGGTTTCAATGACGACAACATTTACACTGGCGGGTCCTTACCTCAAAAGGTGTAAAACTGATTGAAAAAGAGTGCACTGAATGCCGAATCAGATTGATGAGGAAGGGGAATGAAGGGAGCCAGGAGGAAGACTGAGGCATGGAAACCGTCTATCGTCTGACGGCCATTCACCTCTGGTGACAACGGTTCGATATGCATCTTGGTATGCAAGAACGGAGTTCGAGTTGCCTACAACGTCCACAACTGATCTCATAAGTAGCCAGCTCACTCGATCTGGCCAGCAATCTATTTCTGAAAATTTTCTTTGAAGCTGAGTCAAACATTTCACCAGAGAATAAATAACGCTGATATATTTTGAAGGCGTTGTCAGGTCCGGGATACATTGGGCTAATCTCTATAAAGAGATGATAAAATTTAGAAATCAAACTCATACAACAGTCTGGGTTCCCAGATTGTTGCTCTACAAAAGGACAGCGTTCAATCCCACTTGGTCAATACTACTTCTGTATACTACTACTCAGAGGTGTATAGTAACGAAGTACTATACTACAGTACTGTACTACACTACTGTATGTAAGTACTAAAATGCTGCATCTGTACTTTACTGGAGTATTATTTTTTTCTCCTACTTCCACTTTTACTCTTTCACTACATATTTTTGATGAGTTTAATACTTTTACTCTAATACAATTTTCATGTGCTGAATCGTTACTTGTTACATTTATAAAAATGTTATCCCATTGATTTCTGTTGGAAGACTCATTGCTCGTTGGCCGGAAACGGAAAGGGGGGCTGTTTACGTTTGGTTGTAGTCTTTTCGTTCGGTTCTCTGTCTCAACAGTAGGGCTATAACCAAATAAAAAGACTACAACCAAATGTAAACAGCCCCCCTTTCCATTTCCGGCCAACGAGCAATGAGTCTTCCAACAGAAATCAATGGGATTTACAAAATGCGATAAAATAGCAATCAAACACGACAGAAACTGTATTTCGCTACGATACTTGATTTGGAACATCAACAAACACCACGAACCACTCGGTGAGTTGCACATTTCTGAAAACGAAGGTTTAGGGTTGTTTTAAGGACACATCACAGCCATTCTGAAGCAGGCAGGGGCGATTAAATTAGATAAATTAGCCAAATACCCGAGACAGGACCAATAGTCAAAATGTTCTCTATTTCATCCTAGACAAACCAGAAATGGGGCTCAATGTTCAAAATACCGGAATTGACCTTTAACTTACCCATGTTTGTCACTTAGCCGTTTTCTTGGAATAGCCCTCTGGCCTTTGAGATGTTTTAGTTGTTAGTTTTTACATAAACACTAGTATGTAGCCTTTGACAGCTTTAAGACAGCTCTGTATGTATTTCTGTCCTTGTACTGCTGCTACAGCCAAAGGAATTGTGTGTCCTTCAGTATATTCTTTCTTTCTATTCTTTAATATAAACATAACACAATACTTTTACTTTTAGTACTTGACTAGTACATTTTAATGTAAACTACTTGCAATACTTAAGTACAAAACATTTTGAATACTTTAGTACTTCCACTTAAGTGGGGTGTTTAAAGAACACTTCTACTTCTACTCAAGTCACTTTTTTGATACAGTACTTGTACTTTTACTTAAGTCTGGGTCTCTAGTACTTATACATCTCTGCTACTACTACTACGACTACAAACAGACTGCAAACGGATACAAAGAACGCTTGTGACAGCAAACTCTTGGTCTGTGTTGCCTACAGATTCTGCATTCATATGCAGATATCCATTTATAGAGATTAGGTCACACTCAAATGGCTTATTTTACTTACGGTACATCTGTAATTCAGAGGCACTGCAAGAGTGTGAGAGAAGAGAGAGAGAGAGAGAGAGAGAGAGCAAGAGCGATCTATGGAGAGTTAGGGGAGAGAGTGGGAGGGAATAAGGGGGTTTGAGAGAAAGCGAGAGAGAGAATGTTCTTGTGCGGTCTGTCAGCTTTCCCTCCTTCATTCTCTCGTCCTCTATTTTCTTTCTGTCCTTCTGTCACTGTCCTTGAAATACAGAGGGAACATTCAGTGCCAATAGGCAAGACAAAAGCCTGAATAGTCACACATAGAAGCACACACACACACACACTCACTCACTCACTCACTCACTCACTCACTCACTCACTCACTCACTCACTCACACTCTCACACTTTCTCAAAGAACATATGGAAACTGACTCTCTCACAGACACACAGACACAGACACATGCGCGCACACACACACACACACACACACACACACACACACACACACACACACACACATACTGTTAGCACAGGGACAAAGACGCACACAAATGTCAACACGGATACTCACACAGACCCCCTTATACACAGATACACACACATTAAAGTGGTAATCTTGACAAAGTTTGTGTAGATAAATGTCTGTTTAGTATATCGCCGAATGAGGAAACACAATGGTTATTTAGCCTATGGCCCACTGATGAAAGCCATTGCATGTGCAGTACGAATGTTAGGACCTGGGTGTAGATACCTTTGGGATCCATGGACACAATAACCACTTATCGCCACAGGTGTCGCCAAAGAGAATGAAAGGGAAATCGCGGGAGACTTGGTTAGAAACATTAACAGACTGGATCAAGCGAAAGGTAAAGAACAAAGTTGTATCTCTCTGTGGGGATGCATTGCATAAGGATTGATTATAATTGGAGACAGTCAAAAAAGTGGCAAAAACAAGCAACTAAAAACAAGCACTTTGACGTTGACGGAGCATAGTTGCCCCAAAGGAATACAGAGCAGCCGGTTGTAACGGATTGCGGCTGCTGCTGGGTGTTGTCCGCATTGGGCCCTTACACCCAATGCATTCAAAGGGCCTCGGTACTCCTCAGCTGTTCAGATATTCAGTTATAAGTGGTAACTCGTCTTGTCTTATCTCAGTTAAATGATGCATAGAGCAATACAAAGAATTTGGTCACTGTTCAAGTCGGGTATGTTTGTGTGCAAATGTGTGTGTGTGTGTGTGTGTGTGTGTTTGTGTCTGTGTACAATCAGTTAAATTTACACACACAAACACCAAACCACAAACCACAGTCCCTGTTGCATTCAACAGAACAAGAGAGATAATTAAAGTGGTTCGGCAGCCTAATGTTGCGTCATAATAATATAATCAATATTCAATGTTATTCATGAAAGAGACATCTGAAAACATTTATAACAAATATGTCACCTAGAGAGCTGTAATATATTGATAAACAAAGACACCCCAAGGTTTAGATATATTTTTTCATTTGTCATTTTGTTTGTGGTGTGTGTGTGTGTGTGTGTGTGTGTGTGTGTGTGTGTGTGTGTGTGTGTGTGTGTGTGTGTGTGTGTGTGTGTGTGTGTGTGTGTGTGTGTGTGTGTGTGTGTCTCTGATTCTGTGTGTGTCTCTGTCTCTGATTCCTTAAATCACTTCGCTTTTCATTTGGGCAAATACAATGTTGGGTTTCCCAAAGGGAGACATCACTTTTCATCTGAGGCTGCATCAAACGCAATACAAATACAATGCAATACCAACAGACATCTCACTGAGCTTTAAATGAGCCACTGCATGAATCTGGCCCATTAGAAAACAACACTGACTAGCCAACGTATGCGCGTTTGTATGCGCATACACATACTTGCATACGCAACGTATGCAAGTGTTTTGATTGGCTAGCATCTGATAATTGAATATGCAACGTTGTCTGCAATCAACTTCAATAAATTAGTGACATTCTAATATTTTGAGTTTGTGCTTGACATTAAAAAAGCAGATTATAATTCATTATTACACGGCTCTTCTCAATGCTGTGGAACGCTCCGTTCACTTGCATGGGCCTTCCCGACTTCCGGTGGTGAATTATTTTTCGATAATGACCGTTGCTAGGCATATAATGACCGTTGCTAAGCATATAATGACCACTGTCAAGGAAAGTGGTCTTTCGTATCACTCCGCAAGTAGTCCGGTAACTTATCAACCCCAGCGGATTTGGTTGCTAAGCGACATCAATGTCTTTGGTGGACTATTTCTCTGCTGATCAACACTACGAATGGTAATTGTAAAAAGACACACACACAGTGTGTCAAGTTATTTTTTAGTTTTGGCAAGTAACCGTGTAATAAGTGGGATAATGTATAGAATGTCGCCGGTCATTATCTAAAATAAGCCCCTTCAGGGCGAAGCAAGACACCTCCGCTTTGCGTCGGTGTCCTGTTCGCCCTGCCGGGGCTTATTTCCCGATAATAACCGGCCTTCTATACATTATCTCTTACTTATTCAAAAGGTTATGTTAGATATTTATAAAACGGGTAGCTTAAATCAAGCGATCTGATTGGTTCCCAACTGTTGTATATTGAGCATATACCACACAGCTATGACGCCCGTTTAGTTTACAGAGTTCAGTATCACTCCGCGCCTAACTTGAACTGTTGTTATTTATAAAAGCAATAGCATAGTTAACTGAAGCCTAAAAACATGTTGATTGCTGGAGAGGGTGGAAATGTTGTAAAGCAATAGGCACACGGTGAGTGAACTCGATAGAAGGCTAAATTGCCGGTGAACCGAGCTACCGTCTTTAGCCTAGCCTTCTCTCTGAAGGATGCTACAGTGTGTTGCATAGCAACCGCCGTACACTTTGCCGGCAGCCAGGAGGGACTACTTTTTTGTATTCGTTAAAAAAAATGCTTTTTGCAAAATTGAGGCAAATTTTTCTTTTTTTTGCAAAATTTTGCAAAAATGCTTTTTGCAAAATTGACGCCCCTCAACTGTGGTATAATGACCGTATGCCACAGCCTGTCGTGATCTATTGCTTAAATATACAATCCTTTTGTTACCATGCCAGCATCAGAGAGTACTCACAAGTCTCTTAAGTCCCGACTTAAAGGGTTATAAAGGCCAAAATAAAGGAAGGTATAATATAAAATAAGCTAGTGTTTTGGGAGGTTGAAAGCCATGAACAATCCAGAATAAGTCGTTTAAATGTGAGGCAAAAACAGTGCTGATTTAAAAATAATGGATGATAATAATGATAATAATCAAAGAGCAAAGTTTTAACAAAAATATATTTGATTTTAATAAAAAGCTCTGAAAAGCTTTATCACACAACACTGCCATGTCTGAGCGCACGCGTAGAATCTTCCTTCTTCCGACATGTTTGTTTATTTCCCTGTACTGGCGCATGTATGTGACGTAAACGCATACATGACGTGAGCAGATCTGAGCAGAGTTTTGCGTCTTGGCAGTGTAGACGGAAATGCTGCAGGCAGAGCGTATTCAAGTTTTCCACTCTGGAGGGTGGTTTCAGATTTTTGCGTTTTTAAGCCCCAAAAACGCCGTCACCGTCTAAACGAAAGGCACTTCCGATAAAATATTTTGTCGTTTTTACCCGCAAGCGTCCTTGTGTAAATGGGGCCTAAGAACCAACCCACATTGTTGCATTAATCCTAGTAAAATTTGGATATCCATTCAGATTTAATGGTGTGTGTTTAATGGTGATAGAGACGAGGAGCCTGTAAAAACTCACCATTCATTCCTTCAATGAGGCCATC